>NC_143576.1:140470054-140801598 GCF_048544385.1 Mastigoproctus giganteus
ACTACTTCAAGCAGCCTTAAGAACTTTGGCATCATTTTTAATTTTCTCTGAAAAATCTAAACAATTATCTTTAAAATTGAAGTAGATCATTAGTTTGCTTTGTATGAGTGAAACTGAACATCTATTTCACCCATCCCTCCACTTCGAGTTCATTACACTAAAAATCCTTTCTGAATTTTCCAAAGTCCCTGGCACTGAAAAAACAAAAAATGGCCTTGAAAATATTTGGAAGCTTAAAATCAACACTTTTAACTTTAAATGCCATTGACTCGAAGTACTAGAACAAGTTTTAAATTTTTCAGGTTAACACAGTTTCATAATTTGTTTTCAGTACTGAAACCTCATCAAATAAATCATTCATATCCAACTTTGGTTTTTCTATTAATTTAAAATATTCTGCTACTTCAAAAAATGTGTCATAGGGACAACTATTTTTATAGCTTAATTTGCTGAGTTTCAAAAAAGGGATATTTTCATTAAAATTAAATTTCTTTCCTAAATATTTCAATGCAGTATTATAAAATGCTTTGAAATCATTTATTACTGTGCTTTTAAGTACAGGGTCTAATTTCTGAAAATGCTGATGAACTTGATACTCAAAAAGTTCTTGATCAAGATGATTCCTTCAGTGAATTTTTTAAAAACATTCATTATATAAAAAATATCACTAGCACACACGTTTCATTCTTTTCAAACTCTTTTATTGCTTTGCAAGTTATTTCGATTGCATACATTAAGAAAAGAAAATATAATCCTATAATTATAGGGACCTCTGTTGAATTTTCATTAATTTGAAGGATTTTAAAAAGCTGTTTTAGAACAGCCTTTTGGTTTGCTTACGAAATAAAGGCTCAAAGGCTTCCATGAAAGCAAAATTTGTTCTATACATGGTTGTAAAGAAAGCCATCTAGTTGGTATGACGTGCCTTAAAATTTCCTTAAACTCTGTTTTGGCAAACTCATGAAATTCTTTAAGGTTATCCCTTCTTTCAGCTGTAACAAAAAAATTACCTTATATTTTCAAGACAATATTTTCTATATCAATATCTAAATTACCAAAAGCATATTTAGCTAAATTATGAATAATGTGAGTATGGCAGTTTGCTTTAATTACGTCTTCATTTAATTTCTTAATATTTTTGGAATAAGGAGCTATTACTCCCAAAATTACAATTTGCATTGTCTGCACTGAAACTAGATACCCTTTGCCAATCCAATCCTAAATTATTCATTGAATTTTTTTTTTTTAGGCACTCAAACATTCCATCTGCAATTTCTTCAGCATTTTCAAAAAAATCAACTAAATAGCTTGTAGGATCATATTTTTGTTGAAGTACTGAATTGACAAAGGAAACATTTTCATATTTTTCTATTAGAAGCATCAATCTGTAAACAAAAAATAATGGTGGATCATGATGTTTTAAATCATCCAAAACAATTTGCAATACTTTTTTACCTAAAACATTACAAAAAATGGCAGCAGATTTGGTTCTTCCACATGATATATTTGATACAATTTTTGAATCATTGTAAAGTTTAGAGTTCAATTTCATGCTACAATCTAATGAGTTATAAGAATAGTGACGAATGATAAATATGAGTTATTTCAGCTGCAATAACTAAATCCTCTTCTTTCGTATTCTTTTTCACAAGAAACCTATCAAGAAGATTTGAAGAATTTGCCGATTTTTCAGCTGATTTATGAACTTGTGAGTCTTAATGCAGAGTAACTGCTAAGATGCCCATACAACCAACTTTAAATACATTTCTGCATAGGAGACATCCCACCCCATGAGGATCATGGGGCGAAATGTTAAATGTTTCTTTAGATAGTTAAATAGTTAAATGTTTCTTTGTAAAGTTAAAGGAAAAACAGTTTAAACAAAGCCATTGAAGTCCATATTATAAAAAGTGATTTTTCCAATACCTATGATTTTATTAATTATCTACCAGTTGCACAATTTTCGTGAAAATTAGATCACGGCCACACAGGTGCAAGTTTTTATGCTTTGTCAAAAAAATATAATTTCATCAAGAAGTATGAAGTTAAGGGCATGGTGTTTGTGAAACTACATATATGAGCCAGAGAGGCTAGAATAGGTTAAGATTATCTCTTTATGATTCATTTTTCAGTGACAGATTTTGCATATGAGGGGGATTTTTAACATATCCCCTGTTAAAGCTTTGAAATGAAATTGTAATTTTTTGTCGGCTTGGGGGCCCTGCACATGTGGGGTCCGAAGCGTATGCCTGTGCAGAAATCCACCACTGCCATTACAAGGCACAGGCATTGAAAAATTAAAATAAAGGACAAATTGCGTCCTTTCTCGTTTCAATAAAGGGCAAGGACAGTTTGGCTAAAATAAAGGATGTCTGGAAATCCTACCTATAACACAACTCCTACTCTCATTTTTGTTTTTATAGTGCTTATGCCAAACAGACTCAACATTGCACTGGCCTCCCATATCAACTGGATGCACTGCCTTAGATTTTATGTGCTTCCTAACTAAGGACATAATTCCTTCCCCTTCCCCCACCTACTATTCTGGCTATCCTTTCTGTACATTGTTTTGTACTTTCTGTTCCACCACTGCTTCAGCACAGGGGTTGTGTTATTTTACATGCTACACTTTCTATGCTCACATTTCATTGAAGACTGATTTTTGCATAGAAGTAAACTTAGTCAAAAATAAGGTGTTTTGTAATGGGCATAGTGGGTTTAAACTTGAATCATTTTTTGCAGTATTCAACCTTGAAATGTACATGAGTAAACCGGTGGGAATTCCCTCCCCCTTCCAATGTGTGAACTTACTCTTTGTGGCCAAAATTTGCCAACAGAAGAACATTATTTTGTGCATAAATTTTTAACAGAATTGTTAGACAACTTAATTTCTGATTTCTGCATGTCTCAAAAATCAATAAATTGTAAGTGCAAAAATCGAAAAATGGAAGACCCAGAAAATATGACCTCACATTCTGAGACTGAAACTCAGTATCTGAATCCAGTAGTTTGTCCAAAGCAAGTAAACAATAAATGAAAAAGAGAGGAGATCAAGCAAGCCTGCAAGAATAAAGGTCCAAAACCGAATCACAAAAAACAAAGAAAATATTGAAACTAGTGGGCAAGAAACAGAGACTACAACGGAAGACACAGAATCTTCATCCCATGCAGCTGGCTCTGCCCTGGAAAAAGTTACTAAAGTCAGGCTCAAGCTTGAGAAATTAACAGCATTGCAAACTGGTAGAATTACAATCCCAGTCAGAAAGCATCTCATAGAATATTGGACCACCCTTGAAATTTGTAATCAGAATGAAGTGCTCGGGGCTAAATTAGAAGCCAAAGAAGCAGTGTCAAACACAAAAACAACACTCAATAACATATGCCCAAATATTAAAAGGTCCCCAGCGTGACTAACCACATGACAAGTAAACTTCCAACCAAGGCTGAACTACATAAGAAAGTGGAAAATATTGTAATAATTAGGCCAACAGAGTCTTGCAAACTGGACAACAGTGAAGCCATAAAGCAGACCATTACCAAGAATCTTGAACCTCGATTTAAAACAATTAAGATAAAGGAACTAAGAAAAGTAAGAACCACAGGGATAGTAATAGAGATAGCAACTAAAGAAGATGTTGATAAGATCAGTACTGATGTTTGTTGTTGTTGTTTATTTGGTTTTTAGGAACATTAGCAACTAAGGCCATATTGCTCCGGGGATATGTGGTGGTTATTCCCTGAACCTTTCCACATCCTCCGTATTTGGTGGTCACGGGCTCGAACCCCGGTCTAATAAAGAAGCGTGTGCTATGCACTGCTGCTCCTGTCCACCTGGCTACGGAGGTGCCAGATCAGTACTGAAGCCACAAATTTAGGACTAAATTTATGGTATTGATTAAATTAAAATGTTATGGTATTCATATATTGAGTATCAGTGGGCAAAGATTATTCATTGATCAGCCTGTTGCTCAAAAATTTATAGATTTAAGGTCATTTATCAACAGAGGAAAACTGATTGGAGAATGACTTTAATGTGTATGATACAGGTCTAAATTATAAGATGTTATCAACAACATGATAACAAAAAAACCATAGCCTGCTGCACCAGAATATAAAAAATCAAAATAGAGAGAATCACAGTGGTGAGAGAATTCAGTTGCATAGCTGCCTGCAGCAATGCAACTGAAACTCACAAATTACACTTTTTGTTGTTGGTAAATCAGCTAATCCTAGAGCATTTAAAAATATGACTGTTCATCTTTACCAGTTTACTGCCACTCACAAAAATCAGCATGGATGAACTCTGCATTATTCAAAGAATGTTTTTTTTTCCATGGATTTCTACCTTCTGTAAAGAAATACTTCAAGAAAATAAACTTACTGGATAATACTCCCAATTGTGTGGAACTTAAAGGAGACACAAAGGTGGCATATTTTTACCACTAGATATAACATCCTTGATCCAACCTATGGACCAAGGTATTCTAGGATGTCTAAATGGACAACATAGGTTTTTGAATTCAATTTTGGAAAAAACAGAAGACATGAATATAGGTTTTAAAGAATCATTAAAAGTTATCATCAGCAAAGACAGGTTTACAATGTAGCATTAGGATGGAATGAAAGTCCAAGTTCAATATTTACTGAATCTCAGAGAAAATTTTGGCCAAAGGTTGACGATACTAAGTCCTGAACTATAAGAAGATAATGAAGCACATAATTTATTAAATTATTTCAAGTAAATTGGAAGTTCCAAATATTTATAGCAAGACGACGTACAAAATTTATTATATAAAATTATTTTCCAGCAAATCATCACTGATTTGTTGGAAAATGAAATTACAGAAGATGTATAAATCATATCGAAAGCCATAATGAAAACAAATTGATATAAATATGAAGAAGAAATTTAATCAAATCCAGAGTCAAAAATTTCTCATGCAGCAACCAAAAATGCATGTGATACAGCTTTGTTATATTGAACAACAGCCTGATTCAACAGTTAAATGTAATGTTTATAAAATAGTGGAATAACTATGCTACAAAATGTTACATTCATCATCTAAACAGATGAAAATTACTGATTTATGTAAATGAATGTACATGTAAATGTTTTAAGTGAAAATAAAATTCTTAAGGTACCTATGTACACTTTTTTATGATTTGCTGCTTTAACACACTTTTTTTTGATTACATTACTGGTCCTGACCATGTCAGATAAGGAGGCATCTACTGTAAATCAAGGCATACAATTAATTTTAGTTAATTTATCATTAATTAGGCAAAAACTATTGCATAATTAACAGAGAAGTAATATTTTGTTGATACTGTGTATAATGACTATCTTATAGCCATGGGAAAATGTTTTTCCTACCTCAAAAGGCAAACTAAGTATTATCTTAGCTTGTCTTCTGAGGTGTTCTTGCCTCTGACATGTTGCATGTGAAATATGAATTAGATAGCTTCACTATGCACAACTTGTCAATCAATCTCCATAAATTTTTAGCCTCTGGCTTGTTTTTTTTTATTGCTATATCACACTTGTTCATCCAATAACTGAATCTGGAAGGATCAAATGAATTACAATATTATGCAATGACAAATAACAGAAATGAAATGTGATAATCAGATCTGTTTATGACTACAAGTTAAGCATTCTGATTCAAACTGGTTGCTGCTCTTATTAGCAGTACTCTTTAAACACCTTTTGTTAGTTATTTCTTACTTTGCATATGTTAGCTACTTCTATTTTGCTTATGGCTATATGAGACCTTCACAATCTCGTATTGGATGGGTACCAATATACTTTCTGAAATATAATATATAGCTAGGTTGCAATTAATGCGAGTTTGAATAATTCGATATTCAATTTAGTGCAAATTGTATAACGATACCAGGTCACGTTTAATGTGAACCAAAATTCAGTTAGCTGTGCCAGCCTCACATTAGACGCTGCTATCCTTGTTTATCTTCACGTGTGCATGTGCTATTGCCTGTCGTAATATATGTTAGTTTTTGTGATTTGTTTTAATCGCTTTAATTAAGAAATGCCCTTAACAAAATGGACAAAAGGAAGGTTCCTTCAGATAAAAACACTACGAGCACAAAAAAGAAGAGCACAAATAACTGCAAACAACATGTGTGGAAGCACATTTTGCCTCACTGTGCAAAAAGTAGGGGTTTCAAAGAAAAAAACTGTTATGGAAGAAATAACAAATATTGGAAGAGAACTTGGATTTGATGAACTAGAAAATTATGATATTCAGGAACTGCTCAATTCACACTCGGAAGAATCGACTGAGGATGATCTCCTACTTTTAGATCAACAAAGAGCATTTGAAGAAGCCGACAATGATGCCGAAGAACAAGATAATGTGCAAGTGAAGGAGTTCACTCTTGAGAAATTCGAAGATATCTTTCAAGCTGTAGAAGTCGTGAAACAAAAAATTATGGATGCTGATCTTAACCTCGATCGAAGCATGCAAATTTGCCAGGATATGGATAAAGCACTCTGCATCTACAAGCATATGTACGAAGATTTAAAGAAAAAGAAAACAGTTCAGTCTACGCTGCTAAAATATTTCGAAAGACAATAAAAATGTTTTCATCAGTGTAAGCTTACCTTTAGGAATGATATTTCGAATTTTTTTTCGTTTTTATTTTGCTTTCTTTTACTGTTATATTTCGTTAATAAACATATAAAAACTTATGTTTAAAATTTTTCATTACCTATTTCCATCAAGCTGGAAGCAATTACCATTTTTACCCATAATGATAACTTCAAATAGTGCGAATTCGAATAATGCGACTCCTTCGTGGGATTCATTAGTCGCACTAATTGCGACCTAGCTGTATATTAATCCACTCAATGGATGCATTGCATAGCTTTTTCATAAAATGTACCCACTATATGACACCAAAAATAATAATGACAATTTTTAAATTAAAATAACTATTCAAATTTCATCTGTGTAAATTTTAGTATCCTTAACACGTTAATGCTGGGGCAACCCACCAGTTGGTCGCTGCTCTAATGTCCACTGGGCAAAGCGATCCACTGGTGGGTCGCTGTAACTAATTATCATCAGATGTTGCAACCCACGGATGTCTTGTATTCAGTTTTGGAATAAGCACCCGGCGTGCAAGCATTTTATCAGATTTTATCTACCAAGTGTCAGCCCAGGATCAATATTTTTTATTTATTGAGGTTTTTGTTGGGTATATAAAATCATAGTAGTTGAAATAGAAAAAAGAACCAACAGTTGACAGTTTTTATTTCAAATATAATTATTTTTGTTTACAGTGAATTATGTTGAAGCATTCTAGACACAAAATGGGTTGATTTTCACAATCTTGACAAAATGTTTTAACTTTTTTTGCTTTCTGGTCTGCTTCTTTCTTTATTTCTTTTTCAGAAATTTTCTTTTTGAAAACTTTTCCTAACTTTCCTTGCTTGACCTTCCATTTTACAAAAAAGTATGAATTCTGCCAAGTGCCTCTGTTACTTTTGTAGTAGTCTCGCTATTCAATAAACTATATATTACACTTCCTCGGAATTGAAGGATGGATAGACGATTATTAGTCCCAAATTTACTCTGTACCTCCCATGCACTGACTAGCATGGTACCAAAGATGAGCTCCACTGCAGCTTTTTTATACCATTTTATGGTTTTGTGCAGGCCACTATAATATGACGCCATTTGGTCAGATATATCCACTCCCTTCTTTGCTTGATTGTAACTGATAATAACATCGGGTTTTTTGATTTTTTTCTCCCTTTCTATTGTTCTTTCCTGTCTCAATAATTTTACACTGATGAGTTTTGCATGTTGTTAGCATCACTACTGGTCTTTTATCGATCCATTTCATGATTTTCACTCCTTTATTTTCAACAGCGATTATGTCTCCCTCTCCGTTTCATTTCTTTTCCTGTAATAATCCTTGATATTCCTTTTCGATTGCTTCTTAAGAGTCCCACAGAGAAAGGTTTTCTTTTCTAAAAATTCTTGTGCTAGAGGAAAACTGGTGTAAAAATCATCTGAATAAAGAACACGTCCTTCACTGAGCAGATTAGCCATCAGTTTCATTGAGACGGCATGGGAATGTCCTTTACCTCCCACTGAATCACCCTTTCCGGTATAAATAGAGATTCCATGAGTATATCCCTCGGGCAAACATAATTTATAAAGTTTGATTCCATATTTATGAGATTTGTTAAGGATATACTGGCGAAAGAGTAGCCTTCCATGCCAAGGGATCAAACTTTCATCAATGACCAAGTTTTTTCTTGGCTTTAACATGCTTTGAAAATTTCTATTGGCTTTATCTAATAAAATTCTGATTTTGTGTTGAGACAGTCTTGTCCATTGGCAGTTTCATTGTCAGTGAAATGCTAATATTTCAGCAGATCTAGGAAACGATCTCTACTCAGATTTCCTAATGAGATTATTCGAGTATAAATCTTTTTGACCAGTGCAATCTTACATTTGGGACATGAACAATTCCCATTATCAATAATATTCCATGAAATTTTTCCATTTCTGGTTCAGTGGTTGGTCTCCAATCAGCTTTCTTCGTTTTGGGTGTTCGTATATTACTAGCTGCTGGTGACAAACAGTACTGCGCATGTCTGTTGGATTCAGTCACCATCATCTGAAGGATAGTGTCGGTTAGAAACAGTTTGTATATGTGGTAAGGCTGGTTCAAATCAACATCAACAAGGATTTCAGCATCTTTATTATATTCATTAATTGAAATTTTAGTTTTTCCTACCTCTTGCCAAATAACATTTTCAGACTTAGATGCATTGGAGATTACTTGAGAATTTGGGTCATTATTTTCATCACTGATTTCATGATATTCATCACTTTCATCAGATTCTTCGAGGTTTGAATCTTATCATCACCATCACTGTATTTGGAATGTATGTCTAAATCATCTAATTCTGATCAGTCATCAAATTCATCACTAAAGAAATATTGTGGCTTCTCTTTTGTCCGCAAGTCCAACTCTGTTCTTGATGTCCCTGGACGATTTTCATCTTGTTTTTGGGCACCTTTTTCTTTCAAAAGAAGTACATCTCAATCATCACTATCACTTCTATTCATCAAACATTTGACTTTAGATTGTTTTCCATAAAAAGAGGAGGGGTTCATTTCAAAACTTTTTAGGAATAGGTATCAATAAATATGACAAACAAAAATTTGAAATATCTAAAGAGTTTACCTCAATCTCTAAATTATAGTGATAAACAAAATGTTCTCCACATGTGCACGTATTTGAAATGAAGTCAATATGGAGGCAATAACTATTGTCAGTCTCACAGCGTATGAACAAATTGGAAAACAATGCTCATGTGTGGTACCAGGAAGTAATTCAAGCGTGCGCACTGGTGACTCACTGGCGCTTATCCCCATTTATTGACAATACTTAGTGCCACAGGGCGAAGCAAACCAACAGTGGGTCGCTATCAAATTTTCACAAAAAACAAATGACAACCCACTCTTCTTGCACATACTGTGTTATTTGTCACTTAAATGAACCGAATTATGAAAAAAAACACAGTCGTCATTTGGGAAATAAAAGTCTATCTGTCTCTTGGGCTTCAGGTTAAATAAATGCCCCAGCAGGAACATATTAAGAATATCCTTACATCTTCAGTTCAAATCTGTATAATTTGATTAATTTTTTTAATCGGAGAAGCACAGTTTTAAGAAATTCTTTACAGTTCCATGCTCACTCAAAAAATGCAGTGCATATCTACACCTGTATTAATTTTCCAAAAATTTTTGTTTCAGCTTGTATTTTGCACCTTCAGAATCTGGTTAAAAGGTAGTTAGGGAAAGAACATTGTGTGAACATTCTGCAAATGCATGCACGTGTGGTTTTTAGCATTAGCATTAGTAGAGGCATTTGATACAAGAAAGCAAGCTTATGCAGCATCAGCCAAAAAAAAATAATAATAAATAAATAAATAAATAAATAAAAAATAACCACTTCCACTTCACCCCTCTGGTCATTCGAAATACCTGTCCAGCTCAGCCTTAAACTTATTTAGGCTATCAACTTCCACGACAAAGGATGGAAGTCTGTTCCACCAACCAACCACCCGCTGGCTAAAGGCAAATTTCCTCACGTCTATCCTACATCTGTCTTTCCTCAATTTGAATTTATGCCCTCTCAGGTGATTATTCTGAGCAAGAGGAAGAATCCCATCAGCATTGAGCATGCTCAAACCATTCAAGGCTTTATACACCTCTATCAGATCACCTCGCTGGTGCCTAGTCTCCAGACACTGTAATTTGCAAAACTTAAGCCTTTCTTCATAAGAGCACCCCTTTGTTCCATTCACCAATCTTGTTGCCCTTCTCTGTACTCGTTCCAGCATCTCTACATCCTTCTCGAAATGAGGCCTCCAGACCTGTATACAGTACTCTAGGTGTGGCCTGACCATTGCCTTATACAAGGGAATAATCACCTCCTTATCCCTTCTAGAAAAATTCCTATATATCATCGACAATACACCATGAGCTACTCTTGCAGCCCCTCTGCACTGCTCAGAAAACTTCATATCTGCCTGCACAACCACCCCCAGGTCCCTTTCATTCTCTACCACTGTCAGTGTAGTACCACAGAGTTGATACTTTGCTCTGGGGTTGCTGTTTCCCATATGTAGTACTTTACATTTGTCAATGTTAAACTTCATTTGCCACCTCTCAGCCCATCTGCTCAACCTTTCCAGATCCTGTTGCAGTAGTATAGTGTCAGTAGTGTCCTTGACAACCCTGCCAACCTTCGTATCGTCTGCAAACTTGGACATTAAGCTAGATATACCATCATCAATATCATTTATAAATACAGAAAACAATAATGGACCCAATACTGAACCCTGAGGGACTCCACTAATAACATTAGTCCACGATGAGCAGTGTCCATTGATTACCACTTTCTGTCTTCTCCCCCTCAACCACCCCTTTATCCATAGCAGCAATTTGCCTCCAATGCCACACTGCTCCAATTTGTGCAGCAGTCTTCCATGTGCAACAGATTCAAAAGCCTTTCTAAGATCCAAGTATATAATATCAAAGTTATTACCTGCATCCAGTTCTTTTGTGACTGCATCATAGTATCCAAAAAAATGGTCAGGCAAGACTTCCCCTTAACAAAACCATGCTGTGTCTGAGCTTCTTGTCTAGATGATCTTGCAGTGCTTCTTTAACCAGTGCCTCCATTAATATTCCGGGAACAGAAGTTAAACTAACAGGTCTATAATTACTTGTGTCGCCCCTTGATACTCCTTTGTGAATTGGGGTCACATTTGAACATCTCCTGTCCAGGGGTACTTCCCCTGAGTCCAAGGAAGCTCTCATAATTATGGCTAAGGGTTTGCTTACTTCCTTTGCTACCTCCTTTAATATAACTGGATAGATCCCATCCACCCCGGATGCCTTTTTTTATGTTTATCTTCAACAATTTCGCCTGC
Source organism: Mastigoproctus giganteus (assembly GCF_048544385.1). Lineage (NCBI taxonomy): Eukaryota > Metazoa > Arthropoda > Arachnida > Uropygi > Thelyphonidae > Mastigoproctus > Mastigoproctus giganteus. The sequence continues at coordinate 140,481,537 of NC_143576.1, forward strand.
ACTTTCCTCTCAGTTATTACAAAATCATCTAGCTCACTGCCAGAGTTTAACTCACCTCTGGCATTCCCCTCCTTGAATAACTCCTCATGTGTGAATGTAGATGCAAAATACTCATTTAGTTTGTTAGCCGCCTGAGCAGGATCATCAACAATTGACCCATCGATATCAAGTGGACCAATCTGATTCATCCCCTTCCTTCTAGAGTTTACATAAGTAAAGAACTCTTTGTTGTTTTTCTTTGCATCCTTTGCCAAAGATTTCTCATAATCTGCCTTTGCCTGTCTAATCTTCGTTGTGACTTGGTTACAGACCAGCTTATACCTATCATAGGCTTCCATGTCCCCCATTAATTTACATGTATCCCATGCATTTTTCTTCTCTGCTACATGTCTCATTAGTTCATCTGACATCCACTTAGGCCAAAACCTTGAACAATATTTCTTAGTTGGTATGTAAAGCCTAGTAGTTTCCAAGATAAGTTCTTTGAATGCTTCCCATTTTGAATTTGCTGTTGGTAACATCATCAGTTGGTCCCACTGTATAGAATTTAAATACTGTCTCAGTCCATCGTAGTTGCCTTTACAAAAGCAATAACCCTTCCCTTTACCCCTAATGGTAGTTACCTCTTTGAGTAAATCCCACTTCAGCACACTGATCACTGCCACCTAGTGGTTCATTTACCTGCAGATTCTTAATGCACGAAGAATCACTACTGATAATCAAATCAAGAGTATTACTCCCTCTAGTTGCCTCCCGAACATGCTGATGTAGAAAACAATCATCCAATAAATCCACAAAAGCCTTGCTAGTGTGTGAGTGACCAGTCCCCAAAGTCCAGTCAATATCTGGGAAATTAAAATCCCCCATTATAAGACTCTCTGATTTACTGGCCCACTCTATTCCCCTGTACAATTTCTTATTATACTCATCAGAGTCATTAGGCCTATAGCACACTCCTACTCTCAATTTTGATCTCCCAATGCTTATGTCACACCAAACTGACTCGACACTGCACTGTCCAGCAATGTCGACTGGCTTCACTTCCTTGGATTTTATGTATTTCTTAACTAATAGCATAACCCCTCCTCTCTTCCTATCCTGTCTATCCCTTCTGTAGACATTGTACTCCCCAAATTCCAGTTCTGCATTCCTTATATCTATGTGACACCACGTCTCTGAAATCCCCACAATATCTGCCTTTGATGTTTTGAGCAATACCTCAAATTCATCAAATTTATTTACTAAACTCCTAGCATTGGTGTACACGCAAGTATACATGCACCTGTTCTTTTTCTTAGCTACCCTAACACAACCCATGTGTTTACTTGTACCCCAATGATTCCCAGCAGTCTCTGAAATATCCTGCATCTTATATTCCAGGCTGCGGCTCATTCCAATAGAAGCAGTGCAAGAATCACTTTCACCTCTGCCAGTGGCTACTGTTAATCTATTAGTCCTTGTATCCCCCCAATCTAGCAGTCTTCCGACCCACCTAACACTGCCTCGATAGCATCAGCAAACATTCTTGCACCCTTTCTATTTAAGTGTATCCCATCCCTGTAGAAGCAGTCTCTCTTGTTAACAAGTACAGACCAGGCTGAAAAAAATTCTACCCATTGAGCCTTGCACAATCTTTCCAGGGCTGAATTGGATAACAATTGGATATTTGTTTTGGATAATAAGGCTGCTCTTATTAAAGAATTACTTGTTCTTATTATCCAACATATTTTAATCACAATTAAAGATAAAAATATTAAATGCCTTTTACAAAAAATCTGATTGGTGATCAACAAACTACATCTGTGGGTGTGACTTTTTTTATTTTGTATATCCATTAAAACATTAAAAAAAAAAAAAAAAAAGGATTACGACAAACTCCATATTCAAAGAGCTAAGCAAAACACTAAAGAAAAATACATACAAAATATGCACAAGAAACTGTTAACAAATAAGCTCAGGCAGTTAATAAGATATTAGTTACAAAGTAATAATTATTTTTAAGTTTAGAATTGCTGAAAAAAAAAAAAAAAAAAAAAACACTAAACAGCATTACTTACGCTGAAGCTTCATGAATTTCACTGCCGTCATACACACCATTACCAGAAAGAACCTGAGAACATAAGTATTCAAATAAATGAAAAAATCGTACAGCTTTAAAAAAATATATTAAAAACAAACAGTTAACAAAATAACTTACCATTAAACCTATCATGAACATATAATTTAAAAGAATACAGATATAGATATGTATGGTATATATAATACACTGGTGTTCAAAGAAAGTGCATCACCTAGGAATTTCACATTTCTAACCCTTTTTTGCGATGGTATGTTACATTAATGACTAGCATCACAAATAGAAATATAAAACAAAACATATTTATTAATAGTCAAACATATTTATTAATAGTCTAAATAATATTTGAGAGGTGTTCTCAAAATATTCCAAAATGAGCATTTGCAACCTTTATACAACAGTTTTGGTAAACACAACAATTATGGCTGAAATGTTATCAGAAGTCCTCAATTTGCTTCAGTTTATCATTTTAAATGCAAAACAAAATGAAAAGTTCACCAGGCGAAACTAATATTTAGTTGAACTGCCTCTGGCAATGATGACAGCAGCACACTGTCAAAGCATTGACAAGATCAATTTCTGAAGATAATCAACTGATAGTTGATGGTTCCAAACATGAAATATGGCTTCCTGAAGTTCACGAAGGATCTTTGGTTTCTTTCTGGCAACTGCAGATTCCACACGATACCAACAGTTCTCTATAGGATTCAGGTCCAGGCTGTTTCCTGGCCAGCTAAGAGTTGTAATGGACCATTTTTTCACCTGTAACAAATGTAAACACATTACTGTCGAACCTCTAATGCAGAAATGAAGCTAAAGTAACTACAGAAGTGCCAACTTACACTTTTTGCCAGATGACAAGGAGCAGAGTCATCCTGAAAGATGCAGTTACTTGGCAGGTTGAAATGGTTTCTAATGATTGGCAGCAATTTGCCTTCCAATTTAGCCAGGTATCCACTGGCATTTACGGAACTTTTATAAACTTCAGGTGACCTACTCCACAATACGAAATGCATCCCCATATCATTTGGCTGGTAGAGAATTTCGCTGTAGACACCATACAGTCTGGATGGTATTCTTCACCACATCTATGCCGACCGGGCTAGCCGGGTGGGTAAAGCGCCTGCCTGGCAATCCAAAGGTCGCGGGTTCGAATACTGCCTCGGGCTTGGATCAAAGTACTGCAAAAAACCTTGGGAGGTGCACTATGGCCACAGAAGCTGATGCGCCAATAACTACAAAAAAAAAATCACCACATCTACAGCGAATCATTTGTCTCCCATCAGAGCCATGCAGGTTGAATTTCTTCTCATCTGAGAAAATAGCTGACTTCCACTGCTCGGGGGGTCCATTTGACATGCTCCTTACACCAAATTAATCGGGCCTTTTTTATTTTTTGTGTTGTTGTTGTTATTTGATTTTTAGGAGCATTAACAACTAAGGCCATATTGCTCTGGGAATATGTGGTGGTCATTCCATAACCTTTCCGCATCCTCCATATTTGGTGGTGACGGGCTCGAACCCCAGTCTAATCAAGGAACGTGTGCTACACACTGCTGCTCCTTCCCACCTGGCTACGGAGGCGCCTTATTTTTTGTGTGAGGAGGGCTTCTTCTTAGGACGACAGACTACAGGTCCATTTTTGAAGAGGCATCTTCTGATTGTTACTGCACTTGCTACCACTCCTGTATGTTCTTCCCATTCTCTTTTCAGCTCAGACAAAGAAGCTTTACGGTTTTTAAGGCATAAGCGCTTCGAAATACGGTCCTGTTTTTGTGTAGAGACTCGTTTGCGTTCGGTTCCTTTTTTCCTATCAGCAGAATCAGTAATCTTGAGTTTGGAAAGAAATCTACTCACTCTTGACTGATTACAAGACACTCTATAAGCAAGCAATATGACGGGAAAAACATCCTTCCTCACGTAAAGCAAGAATAGCACTCTTTCTTCATGGCATCAACTGCACGTAACTCGCCATCCTGACACAAGCAAGGAATGACTGCAACTCTTGCAGAGCATGCTTATATAGCTGAAAGTAACAGCTAATGCAATATTACATCATCACCCATGTGTGTGTCGATCTTATCTGATGCAATCTGTAAGAAATATTGCCATATATTTACGTTATTCAGGCGACAATTACAATTTTAAGGGGCAATGCATTTTCTTTGAACACCAGTGTATATACCATATACATATTTGTACGGTATATATTATGCCAGTGGTAAATAACCCACTTTTTATTATTATTATTTTATTTTTATTCTTTTTTTTTTTTTTTTTTTTGGCTGGTGTAGCGAAAGCTTCCTTACTCTACAACAGAGCTAATATTAAAATTTCCAAACCGATTTTTCTATTTCAAATCAAAATATTTTCCTAAGCTCAACAAATTAAACACAGTTAAAATTTAACAAATATAAGCTAGAGTAGCATTATTTGTACAGAAAGCATATTTTAAAAGTGCATAAAACTTAGAACAAAGTATGAATTAAAAATTTATCAAAACTATTTAAAACTGTTTTTAACAACTTTAAATTCTGGCTTTAAAGTTTAAATAATACCAAAAAGCTAAGGATGGAAGAAGGGGGAAGACCTAAAGAGTATAAATATGCTTGGGATAAGCCATGCATTCAACTAAAAATAGGATCTGCAACAACACCAAAAAGTAATAACTGCTATTAGAGGATTAAATCACCTTTTTTTTTTTTTTTTTTTTTTTTACAGTAGCATTTTAGAAGTAAGATTCAAAAAAGTTCCATATGCAGTTTATATTGTTAATGTTATTCAGACTAGAACTTATATTTCCCTTTAAATAAATATGATAGATCACTGCTCTTTAACAAAAAATAATTTCAAGAAATTAAAAGTACAAAAATACACAAATAACAAATATACACTCCAACATTACATGTTGGAGTGTATAATGTTGTAAGTCACCCCAAAAAAAGGTCATTACTTGAATCATTTTTCCCCTCCCCACAAGAGCACAGTTTTATAATGGGACACTAAATGAAGAAATGTTTGGTTAGAAAATTAAAAAATTTAATATGATTATGACCCTCATGAGATTTAACCCTTAACTGTGCTGATCTGTTTGTATTTTTAACGATGTTTACCTGATAGCATTAAGTATCTAGGCATTCTCCTTAGTATTAAAGTTTGAACTGCCAGTGCACTTTGCAGTTTGTAAGCGTTCATTTTGCTCTTGTTTTTCTCTTATTAGAAGTAGTTGGAGTCCACTGGACCCCACATTACTTTTAACAAGAACAAATTTCATTTTTCAATACATATTTGTGAAAAATAAAAAAGTTGGTTTTTATTTTTTTTTTTATTGTTCATAATTATGACTTAGAATAAGCTGATGGTAAAATTTCCCACCTGAAGAAAAAATCCTTTCCTGGTGACAATGGTGATAAAATAAAAGCCTATCTTCTGGACCTAAGATCATCTTCATATTAACCACCAATCTTCTTCATTAGCATAATCTGATTACTCTCATTAACTACCCTACCTACCTTTTATCATCTGCAAACTCAGTCATTAAACCTGATATTCCTTCATTAATACCAGTAATAAATATTCAAAACACCAATGGGCCCAGTGCACTGAACACGGGGGAACTTCACTAATAACGTTAGTCATTCTCTGTTATTTCCCATTTAATAATCAGTCTTTTCCTACTGAATCATCCCTTTATCTACAATAGCAGACTGCCTAAATGCCACAGTATCAAAAGCTTTTCTAAAATCTAAGTATATGATCCTGAAATTAATTTTTGCATTCATTTCCTTTGTTACAATGTCACAGTCTCAATCAGATTGGTCAGAAAAGACTATCCCAACAAATTCACACTGCAATTGTCATATAACTACATTTCTGTCTAGATGGTCCTACATGGTGGCCTGTTTTCCATGAACCAGTACCATCAAGCAGTTTAAATGAATCATTTAAGCTAATGGGACCGTACACAGTAACAGCATGTCACAACTGGTCATTACCGGCTGTGTTAATCCAACTGCTTCCTCTAATGAATTTTAGTTTAAACATGCTGGTTGTTAGCAGCTAAAGGTATTATTTTGTTGCTGTGTGCTGACTGGAAGAATGAACTGACAATATGGCAGATGCACAGGAATAAAATGATCCCAGTTCTTGCAGCAGTCTTTTCTCCAGCAGTCTTTCCATGATTTATTTATTCGATGATCAGCTTTTTTTAAAATTCAATTGAAAGTTTTTCAAAGTTAGAAACACTATTTGTAAGAGTACATATCACTCAATGCATACATACTGGCTGGCATGTGTGACAGCTTTGAGTAACACAAGTTCCGGGAACTGAACTGCTTCCAATGTGTACTTAAGCCAGGTAATGTTCCCAACATGGTTTTTTTTTTTTTTTTTTTTGATTTGGTAGTTGTTGGCGCATCGGCTTCTATGGCCATATTGCACCTCCCAAGGTTTTTGCAGTACTTTGATCCAAGCCCGAGGCGGGAATCGAACCCGCAACCTTTGGGTTGCCGGGCAGGTACTTTACCCACTCGGCTAGCCCGGTCGGCTCCCAACATGGATGACAGGCTCTGGTTAACCTGCATTCTATGTGTAAGCACCCTTTGTGAAATGGAGAGACATTTGAATATCTCCAATCCATAGAGATCTTGCCCCTAACTACTAAATCCAAAGATACTCTCATAATTATGGCTAAAGGTGTGCGTACCTCTTTTAATGCATAAAGAGTCACTGCAGATAATCATATCAAGAGATTGCTTTCTCTCATTCCTTCTCTAACATGATTCTGTAGAAAACAATTATTCATTCATTCAATAAATATCTGAAAAGATAACTCTAATTATAAGACATTCTGGTTTACTGGTCCATTCTAATTATTATTATTATTGTCTCTATAGTTGTTCATTATAGTTGTTCAGTCATTTGGCCTATAAAACACTCCTACTGGAAAGTGAAATTGTTAAAGCTTAACATAAAAAAAGCACACAGGGTGGATGGGATCTACCCAATTATATTAAGGAAGGCAATAAAGTAGGTTAGCAAACCCTTAGCCATAATTATGGGAGCATCTCTCTGGACTCAGGGGGGGGGTCTGTATACACTGGAGAAGTGCAAATGTATTTCCAAGTCACAAAGGGGGATCAAAAGGTGATATGAGTAATTACAGACCTGTTAGCTTAACTTCTGTTCCAGGGAAAATAATGGAGTCACTTAAAGAGGTAATGTAGGACCATCTAGACAGGAATGTAACTATACTGCAGTCACAGCATTGATTCGTTAAGGGGCAATCTTATCTGGCCAAATTGATTGAATACTATGATGCAGTAACAAGGTAACTGGATGCAAAAAATAATCTTGATGTCATATACAGTAGACTGTCAAAATAACGGCACCCCAAATAATGGCACATTGTGATTGGATGTATACATACAGTGCTGAAAAAAGAAAACGGCAAGTCACATGATTACTGTATTTGTTTACGTTCACCATTTTCAAAGTGAATTCTGTACTAATATCATGGATTATACTACTGTTTTACATTTTAAATTAAACACCCCTCACTATGGCTCCTAAAGTTAATAAACCTCATACAGAAAAGAAAAGAAGAACATTAAAGCCTAGTGACAAACTTGATATAATCCAAACTATTACATTAGGATCACACAGAATGTTAATTCATATACATATGTGTATTGTGTCTGTAAATTGTGTGTGTTCTCTGCTCGATTTGCCTATTTTGCTGGACAAAAAACCCATTTCTGGGGGAAAAAAAAAAAACCTTGCTATCTACACCTGAGTCCGATTAACTCAGCCACAAGTGAGAAAAGCCTATAAAAGTCCCTTGCGTCATCAACAGGATTTGAACCCAGGCCTTTTCCACCCGGTGTGGGAAGGCCAGTGATGATACCACTGTGCTACCCGCGCAGACTAAACTTGATAAATAATAAATAAAATAGAATGGAGCAGAAGTGCATTAATGGCAGAATATGACATTGGATCGTCAATATGTTTGTTTTTTATGTGCAGTTAATAAAATTGCATTATTAATCTATTTCTTATTTGGCCTCTATTCTGCATATACATTAAAAATAAAACTTTCTAGATAGTATACATAGACCTGTTTCTGCTTTTAGTAACCCTAACACAGCCCATATATTTGGTTGTCCTACAAGGACCTCCAGCAAACTTTTTAATCCTCAACACCTTGCTTCCAAAGCTGCTGCATGTCCCAATAGACACAATGTAAGAATGACTTTTGCCTCTGCCTGTGGCTGCTCAATCTATTAGTCTGAATATCTCCCCTCACCCAAGCTACCAGTTTTCTGATACACCTAAAACTGCCTCAATGGCATACAAACTATCCTTGTACCCCTTCTATTTAAGTGTAAGTAATTCCTGTAAAAAGTATTTAAGTGTATGTAATTCCTAAGAAAAATTAAGTTCTACCCCATGTGCTTTTCACAGTCTCTCCAGGACCAAATTCGTTGACAATGTACTACCCCTATGTGTCCATGCAGAATTGCAGACACTTTCAAATTTAACCCTAACTCAACTTTTTCTCTCCATTTCCCTATGCTTGTTAAGTAAATCATCAGATCTCCCACTCTTAATATTATTGGCATTAAGATTTACAACTATATCTCCTTTTGTGCCCTTAAAAGATGATAGTTGCTCTACAACTTAATGAACTTTTGCCCCAGGCAGACAAAATTCCCTAATTAATTCTTCAAAAACATACCTTACAGCCTTTATTAAATTTGTCCTCAGTAAACTCATGGTAGCAAAAATTCTGTGCATATAATTCTTTCTGTAAGTGCACTTCTTCCACATCCTTATCTACATCAAAAATAATGATACAAGGCACAGGTTTAGATGGCTTGCTAACAGAGTCCCAGTTCTTGTAAATGTAAATCTGATTTAATTAATTCCATGTCCTTTGGTGTACTAATTTCTGCTATTACTACATTTCCTCTACAGGTGGAACAGGACCAGGGTATGTCTGACAGGAGCAAAAGTTAATGGCATTGTAGAGCAGCTATCATCTTTTAGGGGCAGCTGAGAGCTTGATGGATCTCTTGGTGACATCAGCCCTGTTCCTCAAGCCTTCACCAAATCAGTTATAGAAAGATTACAAATGCATGTTGTGTCTAACTTTGATAATATAAACACAGCAACATGCATTTACCCTATATCATGCAAGCACCAATCAGTTTTTTGGATGAGATACAGCAAGAAACAGTTTAAAATGGGGAATTTCCATTATTCTGACACTATTGAATAATATAATTTAAAAAAAAATTACAAACAAGTCTTGTTTTAAAAAAAAAAAAAAAAAAACAAGCATCATTACAAACAAGTCTTCTTTCCTAAAAAAAAAACATTTAACACTTACGAGTAAATTTCCAGGTAACAGGTAACCTGTGCCTATTACTTCTACCCACATGCAGCACTTTGCATTTGTCAATGTTAAACTTCAGTTGCCACTTTGGTTAAAAAAATTATTTATACCATCTCAGAACCTGAAGGGGCATAAATTCAAATTGAGGAAAGACAGTTGTAGAATTGATGTGCAGAAATTTGCTTTTAGCCAGCGGGTAGTTGATTGCTGGAACAAACTTCCATCTGTCATTGTGGAAGTTGATAGGTTGAATAAATTCAAGGAGGAACTGGACAAAATTTTAGAGGGAATGGATGGGTGATGTTTTTTTTTTTTTTTTTTTTTTGGCTGATGCTACACAAGCTTGCTTTCTTGCTTCATATGCCTCTACTACTACAAGGAATGCCCAATTGAAGGAAACCAAATGCTATGGAAAATTTTGCCAGAGACAGCATCTTCACATAGGCAAAGATAACTGTCTAGGTCACCAAGTTTGAGGGATGCCATCCATATAAGTTAATCTGGCTATTGCCTGGCTGGCCAAATTCAAGTAAAAAATATATATATATAATAATAATAAATAAGTCAAAAACTTAAAACTAGAAAGACATGAAGGAATAAAATACAGATGTCAATATTTCAATTCCTTATGCACTATTTTAAGAATGACTCTATTTCTCTACACTTCGAAGAATTTATTAATCCCCAGGGACTCACATATGGTGAGTATGGGTGTGCACACCCAGGGACCTGAGCTGGATATCATTATTCTTCTCTTTATTGGTGATTCCTTTTTACTTCTCTCTCACTCTCAGGGTAACTCAGGGATTTTTTTTTTTTTTTTTGGTTGGTCCAGCATAAGCCTCAGGCTTCCTTGCGCCATGTGGCTAATAATAATAACCCCATTAGCTTTGGTCCACTCCCGTTATCAAACGTTAATATTTCATTTACCCACTCTAAAAATTTTTATAAGCAGCAACTCAGCCACAAAGTAAAATTTTTCCCAGTTTACAAAAAACAGCACACATCTACCCTCAGAGTTTTTCTTTTGGAGGGAGGTGGCACCGATTTCGTGGTTCGTCTTTGAACCAGAAAAGAAAAGGAAAGAAGGAAGGAAAAAAAAAAAAAAGTAGTAACAAACACAATAATTGTTGAATTCTTTTGGCGCATGCATTACTTCGGTCATAATATGCCAGTTCGTTGCTTTCTGTCTTCTTTTTCTACAGAGGTGCGGGAAGATTTGAGTCAAATGCAAGAATAAATTTCGGCGAAAAACCCAATACCCTCCGCCTATCAAACCTTACTCCCTCTTAAAACGTTGTTTGTTTGCATTAGCAACTAAGACCATATTGCTCCGGGATATGCGGTGGTCATTCCCTGACCTTTCCGTATTTGGTGGTGACGGGCTCGAATCCCGGTCTAATCAAGAAGCGTGTGCTATGCACTGCTAATCCTTCCCCTGGCTACGGAGGTGCCTTAAAACATTGTGAGTTGTTTCATTTTACATAAGTACTACTTACAACAGCAACTTTCCGAGCTTGTACTGGCGAAACTGAAAAGTGTCGATATACTTTTAGAGCAAAGTCTATTCGAAATTTTGCACTGATATTCATATCTCTACTTTCACCTTATTTCTTTTGATTCTTTATTAATTTAACAGTCAACACACTACGAATTTTATTTTATTCCTTTATTTCACACTACGAAGCGGGATTGCCGAACTCGTTATTGCGAAAGGCCACAATACAACGCGCAGAGTAGTACTACTCTGTGATACAACGACAAACACTACAAATGTCCAGATTTTTTTTTAAATGTAGTAGTAATAGTAGTAGCATGTGATGCAAAAAAGCAAGTGTATGAGCTTATGCAGCATCAGCCAAAAAAAAAAATAAAATAATAAAATAAAAAACAATCCCCTCTAAATGTTTGTCCAGTTCCTCCTTAAATTTATTTAAGCTATCAACTTCCACAACGACAGATGGAAGTTTGTTCCAGCAATTAACCGCCCGCTAGCTAAAGGCAAATTTCCCGCACAATCTATTCTACATCTGTCCTTCCTCAATTTCAATTTATGCCCCCTTAGGTTCGTAATCTGAACAAATGGAAGAATCCCATCAGAATTCAGCGTGCTCAACCCATTCAAGGCCTTATATATCTTAATCAGATCACCTCGCAGGTGCCTAGTCTCCACCTGCTGCAATTTGCAGAACTTAAGCCTCTCCTGGTAAGAGGGCCCCTTCATTCCCCTCACCAATCTTGTTGCCCTTCTCTGTACATGCTCAAGCAAATCTAAATAAAGTTCGCTAAATAAACAAGCTGTTTCCACACTTCCTTTTCTGTCCGCTGTAATGAAATGATTGATTATGTATATAATCGAAATGTATCCTTTTCCTAGTGCTTATTAAGCTCAATAAAAATCATTAATGTAGACTATTTTCATCCAACAGATGACAGTTTGTATGAACAATTTCGTTGTTTTTTAACATTGAAAATAGCGATGGGCATGATCTAATGATTCATAATCGATTATCTCAATAATAGAATGATTTCCATAATCGATTAGTTTGATTACTATTATTATTGCTCATATTATTTATCCCTTATTTGGGGGTTCCACCTCGTGACGGATATTGCTACCAAGTAGACAGAGTGGTCGTTGTTATGTCTAGTGTTACTATATTACAGGTGTTCAGGATTATGATTTTATGGAGTTCCTTGTAGGTTTTCGCTGGGAGACCTATTGCTGCTAAGCTGTAATGTAGGGTTATTGGCACCACACCAGTGGTGGACACGATGATCGGTTGTTACTTGTTGCACATGCCACATCTCTTTGATCTCCTGTCTTAGGTTCGTGTACTTCCTAATTTTTTCCCCATGGGTTTTCTGCAGGTTGCCAGTTTTGGGTATGGCTATGTCAATCAGATAGGTAGTCTTTTCCTCTTGTCCACAAGGGTTATATCCAGTCTGTTGTGTGGGATTGTCTTATTTATTATTATTATTATTATTATTATTATTATTATTATTATTATTATTACTAGACATATAGTGCAAGGAAGCCCGAGGCTTACGCTGCACCAGCCAAAAAAAAAAAAAAAAAAAAAATCCCCGAGTTACCCTGAGAGAGAAGGGAATTACCAAGAAAGAGAAGAATGATGATATCCAGCTCAGGACCCTGGATGTGCCAAACCCATACTCACCAGATGTGAGCCCATTATCCGTTATTATAGCGCGGTCCCACTACAGTTTGTGGATTGGGGTCTCTACTACAGCCTGGGGTTTACTTGTAATACGGTACACTTTCTTTGATCAACTGGTATTTCCTTGCTAGCTTCTGATGTACTATCCTGGCTACCTGGTCGTGTCCATGAGCGTACGAAGTCTGGGTGATCACCTTGCACCCCGCAGTGATGTGTTGGATCGTTTCTGATTCAACACATCTAGAATTGCTAGGGAGCGCCGTCGACATATGTAATCGGACACTCTGGGCTCCTTGGCGATGTATTTTCTTTAGTTTCTGGTGTTGATTACCTAGTCTTGGATTACCAGCATGAATCGTTCAGTCTCGGGGAAGACTGTCCCGCCAGTGAGCCATGCATTGGAGGCAGTTTTATCTATGTGATCTTGATGAAGATCATTGTAGCGTCTGCCACGAAGCGTCTTGTTTGCCCATCTTTCTAGTTTTATTTGAGACACCTGGTTAGGAGTGGACTCCTCACTTAGGTTGAATGGGGGATACCGCTTGTCTATTTTCCTTATGGCCTGGTGGAGTGCTGCTGTGAGTTTCTGGAAGTAATCCTTCAGGTTAGCAATCACTGTTTTCTGTCAAGATAGGGTCTAGCAGGCCCCTTTCCGAGCAATTCTCAGTCTCTCCACGGCTGACCTCGGGTGGTATTGACGGCTCTTGGTCATCATTGTCCTTGTATTTCTTATAACATCCTCCAGCTAGGCGTTAGTTCAATCTATCACTCCGAAGGAGTATGTTAGCACTGGGACTGCTCAGGTGTTTATGACTTTAACTGTTTTTCCTCCATTCAGCTTTGCTTTCAGCAGGCTTCTGAGTCTCTGATGGTATTTCGGTCAGGCAGATCGTAATTTCTGTGTGATGTGACTGCTGAGCCTACATCATCCTCAAGTATTTGTAGGCCTCTCCATCTGCTGTGGCTTCAATCTCTTTACCAGTCTGCAGATGGTAGTTTCGGTTGATTCATTTTACCTGGTGTAATCCGTGGGTCTTGCATTTGTCTAGCCCAAATTCCATCCTAATATCATTGCTGAATTCTTCGGTGATCCGGGTAGTTGCTGGAGCTGCTTCTCTGTTCCCGCGTAGAGCTTGATGTCATCCATGTACATCAGGTGGGTGAGGGTGTAAAAGTTCTTCCTTCTTAGAGGTTATATCCGTATTTGCTGCGATTGACAATGGTGGATAGCTGGTTAAATGCTAGACAGAACAACAGTGGGCTCAGGGCATCTCCATGAAAGATTCCTCTCCTGATGGGGATTGGTCTGGTCGTGACTTTTACACACCTATGAGAAGCGGCGTTTCTCGTAGGCTTGCTCTATAACCGCGGTATCTACGGTTAATTGCTCCTTGATCCTTTCTGCTGTGCGGCCATTATGTTTTGGCTCTTGTGGTCTGATATCTTCTTAGTTATGCAGCTGGTCAGGATCTTGTACACCTTTGGGAGGCAGGTGATTGCCTGTATTTCGCCGGCTTCAGATATGTGATTCCTTGAGTGAAAAACTGCGTGACTGTCTATGGGTGCTTTATCTTTCGAGTGAACTGCTCTGCCAGGTATATGTGTGCGCATTATTAATAATAATAATGCATATAATAATAATAATATTATTATTATTTATCCATGATTGGAGGTTACACCTCGTGACGGGTATTGCTACCAAGTAAGCAAGGTGATTGTTGTTATATCCGGTGTTACTGTTGATCGAGGAACTCTGTATCCTACAGGTGTTTAGGATTGCGACTTTCTGGAGTTCCTTGTAGGTGTTCGCTGGGAGACCTATTGCTGCTAGCCTGTTATGTAGGGTATTTGGCGCCATACCAGTGGTTGACACGATGATTGGGATCATTGTAACTTATTAGTATTTCTTCCTGATTGGGGGTTCCACCCCGTGACGGGTATTGCTACCAAGTACACAGGGTGGTGGTTGTTATGTCTGGTTATTATTATTATTATTCATATGATGCAAGGAAGCCTGAGGCTTTTGCTGCGCCAGCCAAAAAAAAAAAAAAAAATAATAATAATAATAAAATAAAATAAATTTCGGATTTACCCTGTGTGTGTGTGTGTGTGTGTGTGTGTGTGTGTGTGTGTGTGTGTGTGTGTGTGTGTGTGAGAGAGAGAGAGAGAGAGAGAGAGAGAGAGAGAGAGAGAGAGAGAGAGAGAGAGAGAGAGAGAGAAGTAGAAGGCAATCATCAAGAAAGAGAAGAATGATGGTATCCAGCTCAGGACCTGGGTGTACCATGACCATACTCACCAGATGTTAGCCCACTGAGTAAAAGATTTTAAGGGGAAGTGCATAACTCAATTTTTCACTTTCTATTTTCATTCTTTAGAGGGTGGAGGTGTTCGACAATTATAGGATTGCATTGACATTTTTTTTTTCGCTCTTCAATCCAAATTTTACACACAAAATAGGTTATCCAGTTGTCATTGGTATTAGAAAAGCCAAATGACAAAAGGCAGTGAACTATCGAAAAAATCTGTTTCTAGGGGAAAAAACCTTGCTATCTACGCCTGAGACCGACTAACTCAACCACGGATACCAAGGAAGACACTGGAGCAAGTGGCGCATTCACCCATATGGCTACCACATCGAAAGTGCAAGACAATCCAGCCCAATCCAGGTCAGTTCCTGCGCAGTTGACCACCCAGGAAGGAAGAAAAAGCCAACCCATGAAGTGGAGCACCGAAATGAATACGCTCATCATGCGAGCATACAACGAAGTAACGAAGCTAGGAACCGAATTGGCAATGTATATAAGGAAATTACAGACCAACTGGTTGGAACTGCCCGACTGTTCAGATCACCGAACAAGACCAGAGATGGGCCATCTTCATGAACAATCTGATAGCTCCTGCAATCTTGGAAAAAATAAGCATGATGTGAGCAACGAACTAGAAAGAACAAAATGTAATAGCAGCACAACCAAACCAGAACTGGAGGAGGAGCACCAAATTACAACCCAGAGCAGTTAAAGTAGAAACAGACGAGGGCTCGATAAAAGGAATAAAAGAAGAGTGGAAGAAGGCCCTAAGATAATTCGAAGACATGGACACCAAAAATCTCCACCCCGTACCGAAAGAGTGACTCAACAGAATCCTGTAGCAAGTAACAGGTTACCTCAATGGATGACTAATACTGGATTACCTCAAAAACAACAAAGTAAGGCTAGGAAAGTTGGACTGGAGACCATCCGCACAGCCATTCAGTGTGCGGCAATGGCAGTTACCAGAATGAACGGAAGAGAAACCAGAGACTAATAGAAAATAAGACGCAAGGTAAAGGAAAAACCAGCTTGAGAAAGGAGGCTAAGGCACAATATAAAAGAGTTGAGAGGAAGATAGGCCAAATGACCCAGTACAAAGGGGTTACAGAAGTAAGAAGCTGATCAGAGAAGTGAAGACTATCCCCAAAAAAGACAACATGCAGAGCAAACAGGAGACCCATAATCACAGGATGGCGCCTCCGTAGCCAGATGGGCAGGAGCAGCAGTGCATAGCACACGCTTCTTGATTAGATCGGGGTTCGAGCCCGTGCCCACCAAATACGGAAAGGTCAGGGAATGACCACCGCATATCCCCGGAGAAATATGACCTTAGTTGCTAATGCTCCTAAAAAACCAAAGAACAAACAGAGGATAGAAGGATACCTGGAACCCCCACCCCCAAGCAGAATGTCTTTGCACTCAGCACGAGACTTCGACGATATACAGGGGAGTACTCATTGGCATGAAATATGTTCATGCCAATGAGAATATTTCTCATTGGCATGAATGCAGATAAAAACCGGAGAGCCACCTTCCAGAGGAACATTTGACAACAAGATGGAGGGTAACAGATTCCTTGATGAGAAGGCACTTGAAAAGTTCTAGGGTAAAAGGTGCAGCAGGAAATTTAGACATATGGCCGTGTCCCATGGATAGACCAAGAACAGAAGAAAACCAAAGATGTACAACAGATGACAGAATGGGAGATTCGGGAGGAAGAAGAGAACAGTCGATCAGTAAGTATCATGACTAGCAAACCTAAGAAATAGAAAACACCAATAACTACTGATACAAGAAATTTAGCAGCACAAAAAGGAGCAGTTCACCAAGAAAAGTTGATACAATCCCTGAGTCTCTGATTCAAGAAATCTCCTACCTGAAACTTAACAAACCTAGACATCGCAAACGCAGTGATCTATGGACTGATTGCCTGTATCCCAAAAATGTAAAAGATCCTGACCAGTTGCATAACTATGAAGATATCACACCACTTCGAGAACCAAAACATAATGGTCGAACAGCAGATGGGCTGTAAGCATATGAGAAAAAAGATGCAAGGAGCAATTGACGATTGAGACAGAAGTTCTGAAGCAAACCCACAAGATGCACGCCACACTGTACAAGGCCTACACCGACTACCGCAAGGCCTTCAACTCCGTGCAGCATGACTGGCTGGTAAAGACATTGAAGATCAATCTGACATTGACACATTTTCTAGAGGCAACCATGACAAAATGGAAGACCACCATCATGGTCGAGAATATCACGACTTGACTCATCCCAATCAGAGGAGGAATCTTGCAGGAAGATGCCCTGAGCCACACTATTATTCTGTCTACCCACTGTTTGTCACACTCAATAACATAAAAAAAAAATTAATTATTCAAACTATCATATCAGGGTCACCTGGAAAGACACTTTCAACTACCCATGTGTACTGTCTGTAAATTGCGTGTGTTCTCTGGTCAATTTGCCTGCTCTGCTGAACAAAAAACCCATTTTACCAAGGAAAAATCTTGTTGTCTACCCCTGAGAGCGACGATTTAAGAAATGGAGTGAAGAAAAGCGCATAAAAATTCCTCGCCTTATCGACGGGATTCGAACCCGGGCCTTTTCCACCCGGTGACGATACCCCTGAGATCTAAATAACATTAAAAAAAAAACAAAAAAAAAAAAAAAAAAAAATTATATTAGGGTCACCCGGAAATTATGTTCTGTTGATCCATTTGGCTCTTTATTGGACAAAAATCAGAATTTCTGGAAGATAAAACAGCGAAACCCTAGCATGAAACCGGCTAACTTTATTAGCATTAGTAGAGGCATTTGATGCAAGAAAGCAAGCTTATGCAGCATCAGCCAAAAAAAAAAAAAAAAAAAAAAAACCACTTCCACTTCACCCCTCCGTTCGTTCAAAATACCTGTCCAGCTGAGCCTTAAACTTATTTAGGCTATCAACCTCCACCACAAGGGATGGAAGTCTGTTCCACCAACCAACCACCCGCTGGCTAAAGGCAAATTTCCGCACGTCTATCCTACATCTGTCTTTCCTCAATTTGAATTTATGCCCTCTCAGGTGATTATTCTGAGCTAGAGGAAGAATCCCATCAGCATTGAGCATGCTTAAACCATTCAAGGCTTTATACACCTCTATCAGATCACCTCGCTGGTGCCTAGTCTCCAGACACTGTAATTTGCAAAACTTAAGCCTTTCTTCGTAAGAGCACCCCTTTGTTCCATTCACTAATCTTGTTGCCCTTCTCTGTACTCGTTCCAGCAGCTCTACATCCTTCTTGAAATGAGGCCTCCAGACCTGTATACAGTACTCTAGGTGTGGCCTGACCATCGCCTTATACAATGGAATAATCACCTCCTTATCCCTGCTGGAAAAATTCCTGTATATCATTGACAATACTCCATGAGCTACTCTTGCAGCCCGTCTGCACTGCTCAGAGAACTTCATATCTGCCTGCACAACCACCCCCAAGTCCCTTTCATTCTCTACCACTGTCAGTGTTGTACCACAGAGTTGATACGTTGCTCTGGGGTTGCTGTTTCCCATGTGTAGTACTTTACATTTGTCAATGTTAAACTTCATTTGCCACCTCTCAGCCCATCTGCTCAACCTTTCCAGATCCTGTTGCAGCAGCATAGTGTCAGTAGTGTCCTTGACAACCCTGCCAACCTTTGTATCGTCTGCAAACTTGGACATTAATCCCGATATACCATCATCAATATCATTTATAAATACAGAAAACAATAATGGACCCAACACTGAGCCCTGAGGGACTCCACTAATAACATCAGTCCACGATGAGCAGTGTCCATTGATTACCACTCTCTGTCTTCTCCCCCTCAACCACCCCTTTATCCATAGCAGTAATTTGCCTCCAATGTCACACTGCTCCAATTTGTGTAGCAGTCTTCCATGTGCAACAGTATCAAAAGCCTTTCTAAGATCCAAGTATATAATATCAAAGTTATTCCCTGCATCCAGTTCTTTTGTGACTGCATCATAGTATCCAATCAAGTTGGTCAGGCAAGACTTCCCCTTAACAAAACCATGCTGTGTCTGAGCTATAACTGAAGTCTTGTCTAAATGATCCTGCAGTGCTTCTTTAACCAGTGCCTCCATTAATTTTCCTGGAACAGAAGTTAAGCTCACAGGTCTATAATTACTTGTTGTGGAAAAAGGTCTATAATTATGTTGTGGAAAAAGCGCATAAAAATTCTTCCGTAACTTTCAACTAATGTGTATTGTGTCTGTAAATGGTGTGTACTCTGGTGATTTGATTGCTTTGTGGAACAAAAAATCTATGTTTTCAGAAAGAAATACATTGCTATCTGCCCTGAGACAGACTTAACTCTGGCTGAGTTAGTGCAAAAAAAAAAAAGAAAGGAGTGAAAAAAAGTCCATAAAAGTTCCTTGGGTCACCGATATTCGAACCCGACACTTTTCCACGTGGTGTGGGGGATTGGTGACGATACTAATGTGGAACCCCTCAGACCCCCCCCCCAATATCAAAATGAAATTATCATATTAGGCAACACAAATATATTTTTTTCATCTGCCATGCATTATGTCTGTAAATTGCATGTTTTCTATGGTCGTTTTGCATGTTTTGCTGGATGAAAAACCCATGTTGCCGGGAACCTTGCTGTCTACACTGGAGACTGACTAACTCAGCCAGAGTGAAAAAACCCCCACAAATTCCTGTCATTGACGGGATTCAAACCCAGGCCTTTTCCACTTGGTGTGGGTAAGAAGATGATGATACAACTGTGCTACACACACAGACCCAATAATATCATGTATTGATATATTCATAAACGAGGGAGGAAGAACCGGGACACCCTCACTGACGTGATGTAGATGATTACTTACTTGGCATAATACTTTAAGAGTTTAATATCTATTTTAATATCTGCCCACCCACTGATGATAGGCCAATAGCCTTGAAACATGTCTGGGTGGCGGTACTCACTGAGAATAAGTAACAATAGTCTTCTCTATTAGTGAAGCATTACTTATTTGAGGTAGTGGAGTATCATGGCAACTCGTTGTGAAGGCAG
This sequence comes from Mastigoproctus giganteus, assembly GCF_048544385.1. Lineage (NCBI taxonomy): Eukaryota > Metazoa > Arthropoda > Arachnida > Uropygi > Thelyphonidae > Mastigoproctus > Mastigoproctus giganteus. Next base: position 140,501,568 of record NC_143576.1, read on the forward strand.
AGCACAATATGAGAAAGAGCAAATGATGCCCACAACAACTACTTTGTAGTTTTTTAAGAGTGTCTATGGTGTATCTAAACGCCGATATTAAATGCTTACGGAGACCAATACTAAAGTATTTGTTTGGGTGCATTTCTTTGCAGGTATCGAAAGATCACCTTGCAAGATTAATCTTGGTTTTCTAATACACCAAGTATTTTCTTGTATAATTGTGAACAATGTGCATAACTGTTTTTATTTTCCTGATTGGACTTCGTAGAGCTCCTTATAAAGGTGTCACTACTGTGTTAAAAAAAGACCTTTGGATTATTATATTGTGTACAAAGCATGTTGCTACCATCTTAAGGGAATCCCATTCACTTATTTAAATTTATTAAGTGATTTTGTAGATCAAAGTGTTGTTACAAAAAAAGATGTTATGAAAAAACTTGTACCTTATGGCAAGACCGTTGGAATACCACTGAAACTGAAAGTGTGATGAGGCTATTTTGTCTGATGTACTAACAGGTCATGGTTCTTTGAACAATGAATTGTTTAAATTTGGATTGGTGATAAATTCTAATTGTGTGTGTGTGGTGCTTGAGAAATCTGGCACAATATCTTGTATGATTGCTATTTATATTCAGGATACAAGACATAATTTAAGACAGATCATACCAGAACTAAGTGATGGTAATGAACATAAATTTTTAAACAATTACGTATATTTTTGTGCTTTGCAGGAATTTAGTTGCAAAGTTTTTGGTAAACGAAGGCATTTATATCTATTGGTAAAAGTATATATACTCTGTACTACTTTTTTTTTTTTTTTTTTGTATTAGCGGGTTGCTGGTGCCCTGTGGGTTCAACAGATTTATTATTTTTTTATATTAGTTTTATAATTTATTTTTTTGCTGCCTTCTGGGCCTGGTTAGCACTTCTACTGGAGAGTACAGGATTTTGTGCATTCAGCACAGTCAAATTAGTAAACCCCCCACGTGTACTTTTGGGGGGGGGGCTCATTTTACGCAGTTGTATTATGATGAACAGCAACACTAGGTGGATTTGGACAACAGTCTAGAGGCTACCCAAGACCATACATACATATCTAATACATTTCCACTTGAATAGAACTCTTCACTGGTATTAGATTTTAAAAACTTAAGTGCTTTTATAAATTTTCATAGATTTCTAAATAACTATTAGTATTAGTAGTGACAAATGATGGAAAAAAAGCAAGATTAAAGAACATCAAACAAACAAAAAAAAAAGCTAGCCACTTCGCTCGTCTATCCACTCTAAGAATTGTCCAGTTCTTGCTTGAATTTATTTAAATGTTCCATGCCCACAACAACACCAGATGAAAGTTTGTTCCAACATTCAGCCACCTGCTGGCTGAAAGCAAATTTCTGCAAAACAACCTGCAACCATTCTTATTCAATTTGAATTTATTCCTCCAAATCAGTTGTCTCAGCAAGAGGAAGAATGTTATCAACGTTGAGCTTACCCAATCCATTTCTTAAACAATTCAATCAGAACTCAGATACCTAGTCTACAGACAGTGCATTAGTAGAACAGAAGTGTTTCTTAGTAAGAGCACCCTTTTGCGACATTCACCAATCTCATTGCCATTCTTGGGACCCATTCAAGCAGCTCTACATGCTTCCAAAAATGAGGCCTCCAGACCTGTATACATTACTCAATAAGAGTTTAACCATGGCCTTATATGAAGGGATAATCACCTCCTTATCCATAATAGCAAAGTTTCTGCATGTCATCGACATACCCAATGATATGTCCTTGTAATCTATCTGTTCTCAGAGAATTACTCATCTGACTACGGTTACCCCAGATCATTTCTTTTTCCATGCTGGGTGTAGTATCACAGAAACCGGTTAACTCAGCTGAGTTATGAAAAAGGTCCATAAAAATTCCTCATGTCATCCACGACACTTGAACTCAGGTCATTATATATTGTGTGGGGAGGATGGCGATTCTACCAACTGTGCTACTCACAAGGCCAGTTTGGTCAGACAAGATCATCCTGTAACGAATTCATGCTGTGACTGAAGTATAATTGGATTCTCTCTATAGATTGCCCTGCCTTACTTCTTTAACCAGTGACTGTTATTTTCCCTAGAACACACGTTAAGCGAACAGGCCTGCAATTACTCATGCCACCTTATGAAGTCAGAATACATTTGCTCATCTACAGTCCATAGGAATTCCCATGAATCCGAGGAGCTCAAATAATAATGGCTAAGCGTTTGCTAAACTCCTTTGCTCCCATTCTTAATATCATTGGATAGATGCCAACTACCCCAGGCTGCTTTTTTATGTTCAGCTTCAAAAATTTTTCTTCCACTTTCGTTTATCACAAAATCATTTAGCACTCAGTGTGAAAAACTCCTCAGATTCCCATCCCTGAAGAATTCCTCTTGTGACTGTAAATGCAAAACCCCTATTCAGTTTGTCAGCATTCTGAGCATGGTCATGAAGTTAATCCAATGATATAGAGCAGCCAAATGAGATTCAATTCCTTCCTTCTACTGTTAATATAAGCACAGAATTTATTTAACAGAAACTTGGCAAAACCTGCCTTAGATTCCCTAACCTGCTTTGTGACTGGTATACAGATTAATTTGTCTCTACCATAGACTTCTGTATCACTGCTAGCTTGGGGGGGGGATTCAGAGATTAACAGTAAGCATAGGCAGAAGTGGCAGTGATTGTTGCACTGCTTCTATTGGAAGGAGCAGCAGCCTGGAAAGCAAGTTGCTGGGGATTTCAAGAACTGCTAGGTGTCATTATGGAACAAGTAACCACATGAGCTCTGTTAGGGTAACTAAGAATAAGAACAGGTGTATGTATACCTGCAAATACACCTATGCTAGGAGTAGAGTAAACCAACTTGATGAATTTGATACTGGTTAAGACATCAAAGGCAGATATTAGGAATATAGAATTGGAATTTGGGGAGTAAAATGTGTACAGAAAGGACGGGGGGGGGGAATGATGTTAGTTAAGAAACAAAATCTAAGGCAGTGCATCCAGTTGACACTGGTGGACAGTGTAAGTCAGTTGTGTGGCATAAGCACTGGAAAAGCAAAAATGAGGGTAGGGGTGTTTATTATTATTAGCTATATGGTGCAAGGAATCCTGAGGCTTATGCTGCACCAGCCAAAAAAAAAATTCCCGAGTTACCCTAAGAGAGAGAGAGAGAGAGAGAGAGAGAGAGAGAGGGAGGAAGGGAGGGAGGGAGGGAGAGATAGAAGTAAAAGGGAATCACCAAGAAAGAGAAGAATGATATCCAGCTCAGGACCCTGGGTGTGCCAAGTCCATACTCACCAGATGTGAGCCCCTGGGGTTAGAGTTATAGGCCTAATCACTGTGTTGAGTAAAGCATAACCACACAGACACAGAGTGGTCCATTAAATCAGAGCGTCTCATAACGGCGGATTTTGAATTCCCAGATATTGACTGGAACTTGTGGGTAAGTAAATCGCACACTAAGACTTTTGGGGATTTATTGTATGATTGTTTTCTACAGTAGCATGTTTGAGAGGCAAACAAAAGGAATAATATCTTTGATCTGGTAATGAACTGGGATTAATCACGCAATAAGAATCTGCAGATAAATGACCCACTTGGTGGCAGTGATCACAGCACACTGATGTTGGATTTACTTAACTACTATCAGGGGTAAAGGGAAGGAACAATTGAGTGGTCTCAGGTAGTTTTTAAATTCTATACTGTGGAACCAACTGATGTTATGAACAGTGAATTCTAAATGGAAGCATTCAAGTAATTAATGTTGGAAGCAACTAGGCTTTTCATACCAACTAAGAAATACTGTTCAGGGTTGAAGCCTTGGGGTTCAGGGGGCTCACATCTGGTGAGTATGGACTTGGCACACCCAGGGTCCTGAGCTGGATATCATCATTCTTCTCTTCTTTGGCGATTCCCTTCTCTCTCTCAGGGTAACTTGGAAATTTTTTTTTTTTTTTTTTTTTTTGGTGACAGAGAAGAAAAATGCATGGGGTGCATATAAGTTATCTGGCGACACAGAAGCCAATGGTAGATATAAGTCGGTCTCAACTCAAGTCACAAAACAAGTTAGACAAGCAAAGGCAGATTAAGACAAATCCTTGGCAAAGGATGCAAAGCAAAACAGTAAAGACTTCTTTACTTGTGAGAACTCTAGAAGGAATGGAATGAATCAGATTGTTCCACTTGATACCAATAATTTGATACTGATGGTCCTGCTCATGTGGCTGGCAAACTGAGTAATTTGCATCTACATTCACACATGAGGAATTCTGTGGAGAAGTAGAGGCCAGATGTTTATCAAACTCTAACAGGAAGCTGAGTGATTTTATAATAATTGAGAGTGAAGTGGAGGAGAAATTGTTGAAGCTAAACAAAGGCATCTGGTGTGGATGGGAACTATCCAGTTATATCAAAGGAGGTAAGCAAACCCTTAGCCATAACGATGAGCATATTTGAATTTAGGGGAGGTACACACAGACTGGAGATGTGCAATTTTATTCTCAGTTCACAAATGGGGTTCAAAGGGTGACATGAGTAATTACAGACCTGTTAGTTTAACTTCTGTTCTGGGAAAATTAATGGAGGCACTGGTGAAAGAAGCACTACAGGATTATGCAGACAAGACTGCAGTTATAGTTCAGACGCAGCATGGTTTTTTAAAGGGGAAGTCTTGTCTGACCAATTGGATACTACAATTTGGTCACAAAGGAAATGGATGCAAAAAGTTACTTTGATACCATATAATTGGATTTAAGTAAAGCTTTTAATATTTATGCACAGGGGAATGCTATACAAATTGGAGCAGTATGGCATTAAGGGCAAGTTGCTGCTATGAATAAAGAGATGCTTTGAGTGGGAGAAGACAGAGTGGTAATGTTCTTGTTTATAATACAGCATGACCACCAGGTCAGTGGAGTTTACAATAAATCAATCAATACAAATTATTTGCTGTATGATTCCTTTCGCCTCAAAGGTGGTACTTGTACATATGTCCATTCTGATATTCTCTGTCAGAGACTTGGTAATTTGGTATCTCCTCCTCTGGCTTAAAATCTCTCTACCTCATTGTGTAAAATTCATCTGTTGTCTCTACTGTTCTCCTAACTTCACTAATCATTTGGAGCTCTTTGTCTTCCTCTCTTTGCAGCTTAACTTTCTCCAGTCCAACTTTCCTAACGGTGAGGTAATCTTCCTTAGTGATTTTAATGTTCACAACTCCAGCTGGCTTCCGTGTTCTAGTCACACCGACCCAGCTGGTCGAGATGCTGAGGCTTATGCAATTACTAATGACCTTGCACAGATTGTTCATTTACCTACAAGGATACCAGATCTCACAAAAATACACGGTCGAAGTGAGTGGTCTTTAGGCATCTCAGATCACAACTTGGTGATTGTCTCTTCTCCAATGGAGCCTTTATCTCATGGCTATTCCCAACCTCATATTGTTTGGCATTACAATAATGAAAAATGGGATGACCTGCGAGATTTCTTTTTTTCTTTTCCTTGGTTGGATTACTGTTTCAAAACTTCTGGCAACGTTTGCTCAGATTGTGTCAGTGAAATTATTCTTGTAGGAATGGAATTCTTTATTCCACACTCCACTTTAAAATCTCATCCTTTATCTAAACCTTTGTTTTCCAATAAATGTGCTAAGGCTGTTCAAGATAAGAGCGTTGCATATCGTAATTGGCATGTTCCCAATTCTTCAGTTTCATTTTCTGCCTACACCAAAGTTCGCAACAATTGCAAAGCAATTATTAACCAGTCCAAACTAGATTTTGAACAGACTAAGGGTAGAAAACTTGCTTCTTGCCCTAATGTAGCTGAGCATTCTAGTCTCTTGCCAAAGCTATTGGCCGGAACTTTTGCCCATCTCTGCTCCCACCTGTCAAGACCAGATGGTTCTGTTGTCACTTCAGCCCCGGATAAAGCTCACCTGCTAGCATCCCATTTTTCTTCCAACTCATGTATTAATGATCTTGGTAAAACACCTCCCACCATTCCCAACACGCTCCATTCAATGCCTCCTGTGGTCTTCCGTCAAAAGGATGTCAGAAGGATTTTGATGAATCTTGATGCAAAGAAAGCCCCAAGTCATGATGGTATTTTTCCACTTGTTCTCAAAACCTGTGATCTTGAACTTACTCCTGTTCTTTGCCACTTTTTTCACTTTCTTATTCCAAAGGTGTTTTTATTTCTGCTTGGAAATTTGCTCATATCCAGCCAGTTCCTAAAAAGGGTGACAAATCCCTCCCATCCAATTACTTCTACTCTTTCTAAAGTAATGGAGAAATCAATTAACCGCCAACTCTTAAACTACCTAGAAACCTTCCGTCTGATCAACGATTGCCAGTATGGATTTAGTTAGTTTTGGTTCACTGGTGATATTTTGGCTTATGTTAACATTTATGGACAAATTCAATGGAAAATTTCAGTGAAACACAAGCAGTTGCTCTTGACATCTCAAAGTATTTCGATCATGTTTGGCATCAAGGTCTTCTATACAAGCTTCCATCTTATGGTTTGCCAACTGTTTTTTGTGATTGGTTTTCCAGTTTTCTCTCTGACCGCTCACTGAGGGTGATGGTAGATGGCTCTCTGTCTTCTAACTTCTCCACTAATGCTGGTGTCTCCCAAGGTTCAGTTCTTTTCCCCACTCTAATCCCCTTGTGTAATAATGACCTTCTTCCATGGACTGGAAATCCTATCCATAGTTTTGCCAATGAAAGCACATTGCATTCCACTTTCCATTTTCAGAAATCTTGCCCTGCTCAATCAGCTTCAACTTGAATATTCGCTACCAATTCCTTAAATGCCGATCTCCAGGTAATTCTCCAGTGGGGTAAAGACAACTTAGTTGATTTCAATCCTTCTAAAACTCAGTAGTAGTAGTGGCATTTGATGCAAGAAAGCAAGTGTATGAGCTTATGCAGCATCAGCCAAAAAAAAAAAATCAACTGCCATTTTCTGGAACAACCTTCTTTCATACGTATTTCCTGAAAATTACAGTCTACAGAAGTTCAAGTCTAATGTCAACAAATATCTTCTGTTGACATTAGACTTGAACAACTTCCAACCCAAGCACGGTACTATGTATTATAGGTTCTAGTACCGCTCGTGTTTGGGGTTTTCATAAGGAAAAAAAATAATAATAATAAAAATTGTATTTAGCAGTCACAGTCTTGAACCCTGTTCCACCCAAAGAGTGCATGCTACTGCACTCATGCTCCTGACCACTTGGCTACACCAGGCCTATCAATGGACACTGCTCTTCTTGGACTTTAACTGAAGGTCCCCAGCGTTCGGTGATTGGGCCCATTGTGTTTTCTATATTTATCAATGATATAGATGAAGGTATATCAGGCTTAACATACAAGTTTGCAGATGATATGAAGATTGGCAGGGTTGTAAATGACAGTACGCTACTCTAACAGGATCTAGCAAAGTTACGCGTGGGCTGAGAAGTGGCAACTGAAGTTTAACATTGACAAATTCAAAATACTGCATATAGGTAGCAGCAACCTCAGAATAACGTACCAACTGTGCAGAATTACAATTAGGGTAGTGGAGAATGAAAAAGACCTGGGGTCAGAGATTTTCTCTGAACAGTGCAGACAGGTTGCCAGAGCAGCTCACGGGGTTTTGTCAATGATATAGAGGAATTATCCCCTAATATAAGGCAATGGTCAGGCCACATCTTGAGTATTGCGTACAGGTGTGGAAGCTTCAATTTAGGTAGGATGTTGAGCTGCTGGAACAAGTACAGAGAAGGGCAACAAAGGGTTGCTCAACTAAGAGAGGTTTAAGTTATGCAATTTGCGCTTAGAGACTAGGCACCTGCATAGTGATGTGATTGAGGTGTATAAGGCCTCGAATGGTATAAATTCAAATTGAGGAAAGGCAGTTGCAGAATAGATGTGCAGAAATTTGAGTTAACCAGAGGCTGGTTGATTGCTGGAACCAGTATCATTAAAGTTCCATTGGTTGTTGTGGAAGTTGAAAGCTTAAATAAATTCAAGAACTGGACAAATGTTTGCAGCGAATGGATCGGGGAATTGGTTTTTTTTTTTTTTTTTTGGCTAATGTTTGAGAAATTGAATTACTGTTAAGATCACTGGATTGAGTTGGCTAAAAAGATAGGAGACTGGGTTGTTATAAATGGTCAGTCTTTAGGGTGGAACAATATAATAAGTGGGGTCCTTCAGGGATTGGTCATTTCATATTTCTAATTTTCATAAATGATACTTACTGGTATCCAAGGTAAGCTGTCAAAGTTTGTGGGTGATTTGGTGGCAGGAAGGTGGATTACAATCTGAATTAGGCCATGTTGTTTTGAAAGGACTTTGAATGTTTGCATATGTGGTCTGAAATGTCAACTTAAGTTTAATTAATGCATCTAAATGTAATATTATGCATTTTAGGAGTAGATGTCCTGGTGTCACATATAAGCCAGGTGTAGAGGAGTAAGAGTGATTCGGGATGAAAAAGATTTAGGTGTTATGATTCTTTGACACAAAATTTCCCATGTCCATGATTTACAGGGCCTCTGCTAGCAGGGAGTAGAATATCATTATCCCTTTTTACAAGGTGATGATTATACTGCATTAGAATATTTATCCTAGTTTTTAAATATGCTGCTTTTTTTTTTTTTTTCTTTTCTCTATTTGCAAGAGTCTGGAGACAGCACCAAAAAAAAAAAGAAAAAAGCATATACCTTCAGTAGTGGGTTCAGAGAAGGGCTTCCAGATTGGGGACCAGTGCAAAGTTTGACAACTAGAGATCTAAAGGAAGATCTGAGGTGTATAAAGCACTGAAGGAATTGAATAAAATGAATGAGGAAAGCTTGTTTTCCTCTTGTGGGCAAGACCAAGTTAAAAAAACAAAATCTCTGATAATAGCATAAGGTTGAATGAAGTTCAACTGTGGACAGGTTGTTGAATATTGGAGTAAGTTGCTCCCCAAAATGGTGGAGGTAGTGAATCTAGCAAAGCTTAAAGCAGAATTGGAAAATTTCAGAATGGTATAAAGATTCTGTTTTAATTATTATTATTATATTTATTTTAGATGATGCAGAGAAAGTTCACTTCCTTGCATTATTTTGGCCTTACTAAAAATGCTCATTTTGATAATGACATTACTTATGGCTTGTAGTTCATGCATAAAAGAGGACAATCCATGTACAGAAAATACGAAATAACGAAAGGGTCTAAAAATTAGATTAACCAGAAATCATGTCAATTTTTGGCTATGCTTTATCAAGTGTTATAGCAGGTAAAGAGATGTATTGTTATCAAAACAATATCATAGTTTGACATCAAGGTAGCCACTGTGGTCTACTCTTTGTGTGAAAACTGAAAACACTGGGGATAATTTTTAGATCTCCCAGCAAGTTAGCTGTACTTTAAATAGCTGTTTACTCTGTTGAATCAGCCACTATGTTATTTTTCCTCATAGTGTTGATTTTAGTACATTCCTAGTTTTTAAATATGCTGCTTTTTTTTTTTTTTTTTTTATTCATAGCAAGTCCCCCTAAAGATTTCTTGATTTTCCAAACTAGGGGAAACCAACCAACATTCTGAATAAAACTGAAAATTTCACCAACTCTTAACTTTTTATTACAAGGGGCATTCAATAAATTATCTACCTACGTATGAATGAAATGAGATAGAGGCAAAAATCTGTTTTTATCTTTCAATGTAACTCCCCTGAACTTCAATACAGTTGTTCCATTTTGTTGGCAATGAGAAAATACCAGAAAAATAAAATTTTGTCCTGTCCATCAAAGAATGCAGAAACAGCAGACTACAGTTCATTATCATCAGCAAAGCAATTTCCACATACATTTTTCTTGAATTGTCGAAACAGGAAATGGTCAATAGGGGGGCCAGATCCAAACTGTAAGGCGGATGGGTAAGTTCTGTAAAGTCAATCTCTCAAAGCAGCAGCAACAGCATGTGATCTGTGCACTGGTGTAGTGTCGTGAAGAACCAGCACACTTCTGGAAAGTTTCGCATGGTGTTTTTCCATTATGACATCTCTTAGGTTGTATAGTAGGGATGCATATGAATTCCCAGTGCCTGTCTGCTTCTGTTTCAAGTAGTGAATGTACAAAATTCCCTCAGCATCCCAAAAAATGATGGCTGTAATCTTGCCAGCTGAAGGTTGTGTCCGAAATATTTTGGGTAAGGGAGAACCCTTGTGCTTCCATTGCATTGATTCTTGCTTGGTCTCAGGATCCCAGTGATGAACCTGTTTCATCACCTGTAAACAATTCTGGAGATGAAAGTTTCAAGATCCCTTCCATAAAGCTCTAAATCAGAATATGGCGTTGAGGATAATTATCCTCATAACACCTGCACAGGGGGTCAGAAATCTTGGGATCCACCTTGCACTGATCTTAGTCATTCCCAAATGTTCATGGAGGATGGTTATAACTGCACCCTCAGGTATGTCATATTCCCTAAGGATTTGGGACACCTTTAAACATCTGTCATTCAGCACAACGGTTTTCACAGATAGGCACATTTCTGGAGTCAGGACCGGCTTAAGGCACGATCGAGCAGTTCCCCTGAACAGGGCCAAAATTTAGGGGGTGCAAAATGCCCCAAAAATTCGCTGATTTGTTGTAAATTTCAAGTTGGAGGGAGCAGCAAAAAATCTCACACAGGGCACTGATAGACCTGGGGCCGCTTCTGTCTGGAGTGGTAACTTTCACAGGCCTTCCTGGATGTGGATCATCTTTGATGTGGACTCTCTTCCCAACTTAAGGATCTAGAATTGTACCCGACAAACTTCAATCTAAAAATCAACCCACTGAAGTCTGCTCAGGTTATATTCTCCCTTAAATCCATGCCAACAATACTCAACGTTTCACTCGCAGGGGTACGAATACCAAGCGTTCTGTTTGACCAAAAGATGTCCTTTGTCAACCAGATCAACAAAATCAGTACCAAATTCTCTCATCTAGGGTGGATCTCAAAGCAGCAGCTGCTACACGTCCGACATCCTGTCACTGTTAAAAGGTTTATCACCTCCACCATCTACCGCGCCATTCTCTATGGTGCAGAAATATGGGCCTCTGCTGCACATACAAACCTCAAGCGTGTGTACACCGCTGAATACTGGTTACTGAAATCGGCCAATAACAAGCTTCGACTACCTCCCGCTACCACAACCACCATGATGGCACAAGCACTCGACATCCCAAGGATGAAGTTCCTGATCGTGGAAAAGAGGCTGGTCTTCACAGCCAAACTCATCACAGGCCAGATATCATCTCCAAATATTTGGAATGCTTGCTCTTGGAGGATTCCACAGCCAAGCCTAAGGTTGGTACCAGCACTCGTGGCTCACCACAACAGGCTTGTACTCACTGAGAGATTTCTTCCCAAGCGGATGCTCGCTGCCCTCAACCGTGTGGACGCTGACATCATAATAAGTAACAAGAAGGACAGACACAACTTTATCAAAGCCCTTGAACCCTGATATATTGCCAAGTTGTATTTATTTCTGTATTTATGTCTAGCTCTGTTTTTATGCTATATTTGTATTTCTTTTGCATTTGTGATCAGTATTTTGTAGCCTTTTGTATTTGTACGCCGTACTTATCTTTTCTCTAACTGCTATATGTGAACCCCTGGCGCTCATCACTGTGATGGGATATTGTGCTGTAACTCTACTTCACAATAAAGATTTATTTATTTATTTACTCCACTTGAATTGTTTTGACCAGAATTTCACCTGGTATTCTGAAGATGCACTGTTGCCATACACAGCCAACATCCTTTCATGAATGGCCCTTGGCCCATTACCTTCTTTAGTGAGAAACGTAATGACTGAACGATGCTCAAATTTCAGCAAATCCATAATTTGATATGGGTGTCTTCCTTTTTTCTGTTACAACAGCACAACCTAAAAACATAGTGGGATAAAAATTAGCATGATTCAAGATGAGATATGTAGGAACATGACAATCATGTATCATTTAAATATAACTGTGGAGCCTGTCCTTTGTATGATTTTATTATTATTTTTAGATGAAGTTAATATAAGTTTGGAATTGTGAAGTGAACTGGTCAGCCTAAACAGAATATAAAACCAATTACAACAATATTAGCCTAATAGAGAATAGTGTATTTATGTGTGTGTCATTTCAATATTGATAACACCAAAAAGAACAAATCATGTTTGGTTAAAATAATATATACACATGGTCTACAAAATAAAACAGTGTACAAGTTTAATCTGAAATAATTATTCACAAATATTATACATGTCATTATTCTCGAAGAAATAATGTACAGTTACAGTGTACACTTACCTTATTACAAAATAAGCTATTAAATATTAATTTTAAGTTATATGCAAATTTTACAGATCTGGATTTTACTCAATATACATTATGTGCATTTTTCACTGTAGCTAATGGAATAAAAACCACCATGATGATGCAAATCTATTATATACAAGTCACTTTGATAATACAAATCATTGACTGTTTGATTGCTATTTCAATACAGTTTACAATTTCATTTTATTTTTATTTATATTTTTAGAAATGATGCACATAAAATCAAGTATATTAGGCATGATATATATATATATTCAATATGTAAATTTCATTAATAAAATTGACTACCTTTGAGGGTGTTTTTCTATAAAATAAAAAAACTTGGGACCCACCAAAAAACTTGGATTCACAAAAGGCTGAATATAATTACTTTTATTTCTAAAATAAAAGGAATTATATTCAGCCTTCTGTGAAACAGTACAACTTGAATTAAGCACTAGTTCAAAGAATCAACAAAAATGTGGTGCTTAAGATAGGCTGGAACTCAATAAAGAAAATAAAAATATATGCCCAATTTTAGTAACTCTGAATAAGACATTTTATTAAAAATAAAACTATATAAAATTTTTTTTTTTTGTTGTTTGTTTGTTTGTTATTTGGTTTTTAGGAGCATTAGCAACTAAGGCCATATTGCTCCGGGGATATGCGGTGGTCATTCCCTGACCTTTCCGCACCCTCCGTATTTGGTGATCACAGGCTCGAAACCCAGTCTAATCAAGAAGTGTGTGCTAAAAACTGCTGCTGCTACCCACCTGGCTACGGAGGCACCTTTTTTTTTGTTGTAAAAAGATTTACAATTTTGGTCTAGTTAAGGTTTTTCTTATATCATTTAGCATTGATTCTTCAAATTTTTCTGGCTGAAAAAACATTTTATCATAATCTTCATTAGTAGTAGTAGTTTTTTTAATTTAAACAATTTATACAGAGTGGCATCAATGTAAATTTACAAATTTCTCAATAACTGTCTTACCCTTCAGTCTGCATCACTAATAACTATTTTGTTATTGAGAAGCTTGGCTATATAAAGCTTTCTTAAAGCCTATTCTTGCACATAATTGTGAAGCATTGAAAAACAAACATTTAAAATTAGTGGCATATTTCCTGCCCAATTACCAAAACACACATTTGACCCACATGTCTCCTAATGGACATGCTTGATTTCTTGTTTCAGATATTGTTCGCACCAGAAGCAAGCATCTTGGTGGCATCCAGTCACCATAACATGCAACTTTTTAAATTTTTGTTGCTTTCAAGTTTTGTTTGTTGATAGTGAAGATAATATCCATAGCAGGTGCTAAAAATGTTATAAAAAGTGCATGTGTAAAGCATGTTGTGGGGGGGGAATTATGCAGAGAAATAAATTTCAAATATACATTTCCAATATGAAAAATGGATTTTTCACATTTGTGATTGGAAAAGACTGAAAATAAAGATGAAATTAGAAAAGTAAACAATGGTGAACAATTATTTCTTGTACAATTATTATTTCTAAACAATTATTTCTTGCCAATTTTTAAAGTTATAAAATATGGTTACTTTTTCTGAGTGTATGACTTCTTAAAGTAAATAGGAGTGCCTGTTGGGGGGGGGAGAGTTAGTTAAAATTGAAACTTTGTGATGCAGCATTTTTAACAGTGCTGAAGTATACTGTAAAGAAAGCATGATGAAGATATTGCATTCTTTTATGAAGAAGGTTTCGGTTTTCCCCAAATAAAACCTGCCGCAGGTAAGGTTACCATGTGACATTTCTCCTATTCATTTTACATGCATACATATTAAGGTTTTGCTTATTGGGCTGAGCTGTTCTTGTTTCCTGTTTGTAGTACCGAACTGAAAACTGGTTTCTCTGTAAATAATGCCTCATTTGGAAGCATGCAATTCACCATAAGAAATTGACAAATATGACAGAGTCCCTCTCTCTCTCTCTCTTGTATGTACAGCACTTCTGTTCAATATTCACATTTAAAGTGACTTATTAACTGTAATAAGCTTGTATTTACCATAAAAACATTTACCTAATCAGTCAGTCAGTCAATTAGTTAGGCATTGAAATATTAAATTAGTCAATTGGGCATGGAAATATTAAAGGTTTTAAAAACATGTAGAATTAAATTTGCTTTCAATAAAAAAAAATTGTTTAATACAGGCGAGAAAACATTTTGGAATGAATACACTGCTTGCTACTCAGTTTAGAAAGGTTAGTGCTTAAGAGAGGGTGTTCCTAAGAAGGATTTATATGGGATTAACAGAGAGTGGTGTTTATTAGAGGGTCACTTAGATCAGGTTTAAATGCATCCTTGAAACCAGTGGCACAAAATACAGACATACACATGGAATGTTTCTGCAAAATGTATGTATATTTGAAATAAATACTTCAATATTTATCTATTGTAATTAGCACATTTAGCAGAGATTTAAATTAATAAAAATAGTTCTTGTCATAATCAATTAAATATATAAAAATTACCAATATTAAGAATGAGAAACATTAGACAAGTTAATTTATAACTTATTTAAACATAAATACTAAATTAAAGTTTAATCAAATGGTACCAAAAATCAAATCAGAACAAGGAAAAAAAAAAAAACCCTCATAAATAACAAACAAAAGAAACAGAAAACCCAGATTCTGCACACTCTTGTTTTTTTTTTTTAATCTTGATACAATAAATGTTCCTAAGAAAAAAAACAATGCTAAAGCAGTATACTTTGGTCCACATTGTCAACCCCAGGGGCTCACATCTGGTGAGTATGGGCTTGGCACACCCAGGGTCCTGAACTGGATATCATCATTCTTCTCTTTCTTGGTCTCTCTCTCTCTCTCTCTCTCTCTCTCTCTCTCTCTCTCTCTCTCTCTCTCTCTCTCTCTCTCTCTCTCAGGGTAACTTGGAAAGTTTTTTTTTTTTGCCTGGTGCAGCATAAGCCTCAGGCTTCCTTGCACCACATGACTAATAATAATAATGTTCCCAAAGTTTGTGCTTCTTAAGCTGCACATTTGTATTCTATTCAGATATACTCATTCAGTGGCATAACTGTTCCTGGGTACCCACACAGGCCCTCCCTAACAAGAATTGAACTAATCTTTTGTTAACTACAGTGTGTGTGTGTGTGTGCATGCACACACACATGGGTAGTGTTGGATCATATGAATACCACTGAATACCACAAACTTTTCAAGAGAAAGTTAATGGAAATGTCCAATTACATGTTCAGTACACTATGACATTGCTTTTTCTATCATTATAAAGCTAATATGCATTAACATTATAATGACAGATATTGGAAGTTCTGAAGAATGAAGTGAACAAACTTTTATTGGCTCATCCTGGTACAAAGTTTCATTCTGTAGCTATTATAAATAGTTCCATTAATTTGATTACCGACACTTTTCTAGTTACCAAATATTATAGAGGGATATGTGGTTTAAATAATTAATGAAGAATGCATTGGTGACTTTTAAGCAAAAAATATTTTACATTTTGTCATAACAAACAGATGTCATTATATAACCCAAGTAGTAGTATACAGTACAGAAGTTTAGCATATTTATAAAGGAGACAAAAATTTTAATTATACTGAATAAAAACTGTTCCTTTCATAAAGAAACAATGCAACTTCAGTTTAGCCCAGTGGTTTTCAACCAGGGTGCCGCAACAACATTCCATGGGTGCCGCGTAATTTGGGTTTAAGTTACTTAAACTTATTATTTTTTAATTTATATGTTTATTTCATTATAAAAAGGTGTACAGTATCTTTTTAATTTTGTGGTGATCTATAATTGATGTTTACTTAGTACCTCTACATAAAGAATAAAATTATATACTGTATATATATAATTTGTACTATGAAATGTAATTTTTATAATTATATCATTGTAATAAATATCATATATATATTTTAATATTATAAATTACTTAGGGGTGCCGTATTAAAAAAAGGTTGAAAACCACTGGTTTAGCCCAATGACAATCTTAAATCATTGACAAAGAAATTGATCAATTTAATTTTTCATGCTCCATAGATGAAGGATTTAAATATATTAACTTTACATAAATAATTTATATTAAAAATAAGAAGGAAACAAAATTACTGGACACACTAGCCATCACAATATAACTTTTTATAACATATTTTTGAAAGACTTTTTTTATAGTTTATTTTTTTATACATCATGAATTAAAGTTTGACTAGCATGCTAAATAGCAATGGCATCACTGGAATGTTTATGAATCTTCTGATAAGATTTGAATTTCTTTTTTCAAATCAGTTCCCTGCTCTCCAGCTAGGCAACAAAAGTGAAAAGCACCTTTATAATTCTTCAACGATAAAAGATATCTTGCATAGTCCAAGTGGATGGCTTCAATTAAGCTTTGTAATGAAAAATTGAGGATTAAATAATGTTGTATACACACATATATAATTTAGATCAAAGGAATATTTGTTTCTCATTAATCCCTATTACTAGCTGAGGCCACAGAATACAGTATAGTTGCTACACAATTATCTGAATGATAAAAAAAAAAAACCACACATACAGATATGGGTGCTACTATAGCACGCAGGCTACTGGCATTCTATACAGCAGTCTATTCAAGTTGAACTGTGGTTTTTTTTTAAATCGACTAATACTTGGCTAGTGAAAAAAGGTTAGGTTAGTTTGTGCCACTAATTTGGGATGGATTAAAGTGAAAAAAACTGC
Source organism: Mastigoproctus giganteus (assembly GCF_048544385.1). Taxonomy (NCBI): domain Eukaryota; kingdom Metazoa; phylum Arthropoda; class Arachnida; order Uropygi; family Thelyphonidae; genus Mastigoproctus; species Mastigoproctus giganteus. The sequence goes on from NC_143576.1 coordinate 140,518,646, forward strand.
ACCATATATGATACCACATGCTAAAGATTACGGACACCATTTTTCGCTTGAATCTGTCCCAAATTGGTGCTGTACACTAACCTAAGCTTTTTTCACTAGCTGAATATTAGTCTATTAAAAAAAACCACAGTTAAACTGAACAGACAGAATAGACTATCGAATTGACTGAATAGGATGCTGGTTGCTTATTTGGTTTTTAGGAGCATTAGCAACTAAGGCCATATTGCTCCTGGATATGCGGTGGTCATTCCCTGACCTTTCCGCATCCTCCGTATTTGGTGGTGACGGGCTCGAACCCAGGTCTAATCAAGAAGTGTGTGCAACGCACTGCTGCTCCTTCCCACCTGGCTACGGAGGCGCCTAGAGTGCTGGTAGCCTGCATGCTGTAGTATATTCTAACACTTTAGTGTCCGTAGACCGCACGCTATAGTAGTACCCAGATATGTTTAGCTACATCACAGGTGATGTGCAATCAACTGAATGCTTCAAAATCACTCTGTAATTTTACAATTTTGATTTTTCAGAGTAGTAATAATCCTGTTATGGGGAAACCTTTCAAAAAAAAAATTTGAATATCTGTTTATTGCTACTGTTCATTTATTTTCCCTTCTTAGCCTGGCTGCAATCCGTAACATCAAATTCCTCTTAAATTCTTTATTTATTTATTATACTAGGAGATCCCTGCTGAAAACTGTAGGGCGCCGCAGATGCATCTGCACGAAGCTCCACTTGATGTAAACAGCGGGCGGCGATTGATGACAACTTGACATGATCTTCGATTTATTCAAGTATAACCAAAGGGGCTCACATCTGGTGAGTATGGGCTTGGCACACCCAGGGTCCTGAGCTGGATATCATCATTCTTCTCTTTCTTGGTGATTCCCTTCTACTTCTCTCTCTTAGGGTAACTAGGGAATTTTTTTTTGGCTGGTGCAGCATAAGCTTCAGGCTTCCTTGCTCCATATAGCTAAAATAATAATAATTACAACATGGATTTTTAAGGTTTGAAGAGTATCACAGATGAAAGTAAGTAAATTAAGTCAGGTAAGAATAGTTTTTGTGATTGTATTTGCCTATTTTGCTCTTTTGAGATTGCTTTTGCTCAGCACGATCACTACAGCAGAAGCAGTAGCAAGCTCACTGGTGCAGCCACTGATTTGAGTACATCTCAAAAGCCCAAAAACTTTGAATATATTATACTTCAAACTGTTTGTGATAAGGTTATTTTGTATGGAAAACATAATGCTAATGACAGAATTAACTTATATTTAGGGCGCCTCCGTAGCCAGGTGGGCAGGAGCAGCAGTGCGTAGCACACGCTTCTTGATCAGACCGGGGTTCGAGCCCGTGACCACCAAATACGGAGGATGAGGAAAGGTCAGGGAATGACCACTGGGTCCGGGAATCCGGAGCAATATGTTCTTAGTTGCTAATGCTCCTAAAAACCAAATAACAATAACTTATATTTAGTTTATAAGAGTTTTCTTTGTCTACTGGCGTTTTCCCGCCAAAACTGGAAAAATCCTGATTTTTGACTTATCTTTTTTTTTGACTACACTGGAAATAAACACTTCAAACCACTACTTAAAACGTCAGAAATTGACTTATTGCTACAGAAGTGTATTTAACTCAGAAATTATGGCTGAAAAATCAAATAATGGCAAAATCCTGAACGACTTAAGACTCCTCTGAAAATGAAGTTAGAGTGCTTAGGGAGAAAACCACTATTAATGAGGAAAATGGTAAGGACTGGATAGCTGGCCTCCTCACTATTAACAAGGGCAGGAAAGGGAAAAAAAATCAAGAAACTATAGATATTCCAGAGCTGCAACAAAAGACAGAACTAAAACTAGGCTACTTAACAAATTTGAATGACTCTATCAAACAGGCAAAGGAAAGCAGAGTGTATCTAGAAGAATATACGCACAAGCAAACCAACAGGATTACTTCTGCAATTAGGCTGCAGATAGTGAACTTTTGGTCACTGCTTGGGCAGTGCCTGATTGAATTAAACACAGAGAACCAAGTGTTAAAATCAAAATTAGGATTATAATTGAGAAGGAAAACAACTATAAAACAATGAATATATTAACCTATGCCCAAGCTGCAAAGGTTAATGGCAAACAGGACATAACTAGAGCTAAACAAATAGCTACTAAGCAACCTAATATAAACAAGGAAAGCAACATTATCATTCTGAAAGAAAAAAAGTGATTCCACTTATAAAACCAATGAGGCAGTTAAGGACACAGTCCTTAACTGCCTCATTGGCAGTTAAGTTGACAGTAACAAAGTTGAGGCCTCATCTGAAAGAAATAAAGATAAACAACATGCGAAAAATCAGGAATAATGGAGTCCTGATCGAGGTAGCAAGCTAGGATCTAAGAAAAATAGAAAACCATCCTGAGGTGGAAAAACTGGGTTTGCTCTCTGAAAAACCAAAAGGGAAAAAGCCAAATATTATAATCTTTGATGTACCTGTGTCAGTAATAGAAAAAGAATTCATGATGGACATCTACTTCAAAAACTTTAACATTGAAATGACAATAGATGAATTTTCTGCTGAAAAGAGAAACAAAAAACAAAAGGAATGGACAGATCAACATAATTGCAGAAATTACACTGAAAACTTTTAGCATTAGCATTTAGCATTAGTAGAGGCATTTGATGCAAGAAAGCAAGCTTATGCAGCATCAGCCAAAAAAATTAAAGTAAAATAAATAAATAAAAAATAACCACTTCCACTTCACCCCTCTGTTCGTTCGAAATACCTGTCCAGCCGAGCCTTAAACTTGGAAGGTATTATAGGGAAAACTGAGAATCTATGCTGGCTGGACCAGTCATAGATTTAGGGAACATTTCCCTATCCAAAGATGCTTTAACTGCCATAAATATGGTCACATTGCCAGAGACTGCAGTCAGAAAGAACCTGTGTGTGGTCACTGTGCAGTAGCTGGCCATAATTACAAAAATAAGTCGCAGCAACCAAAATGTGCTACCTGCAAGGCAGCATGGCTGACTGACTATACACATAGTATCAGGGATGATAAGTGCCCCTGTTATAAAAAAATAATGGTAAAACTTATACAATCTAGGACCAACTATGGGCCAGATTGAAAACATAAATGTGACTAGGGCTCTTAAATCTCGTCCAATTGAATGCTCAAAGAGCAAGGGCTATTGTAGTTCAGCTCAAACTCAAATTTCTTGCGCACTACTCCACTGTGAAAGAACAACCTTGATAATCCGGCAGAGTCCGTTTATTTAAACATTCGTTGAAATGGAGGGGAAAATGGATAAAACCATGGACCCACTGCATCAGACCCAAAGGGACGAATGTATTGCCATACTTAACCAACAGGATGAAGGAAAGGACCTCCGTTCCAGGGCCCCTCAAACTGGCAAGAAAAAATCCAGGCAGGAAACGATACCAAAAGTCAGAACGGGAAATGCGTTCCCAAACCGAGTTAAAGGAGACGAAAGAAAACTCCACAGTGACAAAAGAGAGCAGAGATGACAAAGTGCAGGAGCCACCCCTGGATCCTACCCTACCAGAGGGCACAATATATGAAAAGTCCCTGTTCCTAAAAACTTAAAAACTGCTTGAGAGTGTCCGTACTTCTGACACTTAAAACACAGGACAGTGTTTGGAATGCATGGTCTAGGCGGCTAGTTTAGGTATCCAGCTTTTACAGTTTTTGGTGGTTTTGTGGTGTTGAAGGTCAGAATTATATTTTTCGTTGGGATAATTTCTCCATCTCTTTTAATTGTTATTCTTTTGACTTGAATAACCCCTTGATCTTTCAGCTCTTCTTGGATTTCATCTTTGGAAATATTGAGGAGGTCCCATTCTGTAATTACTCCTTTCAAGGTATTCCAGATGGAATGAGTAACTGTTATTGGAATATCTCCAAATGTTTTTGCTTTCATTAAATGCTCTGCTTGTTTTTGGTTTGTCATCTCTACTAGTAGATCCCCTGATTTGTCTTCTGACTGTTTTATGCTTTCAAGAGTTTTTTGGATTCGAAATGGTGACAAACTTCTGATGGGTTGTTAATTCTTGGAATGAATAATTAAGAACAGCAGTGCAACTAGAGGGAGCGTCTCTGTCTTTTGTCACTTAGCTGTACCTGAACCAATTTCGTCTAGTTTTCTGCTAGTTTGCATAGCAGAAACATGGCCTGTGCTTGCCATGTTTGCTCCTTTTAGCCCTTGGCATGAGGACTTTTTTTCTGCCAGGGTTTCTAAGTCCCGCCACGGGGAGGCAGGAGCAGTGCTGCTAGGAGGCAAAGCGGTTGAAGTGTTAGCCGGTTAGTGGAACTAGAAATATATGAAAAGGAAAAGAAAGGTGAATTTCCTTTCTGTGTTCTGACTTGTAGGCTTCAAGTAAGAACTGTTTTTAAATAAAATTATTGGGAAAAGGACGAGAACTTAAAAATAACTTTATTCACTTATCAAGAGCACACCATAAGTCGCAGTAATATCACTTGGTCTCGAAAAATGCTAGGCACACGGGGCCCAATCCCAGATAACCTTCTGGGATTGGCCCCAGGATTGCTAAATAGCCTTCATCCATTAGGAATCTATCTAATCAATCAGTTCCTGACAAGGGGTGACAACTATCTTGATCTTGTGCTATCATCAAGTGACTGTGAACTTGATTCAATAGCAGAAACTGCCTTTCAATCTGATCATATGCCAATTTTAATTAACGTGTCTTTTCTGACTCCAAACTACAATGTCTTGACTAGGGTCCACACAAAGGTAATAACCAGCCCGAAATTAATCAACACTAGTAAATGCCTTGAAGCAGCCGCTGCAATTCCTTGGAATGCACTTCAGCAGGGTGATAGCCAACTTGCCATGGATCTGTTAACTAGCTGGCTCGTCACAATTACCAAATTTGCAGCCTCAGAGAAAATAAGGATCTCGGAACGCACGAGAGGATGGTGGACCCCTGAGCTCAGCAACAGCTTTAAGATTAAACAGCAACTCTACAAACAATGGAAAAGAATAGGACAAATCCCAGACCGAATTGCTTACTCTAAAGTACGAGCAAGCTTCAATTGACTCAAGTCTCAAGCCATAAAACACCACGTTGAAGTCACACTATGTAAGGGTGCCCCATCATACCGACAGAAACATTGTGATCTCTCCTCACAGCTCGATCCTGATGTCTGGATGGACTTTATTGCATGATTTTAGCAAGGTAACCATGAGTCCAGTGATATTCCTCTGCTTGATAATGATGTGCCCAGAGATGCACTTGCAACCATCTTACAGTACATACTGAAAATGCTTACCACACACATCCTCCCTCACAGGCCACATCAAATTCATTATGTGTTGCAGGACAGATCAACAATTAGCAATCTGCATATGACCACCAATGCCATCCTTGGATCGTTTGAGGAGAAAGAAGAAATTGCTATCACATACCTGGATCTACAAGCAGTGTTTGATAGTGTCAACATCCCTGCCTTGCTTAAGCTCCTTCAAAATTTCTATCATATCACAGGCCAAGTATTGAAGTTTCTGACATCTCTTCTTCAGAATAGAACCATCAAAATGTCCATAGGAAAGCAGACGTATACTAGGCAAATACAAGCAGGCATGCCACAAGGGGGGGGTCCTGTCTGGAATTCTTTACACAGCTTGAAGCTCTTAACAAAAATAAAATCAACCGATAAAGCAATAGACACAACAGCAGCCATTAACAAGACTTTATCAGAAATAAAGCAGTACCTCATGAGATTTGACCTGCAAGTCAATCCTGCAAAATCTGCCATCATGGTCTTTTCATTGAAACCCACACCAACAATAATTCAACCTGTGATAGACGAAGTCTTGGTCCCCTGCGTCGAAAAGCAGAAAGATCTGGGTGTGACCTTTGATTGAAAATTAAGATTCCATCATCACATTGAAGAACTCTGGGCAAAATTCAACAGGAAACTGTGGATTGCCAAGCAGCACTTGCTACATATTCATAACACCAATCTGATAAGAACGTATATCAGGACAATGATCTTCAGAGGTATACTGTATGGGGCAGAGTTGTGGAGCTTGGCCGCAGACACAACAACCAAACCATTGACTGCCGTGGAATACTGGCTCCTGAAGTGGGCTACCTGGAAGTGTCATCTCCCACCACAACTTCACACAACACCGATGGCCAAAGCACTGAATTTAACCAGATTCACAGCCTTAATGAACGAAAGAAGACTAATCTTCACCATCAAAACGATCGCTGGAAGAATCTCAGCGCCCAACATTTGGGACACTGTGTGCTGGAGAATCCCTCAACCAGCACTCTGCTCCACTCCCAAGCTTCTTGCTCTTCCGTTGAGGTTACATTTTAAAGATCGGTTCCTCCCTTATCAGAAGCTCTATCTAGCTCAGTCCTTGGATGCAGACCTGTGCAAAATCACCAACAACAAAAAGTACAGACGGCGCATCCTGGATCTGCACGTATGTTCCACAACCACCAACTGATGTGAGATCGCTCCGGCTCGGCAAGAGATTTCAGGCAATTTCAGGGAAACTTGAATTCTAGAAAACTGTCGTGTTATTTTAATTTATTTTAATCTGATATATTATTGTTATTATATTTTATTTTTAACTAAATTAAATCTGCTGTATGCTATTTATTTATCCTATTATGTATTTATTACATTTCTGGCGAGATGATATCTCTGCCGCTTGTTAACTGGCTTAGTGCCATGAAGGGTTTGTAAAGGTAGGGTACTTGCGTGTACCTAGGCACCTTACAATAAAGATCATATTTATTTATTTATTTATAGGGACTGAACTATGAAGAGAGTGGCTGCATCATCTCTGAAGATGTCTTTACAAAACCTTACGTTGTTGTTGTTGTTTGGTTTTTAGGAGCATTAGCAACTAAGGTCATATTATGCGGTGGTCATTCCCTGACCTTTCCGCATCCTCCGTATTTGGTAGTGACAGGCTCGAACCCCGGTCTAATCAAGAAGCGTGTGCTATGCACTGCTGCTGCTGCTCCTTCCCACCTGGCTACAGAGGCGCAGGCGCCTCCGTAGCCAGGTGGGAAGGAGCAGCAGTGCGTAGCACACGCTTCTTGATTAGACCGGGGTTCGAGCCCGTCACCACCAAATATGGAGGATGCGGAAAGGTCAAGGAATGACCACTGCATATCCCGGAGCAATATGGCCTTAGTTGCTAATGCTCCTAAAAACCAAATAACAACAACAACAACAACAGAGGCGCAACGAAACCTTATACCAGAGCACTAGATGTTAAGTGTTCATAAGTGTGCATTGTTCCATAAGGAGTTTTTTCATGGGAGAGGAGACAATCCCTGCGTAATGCCAATGCATGACAAATGACATTTAGTATCTATCATTCGTGGACTCTGGAACAATGGAAAGAGGTCCTATAGAGTGGTAAGTTGTGCTGCATAACATTCAGTTCTGATGGTTAGTCTGGCTTCGATAAAGGTGAAGAATGCTACTCACTACAACATTGCATCATCTAAACAATGAAGTTGAGAGTAGGAAGCTTCATGGTGTGGACCAAATTCTTGTGTAATATATAGTGGATTCACTAGGGACAGAAAACTCTCAATGTCACACTGTATATTAGCATTTTGGACAACTCTACATTCTTCTTTTTCTGTGGAACTGAGTCTTTCATATTCCAGCACAATATTCAGTCCTTAAAGTGAGACATGTATACAATGACTTGAAGGAAACTAAGTTCCAGAATTGGCCTGGCCATCCTGGAGTACAGATCTGAATTCCATAAAACATCTTTAAGAGGAAATGGAACACAATTCAGCACAAGGCCAATGCATTCCACTTTGGCTGCTGTGATAACAACTGCACTGAAGGAGAAAAAGGTGCCAAATTCTACTTGGCTACTATTATGAAGTAGTCAAAAGAAACAATGTCATTCAGACCAAGGGTGGGCCCCATATGGTATTAATTTATTTAAGGGAAAAAAAAAAATTTTCAACGTTAACAGTGTCTAAATACTTCTGATAAACTAGTGTGCTATGTTATTTATTTTTAATTAGCCATCCTTCTATATTGTTGTCTTGATGGTTTTCCATCCCGGCAGAGGATACAGAACATGATTTTCCATCCCGATACAGAGGATACAGAACCTGACAACCCAGAAGATTTAACTCACAAAATGAGAGATACCAAGTGGTGTTTGAAAAAAATAATTCAATAAAAACAGAGCTAGAAAAAAAGTTCATGCTTAGGAGAATAACTTAAAAATAGTAGTACATGTACTTGCATATTATTATTATTTTTTTTCCCCACCAACTATGGAAAGCTTTTCACAAATTTATTTGTTCTTATTTTCGAGGCTATTGCATTCATGTTACACTAGAAATAAGTAACACTTTGCATAAGAGAATTATAATACTGTAAGGCAGCTAGGGAAAGATATTTATGAGTTGTGTAATATTATATTACACAATACTCTGCACTTAAAAAAAAAAATACTGAAAAACTGATTTATACCAAAATTTTTCAATAATTCATATAAAATCCAAATTTCATAATAAATAAATATATATGAATAAAGGATATTATTTTCTTCTGTTTTCTTTAAAATTTCAAACTCCTCACAAGCTTGCAAAAACAATGCAGCTCTTTCAGACATGTTGAAAGAATGTAACAACTCTAACACTTTGTAAAATTCACTCATTGAAAGAAGCACTAAGATGGCTTTAATCTAGAAAGAATGTGAGAGCAATATTTAGAAATATACTCAAGTTTATATCAAAATAATATACATATTAATTAGAGAAATTCCCTGCCTCTATCTCTATCATATTTTAGCACATGTGATACTTATGCTAAAAAAAGATAGAGATACGCAAAATTCTGAATCACTGCTCAAATGAGAAAAACAACAGGTTACACTCATAAATGTTGCATAAAATTAATTAACATTTGATGTTTTTATGAATGTGTCAAACAGTATGTGCTGTCATGCATATACAAGTTTAATAGGCACCAAGCCGTATGAGCAGTCATTTTCTTAATAATTTTCTTTACTTAGCATTAGCATTAGTAGAGGCATTTGATGCAAGAAAGCAAACTTATGCAGCATCAGCCAAAAAAAAAAAACCCACTTCCACTTCACCCCTCTGTTCGTTCAAAATACCTGTCCAGCTGAGCCTTAAACTTATTTAGGCTATCAACCTCCACCACAAGGAATGGAAGTCTGTTCCACCAACCAACCACCCGCTGGCTAAAGGCAAATTTCCGCACGTCTATCCTACATCTGTCTTTCCTCAATTTGAATTTATGCCCTCTCAGGTGATTTTTCTGAGCTAGAGGAAGAATCCCATCAGCATTGAGCATGTTTAAACCATTCAAGGCTTTAACACCTCTATCAGATCACCTTGCTGGTGCCTAGTCTCCAGACACTGTAATTTGCAAAACTTAAGCCTTTCTTCGTAAGAGCACCCCTTTGTTCCATTCACTAATCTTGTTGCCCTTCTCTGTACTCGTTCCAGCAGCTCTACATCCTTCTTGAAATGAGGCCTCCAGACCTGTATACAGTACTCTAGGTGTGGCCTGACCATTGCCTTATACAATGGAATATTCACTTCCTTATCCCTGCTGGAAAAATTCCTGTATATCATTGACAATACTCCATGAGCTACTCTTGCAGCCCATCTGCACTGCTCAGAGAACTTCATATCTGCCTGCACAACCACCCCCAAGTCCCTTTCATTCTCTACCACTGTCAGTGTAGTACCACAGAGTTGATACGTTGCTCTGGGGTTGCTGTTTCCCATGTGTAGTACTTTACATTTGTCAATGTTAAACTTCATTTGCCACCTCTCAGCCCATCTGCTCAACCTTTCCAGATCCTGTTGCAGCAGCATAGTGTCAGTAGTGTCCTTGACAACCCTGCCAACCTTTGTATCGTCTGCAAACTTGGACATTAAGCCCGATATACCATCATCAATATCATTTATAAATACAGAAAACAATAATGGACCCAACACTGAGCCCTGAGGGACTCCACTAATAACATCAGTCCACGATGAGCAGTGTCCATTGATTACCACTCTCTGTCTTCTCCCCCTCAACCACCCCTTTATCCATAGCAGCAATTTGCCTCCAATGTCACACTGCTCCAATTTGTGTAGCAGTCTTCCATGTGCAACAGTATCAAAAGCCTTTCTAAGATCCAAGTATATAATATCAAAGTTATTCCCTGCATCCAGTTCTTTTGTGACTGCATCATAGTATCCAATCAAGTTGGTCAGGCAAGACTTCCCCTTAACAAAACCATGCTGTGTCTGAGCTATAACTGAAGTCTTGTCTAAATGATCCTGCAGTGCTTCTTTAACCAGTGCCTCCATTAATTTTCCTGGAACAGAAGTTAAGCTCACAGGTCTATAATTACTTGTGTCAGCCTTTGATCCTCCTTTGTGAATTGGGGTCACATTTGCACATTTCCAGTCTATGGGTACCTCCCCTGAGTCCAAGGAAGCTCTCATAATTATGGCTAAGGGTTTGCTTACTTCCTTTGCTGCCTCCTTTAATATAACTGGATAGATCCCATCCACCCCGGGTGCCTTTCTTGTGTTTATCTTCAACAGTTTCTCCTCCACTTTACTCCCAGTTATTTCAAGATTCTGTAGCTTACTGCTAGAGCTGAATACACCTCTGGCATTCCCCTCGCTGAATAACTCCTCATGTGTGAATGTCGATGCAAAATATTCATTTAGTTTGTTAGCTACCTGAGCAGGATCATCAACACTTGACCCATCAATATCAAGTGGACCAATCTGATTCATCCCCTTCCTTCTAGAGTTTACATAAGTAAAGAACTCTTTGCTGTTTTTCTTTGCATCCCTTGCCAAGGATTTCTCGTAATCTGCCTTCGCCTGCCTAACCTCCTTTGTAACTTAGTTGCATATCAACTTGTATCTATCATAGGCTTCTGTGTCATGTGTTAATTTGTATGTATCCCATGCATTTTTCCTCTCTGCCATATGCCTCATTAGTTCATCTGACATCCATTTTGGCCTAAACCTTGAACAATATTTCTTAGTTGGTATGTAAAGCCTAGTAGCTTCCAAGATAAGTTCTTTGAATGCTTCCCATTTTGAATTTGCTGTTGGTAACATCATCAGTTGGTCCCACTGTATAGAATTTAAATACTGTCTCAGTCCATCGTAGTCGCCTTTACGGAAGCAATAACCCTTCCCTTTACCCCTAATGGTAGTTACCTCTTTGAGTAAATCCCACTTCAGCACACTGTGATCACTGCCACCTAGTGGTTCATTTATCTGCAGATTCTTAATGCATGAAGAATCACTGCTGATAATCAAATCAAGAGTATTACTCCCTCTAGTTGCCTCCCGAACATGCTGATGTAGAAAACAATCATCCAATAAATCCACAAAAGCCCTGCTAGTGTGTGAGTAACCAGCCCCCAAATTCCAGTGAATATCTAGGAAATTAAAATCTCCCATTATAAGACACTCTGATTTACTGGCCCACTCTATTTCCCTGTACAGTTCCTTATTATACTCATCAGAGTCATTAGGCCTATAGCACACTCCTACTCTCAATTTTGATCTCCCAATGTTTATGTCACACCAAACTGACTCCACACTGCACTGTCCAGCAATGTCGACTGGCTTCACTTCCTTGGTTTTTATGTGTTTCTTAACTAATAGCATAACCCCTCCCCCCTTCCTATCCTGTCTATCCTTTCTGTAGACGTTGTACTCCCCAAATTGCAGTTCTGCATCCCTTATATCTGTGTGACACCACGTCTCTGATATCCCAACAATATCTGCCTTCGATGTTTTGAGCAATACCTCAAATTCATCAAATTTATTTACTAAACTCCTAGCATTGGTGTACACGCAAGTATACCTGCACCTGTTTCTATTCTTAGCTACCCTAACACAACCCATGTGTTTACTTGTACCGCAACGGCTCCCAGTAGTCTCTGAAATACCATGCATCTTGTTTTTCAGGCTTCTGCTCATTCTAATAGAAGCAGTGCAAGAATCTCTTTCACCTCTGCCAGTGGCTATTGTCAATCTATTGGTCTTTGTCTCCCCCCAAGCTAGCAGTTTTCCGACCCACCTAACACTGCCTCGATAGCATCAGCAAATATTCTTGCACCCTTTCTATTTAAGTGTATCCCATCCCTGTAGAAGCAATCTCTCCTGTTAACAAGTACAGTCCAGGCTGAAAAAAATTCTACCCCTTGAGCCTTGCACAATCTTTCCAGGGCCGAATTGATCGACAAGGCTCTCATCATATACTCCCTCCTATCGTGTCTGGGCAGAATTGCAGACACTTTCAAATTCAACCCTAATTCTCGGCTTTTGTTCAACAGTGACCTGTACTTGTTAAGTAATTCTGCCGGTCTCCTACTCTTAATATTATTAGTGCCAACGTGTACAACTATATCACCTTTTGTGCCCCTTAAAAGATGATATTCGCTCTACAACGTCATCAACCTTTGCCCCTGGCAGACATACTTTCTTAAACAAATGCCATAAAAGTAAAGGCAGATGAAATTAACAACTACTCAATAGTGGCATACTGACTGAATGCTTTGCAGCAAAACTTGGTTTTGTTTATAGACATTGCACATAGTTTTATTTGTTCTTTGCTTCTGTTGATATTAGTTTTTATGTACACGAACAAACTTTTATAAAACTTAATTTTTCTCATTTACAGCTTGGCACAAAAGTGGTTGCTTTTAGTTATGAATCCCAAACTTGAACTTTTCAAGTATTATTTACAAATTTTTGGAATACTAAGGATGTTGGAGTATTGATGCTTTTGGACTTTCTGAAAATTACAGCACAAGGGATGTGCTTTCTCAAACATAGGTGGTAGTAAACACGTTAACAAATATCATTACTTTAACATTTATGATAAAAGTAAAAGGCACAATACATTTGGTACATTTATTGGATTTAAATTTCAAAATGAAATGCAACAGTCTGTTAATACTGCTTTACTTACTGCTTTAAAACTCAAATTTGAATTAAAAGATTACTAGCATACTTGAGCAATTAACTTTTCAAATGGCTAGATTATAAATATAGTTTGGAAACATTATCATTAATGGATATCATTAAGAAGAAATATTCTCTAAATTTTTTCAATGATCACAGTTCCTTCGTCAAAAATAAAAATTGTCCATGATAAGGTAATTTATAAAATGCAGATTCAAAATTTATATTTTAAATGTAATTATACAGCCAAGGCACCAGCAACAATTTAGTATCAATGCATGAACACGAATTATTGCCAACTACTAAATGATTCTTTTGTTTTGTATTTCAATAACACATAGGTCATACTTTCAGGATTAATTCAGGACCTGTAAGTAATAAAAAAAATATGATAATAAACATATACCTAAAATCACTTTGCTCTGTTTCTGAGTTACAGACTTTTTTGTGTTCTAGAGATCAATAGGCATTCTGTAAAATCCATCTGTTGATCTCCAGGTTGACAAACCATTACAATGGCATAAGTAGGAATAAAGGTTGATAATTTCAACACTGTAAAATTAGTTCTAAATGCATTCCATAAAAAAAAAAATAAATAATAATACAAAACCTCGAAATTTTTATGCTTTAAAGGGACAGCATGCATCTGAAGTGAGAATGGAGGCTCATTCAAACTGAGAAATGACAGACATGTATCTTGTGTATGGACTTCCTTAATGGAATGCGGCCACAGCAAGACGCCTGTAGACAGAAAATCAGTTTCTGAATCGTCCTCCGCTAGATAGGACCTTTCAGAGAACAGACAAGTGATTTGAAGATATGTAAGAACTTCTCATCTGAAATTCACAAAGTAAGTTTCAGATGGTGGTAGATCCATCAGTACTAGAACGAACTGTCAGGTTGGTGGAGGTCCTGAATCACATACAGAAAATTCTGGTGAGAGAGCACCTGAACATTAGTAACAAAGAGAATGGGATATGCAACTGTGTGGGAAATTTTATGGAAACAGCAGCTTTATACGTCATATTCAAAGATTACATGGCCTCACTGATGCTGATTTATCACCAGAAGAAGTTTTAGAACTTGGTTCCTATAATTATGTGATCATGACTCACTTTTTATACAAGCCACATTGTTTTCTGATCAGGTTGGCTTAACAAGAAATAGTGTGATCAATTTTTACAATGCTAAATGACCTCATCTCCAAGTTGACAAATAATTTGATATTACAGTTCATAACTGTAATTTCTTACTGTAAAATCAAAGTTCTAAGTGCAGTTCAGCGAAAAAAAAAAAAAAAAAGTACAAAACCTTGAAATCTTTTATACTTTAAAGTAACAGAGCAGAAGAGCATCAGCATGCCATCATACAGTCAAAGCACCAGCAACAATTTAGTATCATTGCATGAATAGGAATTACAGTTGACCCTTGAACAACACAGGTTTGAACTGCATGGATCCACTTATATGCAGATTTTTTTCAATAAATAATTGGAAAATGTTTTGGAGATTTGTGACAATTTGAAAAACTCACAGATGAACCATGTAGCCTATATATATATATACAAAGATATATATCTTTGTATATAATAGTTTAATTTTTGATGTTTGCATGAGGCGATGTACTTGAGAGAAGAAAAAAGCAAAAAGTATAAAAAATCGTATTAAGTAAATAGTATGAGATGAATTAACAACCTAATAATTGTATCCCGTTTTAAAAACGGGTAGCCTATGGCTAGTCTATTATAAAAAGTGAAAATTTATCAAAACTTATGCACACAAACACTTACAAGACCATACATGGTTCCATTTGCAGTTGAGAGAAATGTAAACAAAAGTAAAGAAATGAAAAAGCAAAAAAGTCGGACAGAAATTACGATGTATTTCCATAAAGGTACACTAAGTGTGCCTGCCTCTCCTTCCACCTCTTCCGCTTCTGCCACCCCTGAGCCAGCAAGACCAACCCCTCCTCTTCCTCAACCTAATCAAAGTGAAGACGATGAGGATGAAGACTTTTATGATGATCCACTTCCACTTAATGAATAGTAAATACTCATCATGCTGTACAGTTAATAAACTTATCTGTTGTGTGAGTGTCTTCATGTGAAAATCTAATAACTGCACGGCAAGAATGCATGACACGTTTTTGTGTCATAGTGTATAGGCTATGCTACCATAAAGCAATCATATTGCTGTTTTTTCGTTATCAATGCATGAATCATTATACCTGTAAATAAATATGAATTTCTTTTTCACATTATCTTTTCATTTTTGATGTCTAGTGTTAGTAATACATATAACATCTACAGTCTTTTATATCATATAAGACAATATTGATGTAGGTACTGACAGACAGACGATTCATCTTGTAAACAGAAGACGTAAACTTACAGTATCGACAAATACAATACAGTACTGTAAATGTATTTTCTCTTCCTTATGATTTTCTTTTCTCTAGCTTACTTTATTGTAAGAATACAGTATATAATACATATAACATACAAAACATGTGTTAATCGAATGTTTATGTTAAAGGTAAGGCTTCCGGTCAACAGTAGGCTATTAGTAGTTAAGATTTTGGGGAGTCAAAAGTTATACACTGATTTTTGACTGCGCGGGGGTTGGCACCCTTAACCCCTGTGTTGTTCAAGGGTCAACTGTATTACCAACTACTTAAACAGTTCTTTTGTTTTGTCTGGAAGAGTAACCAAAGGAGGTTAGGCAGGCGAAGGCAGATTACGAGAAATCCTTGACAAAAGATGCTAAGAAAAACAGCAAGGATTTCTTTACTTATATAAACTCTAAAAGGAAGGGGATGAATCTGATTGGTCCACTTGACATCGATGGCTCGACTGTTGATGATCCTGCTCAGATAGCAAACAAACTGAATGAGTATTTTGCATCTACATTCACATATGAGGAATTATTAAGGTTTGAAAATGGCAGAAGGTTATCAAATTGTAGCAAGATACTTAATGATTTTGTAATAACTGAGAGCAAAGTGGAAGAGAAATTGTTGAAGTTAAACGTAAGAAAAGCACCTGGGGTGGATGGGATTTATCCAGTTATATTAAAGGAGGCGGCAAAGCAACTAAGCAAACCCTTAGCCATAATTATGAGAGCATCCTTGGACTCAGGGGAGGTTCCCACGGACTGGAGATGTGCAAATGTATCCCCGATTCACAAAGCCATAATTATGAGAGCATCCTTGGACTCAGGGGAGGTTCCCACGGACTGGAGATGTGCAAATGTATCCCCGATTCACAAAGGGGGATCGAAGGGCGACACGAGTAATTACAGACCAGTTAGTTTAACTTCTGTTCTGGGTAAAATAATGGAGTCACTGGTTAAAGATGCATTGCAGGTTCATCTAGACAAGACTGCAGCAATAATTCAGACACAGCATGGGTTTGTTAAGGGAAAGTCTTGTCTGACAAATTTGATAGGATATTATGATGTGGTTACAAAGGAACTGGATGCAAAAAATAATTTTGATATCATATATTTGGATTTCAGGAAAGCTTTTGACACTGTTGCGCATGGAAGACTATTGTACAAATTGGAGCAGAATGGTATTAAGGGTAAGTTGCTACAATGGATAAAAGAATGGTTAAGTGGGAGAAGACAGAGGGTGTTAATCAATGAGTGCTGCTCTTCTTGGACTAATGTTATTAGTGGAGTCCCACAGGGTTCGGTGTTAGGTCCACTGCTGTTTTGTATATTTATCAATGATATTGATGAAGGTATATCAGGCTTAATGTTGAAGTTTGCAGATGATACAAAGGTTGGCAGGGTTGTTAATGACAGTAATGGCAGTGTGCTATTGCAACAGGATCTAGATAATTTGGGCAGATGGGCTAAGAAGTGGCAACTGGAGTTTAACCTTGACAAATGCAAAGTACTGCATATGGGTAGAAGTAACCCCAGAGAAACATACCAACTGTGTGGTACTACACTTAAGGTGGTAGAAAATGAAAAATACCTGAGAGTAATTGTGCTGGCAGATATGAAGTTTTCTGAGCAATGCAGACAGGCTGCCAGGGCAGGTCATGGAGTCCTGTCAATGATATACAGGAATTAGTGTATCACAGGAATTACAACCTGTGAGCAGGGATAAGGAGGTGATTATCCCCTTGTATAAGGCAATGGTGTCAGGCCAGACCTTGAGTACTGCATACAGGCCTGGAAGCCTCATTTTAGGAAGGATGTAGAGTTGCTACAACGAGTACCGAGAAGGGCAACAAGATTGGTGAGGGGAACAAAGGGGTGCTCTTACGAAGAAAGGCTTAAGTTCTGCAAATTGCAGTGGCTGGAGACTAGGCACCTGCACGGTGATCTGATTGAGGTATATAAGGCCTTGAATGGGTTGAGCACGCTGAATTCTGATGGGATCCTTCCACTTGTTCAGATTACGAACTTAAGGGGGCATAAATTCAAATTAAGAAAAGACAGATGTAGAATAGATGTGCGGAAATTTGCCTTTAGCCAGCGGGTGGTTAATTGCTGGAACAAACTTCCATCTGTCGTTGTGGAAGTTGATAGGTTGAATAAATTTAAGGAGGAACTGGACAGGCGTGGAGGGAATGGTGTGATTTTTTTTTTTTTTTTTTTTGTTGGCTGATGCTGCATAAGCTCATACATTTGCTTTCTTGCATCACATGCCACTACTACTACTACTACTACCAGAAAATTCTAATTTTTTTAAGGAAATGATTTATACAAATCACTAAATGAAGTTTCTCTTGCCATTCAATGTCATATATAGCATTAGTAGAGGCATACGATGCAAGAAAGCAAGCTTATACAGCATCAGCAAAATAAAACTCCATCTCACCCACCCATTCACTCCAAAAGTGTGTCCAGCTATTCCTTTAATTTATTTAAGCTATCTATTTCCACAACAACAGAGAGAAGTTTGTTCCAGCAATCAACTACCTGCTGGCTAAAGGCAAATTTCCACACATATATTCTACAACTGTGTTTCCTCAATTTGAATTTATCCCCCCCCCCCCTCAGGTTCGTAATCTGAACAAGAGGAAGAATCCCTTCAGCACTGAGCCTGCTCAAACTATTCAAGGCCTTATATACATCAATCAGATCATCTCACACGTGCCTAATCTCCAGAAGCTGCAATTTGCACAACTTAAGCCTTTCTTGAAAAGAGCACCACTTTGTACCCCTCACCAGTCTTTATTGCCCTTCTCTGTACTCATTCCAGCAACTCTACATCCTTCCAAAATGAGGACTCCAGACCTGTATGCGGTACTCACAGTGTGGCCTGACCATTGCCTTATACAAGGGGATGATCACCTCCTTATCCTTGCTAGCAAAATTCCTGTATATCATTGAAAAGACCTAAATGACCTACACTGCTCAGAAAACTTCATATCTGACTACACAATTACCCCCACATTTTTTTCATTCATCACTGCCCTGAGTGTAGTACCACACAGTTGCTATGTTTCTCTGAGGTTACTGTTACCCATACAGAGTACTTTGCATTTGTCAATGTTAAACTTCAGTTGCCACTTCACAGCCCATCTGCCCAACTTTTCCAGATCCTGTTGCAGCAGCATACTGTCATTACTGTTATTAACAACCCTGCCAACCTTTGCTTTATATGTAAACCTGGACATTAAACATGATATACCTTCAATATCATTGATAAATATACAAAACAGCAATGGGCCCAATGCCGAACTGTGGGGACTCCCCACTAATAACATTAGTCCATGAAGAGCACTGTCCATTGATTATCTCTCTGTTGTTTTTTTTTTTTTTTTTTTTTTTGGTTTTTAGGAGCATTAGCATCTAAGGCCATATTGCTCTGCGGATATGCAGTGGTCATTCCCTGACCTTTCCGCATCCTCCATATTTGGTGGTCACGGGCTCGAACCCCGGTCTAATCAAGAAGCGTGCGCTACGCACTGCTGCTCCTGCCCACCTGGCTACGGAGGTGCCCTATCACTCTGTTGTTTCTCACTCAACCATCCCTTTATCCATAGCAGCAACTTACCCTAAATGCCATACTGTTGCAATTTCTATGGCTGTTTTCCATGTGCAACAGTATCAAACTCTTTCCTGAAATCCAAGTACAGTGGGGGCCTCGATTTCTGATGACATCGGCATACGATATTTTCAGGAACTGACTTACCTTCCATACGATCTTTTATTTTCAGGACTGATGATATTTGCAGGAACCAATGGTTTTCTGACATAGCTGGAATGATGCATTGGTGGAAATTTTCAGATGCATGGCAAGCAGAACATCATTCGTACAATTATTCTCAACCAATTAGCATCTTTGTTATTGTTCAACATAACATTTCCATGTGTTACACTACTTTGACCAGTTTCTTTATCATCTGTTTGATGCGCTTGTCTAGTGGGTAAGCAGAGTGTATTTTTGTTCATTATATGAAAATGGCCTCTTATGTAAGAGAATGCCCAGGAGAACGTAACTCATTAAGGATGAGGCTAGTTTACCTGGATATAAGCCTATGGAAGATAGGCTCACTCTCCTGTTGGGTGCCAATGCCTCTGGAGATTTTAAGCTGAAACCTTTGCTGGTGTATCACTAACATCCCCCAGAGTATTTAAGCAACAAAACGTCAACGAAAGCATGCTGGGAGTGTTTTGGCGCAGTAATGATATGTCTATTATATTACAAGATATGTCTTCAATGAATGGGCGCTTGAAGTTATGTCCTTCAGTGAAGAGTTATCTTGAGAAAAATAAGGGCTGCGAGGGTAGCAAAGTGATATCGTCACTGTCCTCCCCCACACTGGGTGGAAAAGGCCCGAGTCCGATTCCAGTCGATGATGCGAGGAACTTTAATGGGCTTTTTTCATTCTGTGACTGAGTTAGTAGGTCTCAGGCATAGACAGCAAGATTTTTCTCCCCAGCAACTCAGGGTTTTTCGTCCAGCAAAACAGGCAAATCGACCAGAGAACACATGCAATTTACAGACTTAATACACAATGCATGGCAGATGAATTTAATTATTCAGGTGGACTTAAAATAACAGTTTGGTGGGTTTTTTTGTTTGTTTTTGAGAAAAAAAAAAGCTTCCTGCAAAGGCTCTGCTCCTGCTGGCTAATGCGCCAGGCCATGATCCCAACCTTGTTCAATCTCTTGAGGCACAATCTGACTTTTTTCCAGTCAAATTTTTGCCACCCAACACCACTCATCTTCTTCAACCAATGGACCAGAAAGCGTTTGAAAATTTCAAGAAAATCTATACCAAAAAAATGTTTGCAAGCTGCTTTGCAGCAACCTCTTTCGAAAATGCTGTCACACTCAAAGATTTTTGGAGGTCGAAGTTCAACATCCTGGATTGTGTAAGGCTAATCATAAGTTCTTGGAATGATGCTTTATCAGATGCTTAAATTCAGCCTTGAAAAACATCTGGCCTTTAATCATCCATAACTTTGACTGATCTGAAGATGATGGTCCTTTGACAAATGATATTGTCACTCTTGGTAAATCAATGGGTCTGGAGGTTGACAAAGAGGATGTGGAGGACCTTATTGATGCTTATGGGCATGAGCGAACGATAGAGGAGTTACCCAAAAAGTGTCAGCTGAAGAGTTGAAGACTGTCAGTTCTTGTTTAGAGCATTTAAGAGAAGTGGTAAAAAAACACCCCAACAACAACACTGGACTCATGATGTGCAAAATGGAAGATGAAATCATTTCTTACTTCAGAAGACTACAAAAAAGTTGTAAAAAGCAGTCCACTTTGGACAGCTTCTTTATCAGCCAAACACAAAAGACTGAAAAGACAGATGACATCTGATCTAATTCCACCACCACTACATTACCATTGATTTCATCAGCCCTGCATTCAAGTCTAGGGCAAATGCTGATTTATTGTTTGGTTTTTATTTTAAGATGTTTTTTTAACTACTGTACTTATTAAATAATCTTTATAAAACATTTTTAATAAAAATCAAGTATAACACGTAAGAAATACATTGTATGTGTTGTTGGGGTCGCCTGCCAAGAGATTAGAATGAATTACAGGAAATCAATGTATTATAGGTTTCAACTTACAATATTTTCAACTATATAGTATCGGTATAAATACACCACAGTTAACCCATATATTTGAACTACGTATGTAGCGTTGAGGGCATCGTTTTAATTGTATCTCATAATGTGGTTGCCTTCACAACGAGATAGCTACTATTGCATTACTTCAAATAAATAACGCTTCTCTAGTAGAGAAGACTACTGTTATTTATTTTCAGCGGGGTACCACCACCCAAGACGATCGTTTCGAAGCTGTGCGGCTTCATCATCAGTGGGTGGGCAGGTACCCAGGTAATACAACAAGCCATCACAGTTGCAAAGTTACATCCACATTATGAGAGATGCCAAAAGGGTGTGGTGGTAATGCATTTGGAAAATTAAATGCACCCTTTTGGCATCTCTCATAATGTGGATATAACTTCGCAACTGTGATGGCTTGTTGTATTACCTGGGTACCTGCCCACCCACTGATGATGAAGCCACACAGCTTCGAAACGATTGTCTGGGTGGTGGTACCACTGAAAATAAATAACAGTAGTCTTGTCTACTAGAGAAGCGTTACTTATTTGAAGTAATGCAATAGTAGCTATCTCATTGTGAAGGCAACCACATTATGAGATACAATTAAAATGATGCCCTCAATGCTACATATGTAGTTCAGATATATGGGTTAAATATGGTGTATTTACACTGATACCATATAGTTAATTATCAAAACCCATAAGGATTATGCCCTGTACATTTAATTTTCCAAATACAATATTTTCAACATACAATGGGTTTTCTGGAACAAGTAACCATTGGATGCTGTGGCCCCACTGTATATGATATCAAAATTATTTGCCTCCAATGCCACACTGCTACAATTTGTGCAACAGTCTTCCAGGTGCAACAGAATCAAAAGCCTTCCTAAGATCCAAGTATATGATATCAAAATTATTCTTTGAATCCAGTTCCTTTGTGATCAACATCATAGTATCTAATCAAATTGGTCAGACAAGAGTTCCCCTTAACAAACCCATGCTGTCTGAATTTTTTACTACAATCTTGTCTTGATGAACCTGCAATGCTTCTTTAACCAGTGACTCCATTATTTCCCATGGGAACAGAAGTTAAACTAACAGGTCTGTAATTACTCGTGTCACCCTTTGATCCCCCTTTCTGAATTTGGGATAAATTTGCACATCTCCAGTCCATGGTGGTCTCTCCTGAATCCAAGGATGATCTCATAATTACGGCTAAGGGTTTGATTACCTTCTTTGCTCCGCACTTTAATATAAGTGGATAGATCCTATCCATAAGAAAGGCTTAAATTCTGAAATTGCAGTGGCTGGAGACTAGGCACCTGCAAGGTGATCAGATTGAGGTGTATAAGGCCTTGAATGGGTTAAGCACATGGAATTCTGATGGGAATCTTCCGCTTGCTCAGATTACGGACTTGAGGGGGCATAAATTCAAATTGAGGAAAGACAGTTATAGAAAAGATGTGTGGAAATTTGCCTTTAGCCAGCGGGTGGTTAATTGCTAGAACAAACTTCCATCTGTCATTGTGGAAGTTGATAGCTTAAATAAATTCAAGGAGAAACTGGATAAACTTTTAGAGGGAATGGATGTGTGATATTTTTTTTTATTTATTTATTTATTTTTTGGTTGATGCTATATAAGCTCATAATGCTTGCTTTCTTGCATCACATGCCTCCATTACTGCTACCACTACTACTACCCAAGGTGAATTCTTAGGTTAACTTCAATAATCGCCTCTCCATTTTGCTTTCAGTTATTACAAAATCATTTAGCTCTCTGTTAGAGTTTAATAAGCTTCTGTCCTCCACTTCCCTACAGAATTCCTCATGTGTGAATGTAGATGCAAAATACTCGTTCAGTTTGTAAACTATCTGAGCAGGATCATCAAGAGTCGAACCATCGATATCAAGTGGACCAATCTGATTCATCCCCGTGGACCAATCTGATTCATCCCCTTCCTTCTAGAGTTTACAATAAGTAAAGCAATCCTTACTTTTTTTCTTTGCATCTTTTGCCAAAGATTTCTTGTAATCTGCCTTCACTTGCCTGACCTCCTTCATTGTTGTTGTTATTATTTGGTTTTTAAGAGCATTAGCAACTATGGCCATGTTGCTCCGGGGATATGCGGTGGTCATTCCCTGACCTTTCCGCATCCTCTGTATTTGGTGGTCACGGGCTTGAACCCCGGTCTAATCAAGAAACGTGCTGCGCACTGCCACTCCTGCCCACCTGGCTACGGAGGTGCCGACCTCCTTCGTGACTTGATTTCAAACTAGCTTATATCTACCATAGGCTTCTGTGTCGCCTCTTAATTTATATGCATCCCATGCATTTTTCTTCTCTACCACGAGCCCCATTAGTTCATCTGACATCCATTTAGTCCTAAACCTTGAATTTCTTAGTATTTCTTAGTTGGCAGGAAGAGTCTAGTAGCTATCAAGATTTATTCCTTGAATGCTTCCCATTTAGAATTTTCTCTTGGTAACATCATCAGTTGGTCCCACTACAGTCACCTTTATGACAGCAAAAAACCCTTTCCTTTACCCCCGATGGTAGTTACATCATTAAGTAAATTCCGTATCAGTACACTGTGATCACTGCCACCTAGTGGTTCCTTTATTTGCAAATTCTTAATGCATGAATAATCACTGCTGATAATCCGATCAAGAGTATTACTCCCTCTGGTTTTCTCTCGAACGTGCTGATGTAGAAAATAATCATCCAATAAATCCACAAAAGTCTTGCTAGTGTGAGAGTTGACCAACCCACAATTTCCAGTCAATATCTGGAAAGTTAAAATTCCCCATTATAAGACATTCTGATTTACTGGCCCACTATTTCTCTGCACAATTGTTCATTATACTCATTCAAGTCATTTGGCCAATAACACATTCCTACTCTCATTTTTGCTTTCCTGGTGCTTATGTCACACCAAACTGACTCAACATTGCACTGTTCATCTATGTCAACTGGATGTACTTCCTTAGGTTTTATGTGTTTCTTAACTAACAACATAACCCCTCCTCCCTTCCTATTCTGTATATGCTTTCTGTATACATTACACTCCCCAAATTCCAATTCTGCACTACTCATATCTGTGTGACACCATGTCTGTGATATCCAAACGCTATCTGCCTTTGAGGTATTGACTAGCACTTCAAATTCATCAAATTTATTTACTATACTCCTAGCACTGGTGTATATGTAAGCATACATGTACCTGGTTCTTACTTTTAGTTACTCTAACATAGCCCATGTATCTACTTGTTCCATGATGTCTCCCGGCAGTCCTTGAAATCCCAAGCACCTTGCTTTCCAGGCTGCTGCTGATTCTAGTAGAATCACTTTCACCTCTGCCTGCAGCTACGGTTAATCTTTTAGTCTGTGAATAACACTGTGGTGAAGCATCAACAAATATTCTTGCACCCTTTCTATTTAAGTGTATACCATCCCTGTAGAAGCAGTTTCTCCTGTTAACAAGCAGACTACACTGAAAAAAAATTTACCTCATGAGTCTTGCACAATCTCTCCATTGGCTGAATTGATTGTCAAGGCTCTCATCATATACTCCCTCCTATCATGTCTGGGTAGAATTGCAGACATCTTCAAATTTAACCTTAACTCGTGACATTTTTTCAACATTGACCTGTATTTGTTAAGTAAATCTGCAGATCTCATACTCTTAATGTCATTAGTACCAATATCACCTTTTGTACCCTTTAAATATGATATCTGCTCTAAAATGTCATCAAATTTTGTCCCCTGGCAGACATACCCTGGTTCTGTTCCATCTATCCCTTTTGCAAAATATATAATAACTAGCTCCACTGGGACCAGCACATTCTGCCTTGGAGATTGCTGCTGTGAGTTTGATGGGCCCCTCATTTTAATTCCTTTGAGGGCATCTACCTACTCTTCAAATCTCATAGACACCATCAGAAAGCTGAGTTGGAACCTAATTTTGCACCTTGGACACACACACACACACACACACACACACACACACACACACACACACACACACACACACACACACACACACAGAGATCATGTCCTGTTTTAGAAAGATCTGCAAACATTTCACAAGTGCACATTTTTTTAGGTTGTGATGCATTAGAGAAGAATAGTCCCCTTCGGTTCTCCCCCAAGCCACAGTTCCCCCACTACTTTGTGCCCATTGTTTTGCTGTTGTAGTCTGGGGCATGATTTCCATTTGAATACAATTAACTGATTAGCAATGAAAATTAATAACACTAATAAATTTACTTAATAAATTTCCCTTTATTAAGTAATTAACTAATTGACAATACTACACTAAGCAAATAGATGCCTGATTTTACGTTATACCTTGTGCTAATAAGTTTGGAATATAAGTTACGCTATACCGTAACGATCACAATGTTAAATTAGTTATATCCTTAGAAAAACACAAAAGATATGTGCCCAACAAGTGATTTGGAATTAAGTTAATTATAATATATAATAAAATTATCCAACTAATGCCAACCTAACTGATTTGAACTTAAGAGCAACCTATTTACCACAATTAAAAAATTTGAATTCCCCTACCGCTCACTCTAACTATAACAATGGTGGCAAGATTTGAATGAAACAAAGGTTCTATGTATACAATTCAGTAGTAACCTATAAAACTTCTAGCTAAATTAAAAATAAAATAACATGCGTGACTAGGACCATAAAAACTATATATAAGTACTCTATAAGTACACTTATAGAGTACTTATATATAGTTTATGCACGATAGTGATCAGCCTCATTTCAACTGAATAATCAGATTATTTGGATGAGCACTTCCCTGGTAAATGAATTGGCCAAGAGGCTTAGCCATGGAGTTTGCTCACTTCCCTGACCTTAATCCACTCAATTTTTACCTATAAGGTCATCTGAAATCAGTCATTTACATGATACTCACTGAAAAGGTTGATAGCTTAAACAGATTCAAGGCAGAACTAGACAAACATTTGGAGTGAGTGGATGGGTGAAATGAGAAAAGGGTATGTGTGTGTGTGTGTGTGTGTTTTTTATTTATTTATTTATTATTTTTTTTTTGGCTGATGCTATATAAGCTTGCTTTCTTGCATCATGTGCCCTTGCTAATGCTAATCTTATATTAATTTTAACTGTCCACCTAGGCCTTTGAGGGAACATAATTTATGTCATATCGCCAAATCTAGAACAAATCATCTTAAATTTGAATATTTTAATAGAACTGCAGCACTTTAAATGGAAACAATATTGACAATATTTTTTAATATAAAAACAATATTTTTTTAGCAAAATCAGTATTAAAAACGAATTTTATAATCTGTTTTATAGTTTATAATAATTTACTTTATTTTATTAGGTTTTATGTATTATTAAAAATAATAAAAAATAAATTTCTTATTGATAATGATGTAATATTATCTATATTGATTTCTTTTAATCGTTATATTATATCATTCTTTTTAATTAACTAATACGATACTAATTATTGTATTAGTTTGCACACTCATTACTGCAACCCGAACACCTTAACTTAATTAGTTAATATATAAGATGCTGAAGAATAATTAGTCAGCAATACTTTTATAATATGAATGCAAAGAAGTGCAACCTGAAGAATGCATAACTTAAGAATATAATACTACTAAAAACACTGATTGTTAGCATTTTAACGATGAGTACAGCATTCAATAATAAATCTATATTGTAAAATGTCTGACAATAAACATACCTATCGCACAATATTTCAAGAAGAGCATCTGCTGCTTGTAAAAAACTGCTAAGAATTGCTATATCAAAGGATTCTGTGAACGTAATATCGCATATAAATTAGTATTCCACATCCATGATATCGCATAGCAGTTTATAGTGTAACTGTCTCTCCCTAAAAATGGGAGGGCAATCGTTGTTTCAAGAAAAAGTAACCCAAACACTGCATTTATCAGGCTAATCAGACTGCAGTGGTTTCTTTTTCAGAAGATTGGTACAGCTCTAAAAGAAACAGAGCTTAAATAGTATTTGCAAACAAAGTAAAATGTCACCAGGATATGCATGCAAGTCACATCTTAAAATATATGCCGGTAGTCGAGTCAACTGGAGGTCAGTAATGAAAGAAACGGGAAGTATGGCATTCCCTACAGAAACATTTTAGCTTACAATCCCAAAACGCCAATTACAACTTCCTATTTCCAAATGTAATAAATTACACACATGCACTATCAACTTAAACCACAATGGATTTCTTACCTTTTTGTTAGTTGTTGGCACATCAGCTCCTGTGGCTATAACGCACCTCCCAAAGTTTTTGCATTTTACTCTGATCCAAGCCTGAGGCGGGATTCAAACCCACGATCTTTGGGTTGCCAGGCAGGCACTTTACCCACCTGGCTAGCCCGGTCGGCTAGTGCATTACACTGTTTCAGTACAATGTAGTTAGTGAAATTATTACTTTGGTGAACTTTTAGTTTTGAAATGGCTGGCAGCATTTTAAGAGGGCTGCTCTGAATCTAATGCCCCAAATTTTTTTTCCCAATTGTGTGATGTTACATAACAGATGTAACAAGTGTTGGGTGAAGATTTAAATGTTAGTGACATGTCCTGCAATTTTCACTGTATTGCAAGTGACAGGTGTGTAGCAGACAGTGAAACTGATAAGAATATGAAGAAGCAGTGTGTTATTCAGTTTCTGAATGAAAAGAACACTGCACACATTGAGATTCACTGTTTGAAAGTTAATGTGAACACACAGTTAGATGATGGGTTAGACATGTCAGAAATGCCATGAATGCTAATGCCAGATAAAACAAACATGACAAGGTTAGGTTGCACTCTAAAAAAAAAAAAAAAAAAAGGCTGCACTCTCTTATGATCTTGCATTAGCATTATGGACCTATGTGACACACAATTTTCTCTATTTCAGATTGTCCAGAACTGTTTTCAGAGTACTAAAGCTATTGAAATAAATGAAACTACTGAACTGAAACCTACTTTTACACACACATTTCCCAGGTCTTACTGAATAAATTTTCACAAATCCATTTATCCACTTTCTCTCCTCATTTTGTGCAGTATGACGAGGACAGACAATGTTCTAGAGCAGTATGAGATCATGGAGAACAGTTTCCCTGAAAGCATCATCACTGAAGATGAGGCATGGTGCATCATTATAAACCAGAGTCAAAGTGGCAGTCTGTGGAGTGGCAATATGAGAATTTACTAATAACAAAGAAATTCAAGGCTGAACTATATGCTGGAAAAATTAAGAGTTCCATTCTTTGGAACAAGAGAGGGGCTATTGTTATGGATTTTCTGAAATGGAAACATAATCAATTTTGTTTGCAACGTGGAGACAGTAAAGAAGCCAAAGACAAACTGCAACGGTGAAGAGAAAGAGGCAAGGAAAAGAAAAAAAATTCTCCAGCATAACAGTGCCAGGCTATCTCCTGAGTGTGAAGAAACCTTGGCAATGGTCTGGAGAGACTATTACCAAAGTCTGGCAAATTGTTGGTATTAATATTCGCTATATCGTGCAAGGATGCCCCAGGCTTTTACTGCACCAGTAAAATAAATTTAAAAAAAAATCATTTAAACTGAACATGGAGTTTTCACAAGCTGTCTGCCTCAACTACTCACTAGTTAACTTATTCCAGTGGTTTACAGCTCACTGGTTACAATAGGACTTCCTAGAATTCAGTCTATATTATTTCAACCATAATTTGATTGATGTCCTCTAGTCTAACATAATTTAAAGTAATAATACAAAAAGTGAGTTTGAGTATATGTTTATATAAACTTTTTTTCCCCTTGTTTTCAGGTCCTAAATCAATTCTGATCCTGAGACTGCAGCACACATATGAAATGACCTTTATATAGCAACATACTAATCAGTAGAAACTGAATACATGTAAACTTAGATTACATAGTGGCATAGTGTTTTGTGAA
Source organism: Mastigoproctus giganteus (assembly GCF_048544385.1). Taxonomy (NCBI): domain Eukaryota; kingdom Metazoa; phylum Arthropoda; class Arachnida; order Uropygi; family Thelyphonidae; genus Mastigoproctus; species Mastigoproctus giganteus. The sequence continues at coordinate 140,547,649 of NC_143576.1, forward strand.
GATGCCACTGGTGGTTTCCTACACCTGTGCCTTAGTACTTTGTGAAGTACAGAATCTCTGTAAAAGCCAGAAAAGTGTAATGTATTACAAAGTGCAAAGTGTGTTAGTTGTCTGACGGTGCAAGGGGTTCCCCCACATCTTCACATTGAATACTCTGTTTGTATTACAAACTCTGTTTGTATTGTAATGTATTATAACAGAAGAGGAGAAAAAGCAGTATGTACTGGAACTTAAGAACAAGTTTGAGCTTCTGCAGACTGCTCAGGACCAAGATATCGACAAGAAATATTATAACTTTCTGAAAGTGATAAAGCCCAAGAAACCTATAGGGAAAAAGAAATCCAAAGAAGAAAAAATTAGTCAAGAAACACTTGTCATGATAAACCAAAGACAACAAATGAAGAGGAAGAAAAACACTGACAGGGAGAAAATTGAGTATACTGAGTTATGCAAAGCCATTAGAAAGAGACTCAGAGAGAACATAAGAAGATTTAACACAAGAAAAGTAGAACAAGCATTAAGGGAAAACAAAGGATTTAAATCAACAGCCATGAGCAGTAATATAGAAAGACAAATGATACTGAAACTGAAGAATAGCGATGGTGTACTTATAAACAGCAGAGAAGGCATAATTCGAATAGCAGAAGACTACTATAGAGAATTATACAAGGAACAAGGGAATGATGCCAGCAGTGGGGAAGATGGATTGCAAAGTAGCAACACATACGACATACCCGATATTCTTCCTGATGAGGTAGAACATGCATTGAAGAAAATGAAGAATCAGAAAGCCCCGGGGGAAGATGAAGTTACTGTAGAGTTGTTAAAATTGGGAGGAAGAGATATAACACAAAAACTGGCAAGGCTCTTCACAAAGTGCATTCGAAAAGGTGTGATGCCTAAGCAGTGGAATAATGCAATCATAGTTTTGCTGCATAAGAAAGGAGATAAATCAGAAATTGGAAATTATAGACCAATTAGCTTGTTATTCCACATCCACAAGTTGTTCACAAGGGTCATTACTAACAGATTAGAAAGAATACTTGATGAGAATCAACCGAAAGAGCAAGCTGGCTTTAGGACAGGATTCTCAACTATGGATCACCTTCACGTAATAGCACAGCTAATGGAGAAAGCAAATGAATATAAAACACCATTATGCCTGACATTTGTGGATTATGAAAAGGCATTTGACTCCATACAGCATAAGGCAATGTTTAGGGCACTGGAAAGATAAGGCATAGATACCCCATATATTATGATTTTGAAGAAAATATATGAGAGTGCTACCTCCTTTATTAGACTAGACAAAGACAGTAGGAAATTTAAAATCGAGAAAGGAGTTCGACAAGGAGACACAATATCTCCGAAGCTGTTTACTGCTGCCCTTGAGGAAGCTTTCAGAAGATTAGACTGGTCGCAGAAAGGAGTCAATGTGAACAGAGAGTACCTAAACCATTTACAATTTGCAGATGACATTGTGGTCATAAGCCACGATCCCAAACAATTAGAGGAAAATCTTAATCAGTTATGCACAGTTAGTAAGGATTTTGGACTAAAGATGAATATGGCTAAAACAAAAGTAATGATGAACAAGTATGCCACAGAAAGGGAAATAATGATTGAAGGAGCAGTAATTGAAAACGTGGAGTCATATACTTATCTGGGACAAGTTATTAGCTGTAATAATGATAAATGGCTAGAAGTCAAGAGAAGAATAAATTTTGGATGGATAGCATTCAGGAAATATAGTCACATACTGAAGAGCAATATTCCAGTTTGTCTGAAACGTAAAATAATGAAGCAATGTATACTCCCCACCACGACTTATGGAAGTGAAACTTGGGCACTCACCAAAAGAATGGAAGAGAAGCTGAGAACTACACAGCGAAGAATGGAATGAATTATATTGGGAATCAGACTGTTAGATAAGAAGAGAAACACATGGATTAGTTGCCCAGCAAACTCAAGTAAAGGACATTCTTATCAAAACTAAAGAACTAAAATGGCCTTGGGCAGGACACATAGCTTGAAGACATGATGACAGATGGACTAAGAAAATAACAGAATGGTATCCAAGAGGAGCTAGAAGAAAACCTGGAAGACAAAGGCGAAGATGGATAGATGAAATTCATGAGTTTGTGGGTAGTAAATGGATGGCCTGTGCTCAAAACAGAAGGAACTGGGAAGTTGCTGGAGAGGCCTTCATCTTGCAGTGGATTGAAAATGGCTGATGATGATGATGATGATGACAACATAAATTTAGGGCTGAAGCTTAAGGTTGCAAAAGAAGTTAGTGTAATTACATCACTTCTGCCCGCAGCCAACTAATAAGTAGTTAAAGAATTGGCATCATTTAAATATATCTCACATTGTGAATACCTTTGCAACCGAGTTACTGTGATATTGCACTACCTTGAATAAATAATGCTTCACCATAGGAGAGGACTATTGTTATTTATTCTCAGTGGATACCACTAACCAAATAGCACTGCTTCAGTGCTTACTGGCTCCTCATAAGTGGGTGGGCAGGTACACTGGTGTTGCAATGATGACAACCGAGTTGTGAAGTATAATTCCACAATATGAAAGATGCCTGATGGTGTAAAGTAATTTAAATTACATATTTTTCCCATTTATTAATACACACAGTTTACATAGAATTATATATACATTTCCATTCACATCATCCAGGGCATGTGTGCTTGTGTGTGTGTACCTGTATTGTGGTGGCTTCAAGGCAATAGTCCATCTCCACCTTTGTTCTCTGTGATGGTGCAGAAACTCCAAGCCACTTCACCACTAGGGAGCAGCCAACACCTGGGCAGCTGCCACCTGGCACCTGTACCCAGACACAATGAAACTGGCCTGGGTCTACTATCCTTTGTGTGTTTATTGCGCAAAATCCCGCATCCACCGGAGGTAGTGCAATACCAGTGGGTGCCAGTAATCCAGCTCCCAGGTTGCCAAGACCTGGGAGCTAACAAAAAAAAAAAAAAAAAACCCTACCCTCTTTTAGGTAAACATGGCACTCAATGCTTAAATTACAGAAATTTAACATTTATCACTACTTAAATACTTATTAAGTTCATTCATAATAGTGCTGAGTCCAAACAAAGCCAGGAGTAGCCCCAAAACCAGTATAGCTTTTAACATTACATTATAGGAATGACATAAGAACCCATTTCATATAATAATTCAAATATAAAATGAAAATATCCTTCTGTAGCAAAAGCAGCAACTGTCTGATGACAGGAACTACACTCATTTACACAAAGCTGAAAACAAAAATAGTACAAATATGCATGGCTGCCAACTTCTGTCTTTCGAAAACCTGGAGCTCAGGTAAGTATAAACAAGAAGAAAATAGATTTTTGACCAAAGCAAGCAGAAAACAAGAGCTTTTTTACAAAAAAAGTAAATTTTGGAAAAAAAAAACAGACAAATCAGGATATTTCTCTGAAAAATATTTTTTTTTAAAATTTTCACTCTATACTAGAAATTAAATTTCTAGTATACATTCACAGGATTGTATACCAGTACAGTATATGTTTTCAAACATTAGATTACCTAGGATTTTTGCCTATCAATTTCTGTTTGGATTATCTGTTAGATATTAACTGATTATGATTGATTCAAGAGATACTGCTGCAGACTTTGCCCTCTTCAGAAAAATAGAATCAAAATTTTGTTTGTCACAATGGCCCAACTCTCTAGTGTTGGCTATCAAGAGCAATTCAAAGGCTTCACCAGAAAGAGAAATTAACTCAAGTTTGTTTTTCTCACCCGACTGAATATTCTCTCACACTTAGCATGAGGAACTGCTAAAATGGGACAATCTGTTACATTTCATGCTACATTATGCACTTGCCAATTCTTCACCCAAGAACCATTGTATAATGATTCTTACATCTTTCAAAACAGATTCTAGTAAGTTATTACACTGAAACTGACAGATTAGCATTAGTTGCGGCATATGATGCAAGAAAGGAAGATGCTGCAAAACATCTACTACTTCATCTATTTCTCTATCTTTAATGACACCAAAAGGTTCTGGAAAACCCACAAAAAATTTTCAAAAATATTTCAATTCAAATTTCATATGACACACTGCCCAATTGATGAAATTTGTGCTACCTGAGCATTTATAAGATCAGGCAGCACAAATTAGCAAATAAGAACAGGCAGCAAAGGGATTTTGTGCATCACATAATCACATTCAGCAATAAATTCCTTCCTCACTAAATAAAACAACAGAATTTTTCCCTTTTGTTTTAGATTCTGAATATTCTTGGCAGTAAAAATGCCTATAGCTAAGTTAAAATCATCCTTCTGCTTCATGCTGCCATGGTAATTAACTTCAAAATGGAAGTTAGCATTAGTAGAGGCATATGATGCAAGAAAGCAAGCTGATAGAGCATCAGTCAAAAAACAAAAAACCCTTCCCATCTCACCCATCCATTCACTCCAAATGTTTGTTTAGTTCTGCCTTAAATTTATTTAGGCTATCAACTGCCACAACAAGGGATGGAAGTCTGTTCCACCAACCAACTACCCGCTGGCTAAAGGCAAATTTCCACACATCTATCCTGCATCTGTCTTTCCTCAATTTGAATTTATGCCCTCTCAGGTGATTATTCTGAGCAAGAGGAAGAATCCCATCGGCATTGAGCATACTCAAACCATTCAAGGCTTTATACACTTCTATCAGATCACCTCGCAGGTGCCTAGTCTTCAGACACTGTAATTTGCAAAATTTAAGCCTTTCTTTGTAAGAGCAACCATTTGTTCCATTCACTAATCTTGTTGCCCTTCTTCGTATTCATTCCAACAGCTCGACATCTTTCCTAAAATGTAGTCTCCAGACCTGTATGCAGTACTCAAGGTGTGGCCTGACCATTGCCTTATACAAGGGGATTAATCACATCCTTTTCCCTGCTAGAAAAATTCCTGTATATCATTGACAAGACACCATGAGCTACTCTTGCAGACCATCTGCAATGCTCAGAAAACTTCATATCTGACTGCACAATTACCGCCAGGTCCTTTTCATTCCCTACCACCCTCACAGTGTAGTACCACACAGTTGATACGTTACTCTGGGGTTATTGCTACTCATATGCAGTACTTTTCATTTGTCAATGTTAAACTTCAGTTGCCACCTCTCAGCTCATCTGCTCAACTTTTCTAGATCCGGTTGCAGTAGTGTACTGTCATTGGTGTCATTAACAACCTTTCCAACCTTCATGTTGTCTGTAAACTTAGACATTAAGCCTGATATTCCATCATCAGTATCATTAATAAATATAGAAAACAACAATGGACCCAGCACCGAACCCTGGGGGACTCCACTAATTACATTAGTCCACGAAGAGCAGTGACCATTGATTACCACTCTGTCTTCTCCCACTCAACCATCCCTTTATCCATAGCAGCAATTTGCCTCCAATGCCACACTGCTCCAATTTGTGCAGCAGTCTTCCATGTGCAACAGAATCAAAAGCCTTCCTAAGATCCAAGTATATGATATCAAAATTATTTTAAAGTTTAATTTAAATTTATTTTAAATTATATCAAAATTATTTTTAAAAATAAAGATATTGATCATCAACAGCACAAGCAGGATTATTAACAGTTGAACCATCGATATCAAGTGGATCAATCTGATTCATCCCTTCCCTTCTAGAGTTTACATAAGTAAAGAACTCTTTGCTGTTTTTCCTTTGCATCCTTTGCCAAAGATTTCTCGTAATCTGCTTTTGCCTGACTAACCTCCTTTGTGATTTAATTACAGACCAGCTTATATCTACATATATCTATATGGGTCAGCGGCTCCCATAACCTATCATGGCTAATGATCACTTGATGGTCTTGGTGGAGAAGTTTTTGGCACCTCCCTTGTTAAAGTTGGCAGTGATTTGTGATATGAGCAAGAGGTGATCTCTCTCCGGTTGGCTGAAACAATGTGAGACAGACATCGATGGCCACATTCATCAACCACCTTTCTCCACCCACAAAGCATAATGATGAGATGTTATTCCAGAAATGACATATTCCCAATACACCCTTGATACTGTGGAATGGGGACAGTGCAATTTCTGTACTACCTCCAAGATAGAGAGACCCATGCGTCGGGCACCCACTATCATCCCTATTTTAAAGTCAGTTAACTCACAATGTTTATCCATACTAACATTGAATTACCATCTATGTGAATGCAATGTGTTCTATGATATATACCTGCCAAGTTGTGGGTTTGTCCACTAGTGAGAGGGGTGACATAGTCACGTTGCCCAGGAACAAGGTATCCCATAAATTCTGTCCTTTCAGTGTAATTAAACTTTTAGCCAAAACGAGTCAACTAGTATTTGAATTTATTAATTGAAACTGTTTAAATCTATCTTTCCATTTAGAACTTCTTTCCTCTTAGATAGTAACAAATGCCCATGAAATGTTCATTTCACTTTTACAGGAAAGAAAACAGTCCTGTTTACAGCACACAGATTAATCAGATAAGAACAGCCTGTTAACCACTAGGTGCTCAATTTCCTCTTTTAATACCTTGTACTTCCAAAATTTTGGTCATCCATAACAGCAACATTAACAGTTTTTTAAAGGAATCCCGCATACTTTCAGATTGTTCAGAAGATATCCAATAATGTACCTAGCAGAGTCACATTCCAATGTTGGCAGCAAGTTCAAGCTGCTTCCAATCTCTATACCCATCGAAAAATGACATTTTTTAGAGCCATCACTACTTATGCTTTAGCTATCTGTGCAATCACTAACAATGCATGCTGTTTTGTTCTTTTACAAATGTATTTCTTTACTATTTCACCATCAGGAAGTGTATTCTGAAAATTCCTGCATGATTAGCACAACTCAGAGGAAGATTGTGTTCTATGATAAATGTCATGTTTGTCATGTGTGCCAAAAAACGTTTGGCACACATGACAAACTGTCATTATGAAATGCTACATCTATTTTTGCATTTCTTTCGATTCATTGCACATTTTCTTTATGCTTATTGGTTTTCCACAACTTGAAATTGAAAAATTGACAAATGTATTACCATTATAAGATTTTACAATATGCAGAAAATCTTTCATGTCTTTTGAAATTTTAGCAATATTTCTTTAGCATCTGAGTGAGACATTGTTAACCTGGTGGCAGCAGCATGGCACCTGACTGGTACATCTCAAAAATAACGTTCCCATATCAACAGGCAATCAATGGTGAAAAATGTGAAATTGTTTCTAGCTTCCTAAACATAGTCAAACCTTTACTGGAATAGTTACTGAAATTTTTTTCTCACAGTTTCCACAGAGTAATACATGTGTAAAACTTATTTCTGAATTTTTTAAAATTCATTTTGCATTCCCGGTCAATTTCAAACTTGATTTACAAAATTTGCATGTAAAAATGTATGCCTATAATCTTGTCTGCCTGTCTGTCTAATTTTCATATCAAAATATGAAAAATTTAAGAGTCAATATGCTGCGCCATAACTTTTATCCCTCAAATCACTCAAAAGGAGTAATCTTCACACTTCCGAAAGTGTAAGGCAATTGCTATAACATGCAATTATATTAAAGTGATTAATCAACATATACTTAGTAGAGAAAAAACTTTTACATCATACTTTTTGATCATTCTGTGAAGTGCACAAGTAGTCTGCCCACCTTCTCATTACTTCAAGGCACTCTTGATGATTCAGGGTAGACTGCAAGTATAATAGACTGTACGTCAATAATACACTAAGATAAAAGTGACACCTCTAAAATTTATGGATTTTGTTCATTTTACTAAAAAATAATATCGAATATTAATAAAACAATATAAAAGTAGTTATCAAATGGACAAAGTCAAGCACTAATATAAAATAAAATAATTTAAAATATAATAAAATCCTTTATATAATTTACTAATATTAATATTTTATTAATAACTGATATGATATTTTATATTCAATATGGATATATACGAAGTTTTCTGAACAGTGTAAACAGGTAGACAGGAAAGACCATGGTGTCCTTTCGATGATGATTTATTGAATGTCATCCTGTAGAGATAGGGAGGTAATAATCCCACTGTATAAGGCAATTGTAAGACCATATATGGAATACTGTGTTGAAGTATGGAGACCTCATCTGAAAAGAGACAAGCTTCTTGAAAGTGCCCAAAGATAGGCAAACTCGAATGGTGAGGAGATCAGCAGAAGGACGACTATATGAGGAAAGACTGATTATGTGGGCTACAGAGCTTGTAGCCAGGCACCTCAGAAGTGATCTGATTGAGGTTTATAAGGCTCTGAGAGAGAATAGTAAAATGAATGAAGGAGGAATTCTCACTGTTCTAAAGAATTACGGAAGTAGAGGTCATAAATTCAAATTATAGGGCTTGAAGTTTACATTCGATTGTAGGAAGTTTTCTTTTAGCCAGCGAGTCACTGATAGTTGGAACAAGTTGCCCTTGCAGGTTGTTGAGTCTGACAGTTTGAATAAAATCAAAGGTTAACTAGATACTTATCGGCATGATGAGGGAAACATATAATTTGTGTTTTCTTATCTACTTGGTTGGGTGTTTTTTTTTTTGTCAGTGTAGCAAAATTTTGTGGTTTCCATGCACAATATGGCAAATACTATTACTTACACTGTTGCGCATGAAAGACTATGGTACAAATTGGAGCAGAATGGTATTAAGGATAAGTTGCTACAATGGATAAAAGGATGGTTAAGTGGGAGAAGACAGAGTGGTAATCAATGGGTGCTGCTCTTTGTGGACTAATGTTATTAGTGGAGTCCCACAGGGACTCCACTAATAACATTAGGTGTTGGGTCTACTGTTGTTTTGTATATTTATCAATGATATTGATGAAGGTATATCAGGCTTAATGTTGAAGTTTGCAGATGATACAAAGGTTGGCAGGGTTGTTTAATGACAGTAATGGCAGTGTGCTACTGCAATATGATCTAGAAAATTTGGGCAGATGGGCTGAGAAGTGGCAACTGAAGTTTAACCTTGACAAATGCAAAGTACTGCATATGGGTAGAAGTAACCCCAGAGAAATGTACCAACTGTGTGGTACTACACTTAAGGTGGTAGAAAATGAAAAAGACCTGGGAGTAATTGTGCAGGCAGATATGAAGTTTTCTGAGCAATGCAGACAGGCTGCCAGGGCAGTTCATGGGGTTTTGTCAATGATATATAGGAATTTTGCTAGCAGGGAAAAGGAGGTGATTATCCCCCTGTATAAGGCAATGGTCAGGCCACGCCTTGAGTACTGTGTACAGGTCTGGAGGCCTCATTTTAGGAAGGATGTAGATTTACTTGAGCATGTATAGAGAAGGGCAACAAGATTGGTGAGGGGAATGAAGGGATCCTCTTACCAAGAGACGCTTAAGTTCTGCAAATTGCAGTGGCTGGAGACTAGGCACCTGTGCGGTGATCTGATTGAGGTATATAAGGCCTTGAATGGGTTGAGCACGCTGAATTCTGATGGGATCCTTCCACTTGTTCAGATTACGAACCTAAGGGGGCATAAATTCAAATTAAGAAAAGACAGATGTAGAATAGATGTGCGGAAATTTGCCTTTAGCCAGTGGGTGGTTAATTGCTGGAACAAACTTCCATCTGTCGTTGTGGAAGTTGACAGGTTGAATAAATTTAAGGAGGAACTGGACAGGCATTTGGAGGGAATGGTGTGATTTTTTTTTTTTTTTTTTTTTTTGGCTGATGCTGCATAATCTCATACACATGCTTTCTTGCATCACATGCCACTACTACTACTACTACAGTCAAACCTTGTTAACAGGAGAGATTGCTTCTACAGGGATGGAATACACTTAAATAGAAAGGGTGAAAGAATATTTGCTGATGCTATCGAGGCAACATTAGGTGGGTCGGAAAACTGCTAGCTTGGGGGAGGGGGATCCACAGACTAATAGATTAACAGTAGCCACAGGTAGATCCAAAAGTGATTCTTGCACGGCTTCTATTGGAATGAGCAGCAGCCCGGAAAGCAAGTAGCTGGGGATTTCAGGAACTGCTGTGAGCCTATGTATTTACTATGAAACAAGTAAATACATGGGCTGTGTTAGAGTAACCAAGAGTAAGAACAGGTGCATGTATATTGCATGTACACCAATGCTAGGAGTATAGTAAATAAATTTGATGAATCTGAAGTGCTGATCAAGACATCAAAAGCAGATACTGTTGGGATATCAGAGACGTGGTGTCACACAGATATAAGGAATGCAGAATTGGAATTTGGGGAGTACAGTGTGTACAGAAATCATATACAGGATAGGAAGGGAGGAGGGATTACGCTGTTAGTTATGAAACACAAAATCTAAGGAAGTGCATCCAGTTGACATAGATGGACAGTGCAATGTTGAGTCAGTTTGGTGTGACATAAGCACTGGGAAAGCAAAAATGAGGGTAGGAGTTTGTAATAGGCCTAATGACTCTGAGGAGTACAATGAACAATTATACACAGAAATAGAGTGGGCCAGTAAATCAGATTGTCTCATAATGGGGAATTTTAACTTTCCATATATTGACTGGAAATTGTGGGTTAGTCACTCATTTGTGGATTTATTGGATGATTGTTTTCTACAGTAGAATGTTAAAGAGGCAACAAGACAGAGTAACACTCTTGATCTGATTATCAGCAGTGATCATTCATGCATTAAGAATGTACAGATAAAGGAACCACTAGGCAGCAGTGATCATAGTGTAATGATGTGGGATTTACTTAAAGATTTAACTACCATCAGGGGTAAAGGGAAGGGTTTTTGCTTTCGTAAAGGTGACTATTGTGGTCTCAGACAGTAAATTCTATACTGTGGGACGAACTGATGATGTTACCAACAGCAAATTCTAAATGGGAAGCATTCAAGGAAGTAATTTTGTAAGCTACTAGGCTATTTGTTCCAACTAAGAAATACTGTTTTGGTTTAGGCCCAAATGGATGTCAGATAAACTAATGAGACTCATGGTACAGAAGAAAAATGCATGGGATGCACATAAATTATCAGGCAACACAGAAGCCAATGGTAGATACAAGCTAGTCCGTAATCAAGTGACAAAGGAGGTTAGGCAAGCGATGGCAGATTATGAGAAATCTTTGGCATGGGATGCAAAGAAAAACAGTAGACTTCTTTACTTATATAAACTCTAAAATAGAGGGGATGAATCAGATTGGTCCACTTGATATCAATGGTTTGACTGTAGATGATCATTCTCAGATGCTGCCAAACTAAATGAGTATTTTGCATCTACATTCACACATGAGGAGTTATTCAAGGAGGAGAGGGCCAGATGTTTATCAAACTCTTAACAGTTAAATGATTTTGTAATAACCGAGAGCAAAATTGAGGGAAAATTGTTGCAGTAAACAAGAAATTCACCTGGTGTAGATGGTATCCATTCAGTTATATTACAAGAGGTGGCAAAGGAAGTAAGCAAAACCTTAGCCATAATTATGAGAGCATCCTTGGACTCAAGGGAGGTACCCATGGACTGGAGATATGTAAATATGACCCCAATTCACAAAGCTGGATCAAAGGGTGACAAGTAATAACAGACCTGTTAGTTTGACTTCTGAAATAATGGAGTCACTGGTTAAAGAAGCATTGGAGGATTGTCTACATAAGGCAGCAGTAATAATTCAGACACAGCATGAGTTGTCTTGTCTGTTAAGGGGAAGTCCTGTCTGACCAATCTGATTGGATACTATGACGTGGTCACAAAGGAACTGGATGTAAAAAATAATCTTGATATCATATACTTGGATTTCAGGAAAGCTTTTAATACTGTTGTACATGGAAGACTACTGTACAAATTGGAACAGTATGGCATTAAGGGCAAGTTGCTACAATGGATAAAAGGATGGTTGAGTGGGAGAGGACAGAGAGTGGTAAACAATACGGACTAATGTCATTAGTGGTGTCCCTCAGGGTTTAGTGTTGGGCCCATTGTTGTTTTGTATATTTATCAATGATATTGATGAGGGTATATCAGGCTTAATGTCAAAGTTTGCAGATAATACAAAGGGTGGCAGGGTTGTTAATAACTGTAATGACAGTATGCTGCTGCAACAGGATCTGGAAAAGTTGGGCAGATGGGCTGAGAAGTGGCAACTGAAGTTTACAAATGCAAAGTACTGCACATGAGTAGCAGTAATCCCAGATAATGTTCCGAATCAATGGTGTTACACTCAGGGCAGTGTAAAATGAAAGCGATCTCGGAGTAATTGTGCAGTCAGATATGAAGTTTTCAGAGCAGTGCAGACGGGCTGACAGAGTAGGTCATGGAGTCCTGTCAATGATATACAGGAATTTTGTGAGCAGGGATAAGGAGGTGATTATCCCCTTGTATAAGGCAATGGTGTCAGGCCAGACCTCAAGTACTGCGTATAGGCCTGGAAGCCTCATTTTAGGAAGGATGTAGAGTTGCTACAACGAGTACCGAGAAGGGCAACAAGACTGGTGAGGGGAACAAAGGGGTGCTCTTATGAAGAAAGGCTTAAGTTCTGCAAATTGCAGTTTCTGGAGACTAGGCACCTGCATGGTGATCTGATTGAGGTGTATAAGGCCTTGAATGGGTTGAGCACGCTGAATTCTGATGGGATCCTTCCACTTGTTCAGATTACGAACCTAAGGGGGGCATAAATTCAAATTAAGAAAAGACAGATGTAGAATAGATGTGCGGAAATTTGCCTTTAGTTCCAGCAATTGTTAATTGCTGGAACAAACTTCCATCTGTCGTTGTGGAAGTTGATAGGTTAAATAAATTTAAGGAGGAACTGGACAGGCATTTGGAGGGAATGGTGTGATTTTTTTTTTTTTTTTTTTTTTGGCTGATGCTGCATAAGCTCATAACACTTGCTTTCTTGCATCACATACCACTAGTACTACTACTAATGCTAATATGTTATGTAACATTCTTCAAGATATGTTATGTGCCACTTTTGAAATTGTTAACCTCCAATGCCATCATATTATTGAAAAGGATAGATAACATGTGGAGATAACCTGACACCATTGCCTTATAAGGCAATGGTGTCAGGCCAGACCTTGAGTACTGCGTACAGGCCTGGAAGCCTCATTTTAGGAAGGTAGAGTTGCTACAATGAGTACCGAGAAGGGCAACAAGACTGGTGAGGGGAACTTAAGCCTTTCTCTTACGAAGAAAGGCTTAAGTTCTTCAAATTGCAGTTTCTGGAGACTAGGCACCTGCGAGGCGATCTGATCGAGGTGTATAAGGTCTGGAATGGTTTGAGCAGGCTTGGTGCTGATGGGATTCTTCCTCTTGTTGAGATTATGAACCTGAGGGGAAATAAATTCAAATTGAGAAAAGACAATTGTAGAATAGATGTGTGAAAATTGGCCTTTAGCCAGCAGATAGTTGGATGCTGGAACAAACTTCCATCTGTTGTTGTGGAAGTTGATAGCTTAAATAAATTCAAGCAAAACTAGCAAAGATTTGGAACAAATGGTTGGGTGAAATGTGAAGGATTTTTTTTTTTTTTTTTTTGCTGATGCTATTGATAGCTTAAATAAATTCAAGCAGAACTAGACAAATATTTGGAAAGAATGTATGGGTGAAATGGGAAGGTTTTTTTTTTTCCCTTGCATTCTTGAACATTATGCCTCTACTAATGCTAATGCTAATACAAAGTTCAAGGGACTTTAATTTTCATGTTTTTTAATAATGAGGTTTGTAGTAACAAGTCCCTCAAAAGTGTCAAAATTTTACTGTTTTTGGTACATTTAAAAAAATAAAATAATAAAAACAAAAGCCTTGTGTAACAATACAGTAATATGAATAACACTTTTTTTAAAGATTTTATTTTTATTTTATTTGTAAGACAAATTAAGAGAAAAGCAATTAACGGAAATGAAAATATTTATTGTACAGTATATATTTTGATATATACAATATTTTAGCATCACAGTAAAAAGAATTGCAATCTTAATATAAAAGGAGACATGTAAAACATTAACTTTTTAATAAATTAATCTAATTTAAAGAAAGAATCCAATGTTGTTTAAAAGTTTTTGTCCTTTATGCATTTTTAGCTACAGCACAGACATTATCAAATGCAATAGTTGTTTCTTTATAAATGTTACTGCAGGCGAACACATTCTCTATTACATGCAATGTATTTTGGACATATTTTTTAGATGGCTGTGTGTGTGTGTGTGTGTGTGTGTGTGTGTGTGTGTGTGTGTGTGCGTGCGTGCATGGGTTTCTTCACTTACACTGGTAACAAAAACATCATCATTTTGCCTGGTGCTGGCACTGCTAGGGGTAGCAACTTCATCATCCACCTTCATCACAAAGCTTCAAATTCACCAACAAAATCCATATGCTCCTTCAAATTCCCACATTCTTCATTTTTATCATATTCATCTATTGGACCATGGTTTTCAATAATATTCTCTCCAAAGCCACGCTTTCTGAAGCAGTTGATTATTACACTTTATGCAATACTGTTCCAAGCAATAACAAGACTAGGGATAACATCTAAGGCATTCCGATTTGGCTGCAAATTGTTCCCTCTTTCTATGTTGCAGATCAAGTACCTTATCAGGTGGCTCTATATGCTCTCTTGAGATTACATATAATGCCTTGAACCAGTGGCTACATAAAACTGGTGGTATTAGGAGGTAAAAGCAATAGCCATATATTTGTGTACTTAAATGTCTCGGCAGAATGTGTTGTACGATTTAGAATAATCAAAATGTTCCTTTTTTCTGAAGTCATTATTCTATCCACTTTTGATAACCAAGACTGAAAAATTAAATAATTTTAATTTTCAGCCTTGGTTATCAAAATCAAAACCATAAGCCAAGCACTTTTATTTGTCTCATAATCACAGGGAAACTGATTAACTTCTTTAAAACATCTTGGCGTGGAAAACTTACAATCACAAGTGAGCATATTTTTGTATTGCCATCTGAATTGCAGCAGAATAGAACAGCGAGTCTTTTTTTTACTAATTTTCCATCATGGCAAGACTCCTCGAACAGCAAATTATAAAATAAACCTGTCTTGTCAAGATTAAAAATATTATTTGCCTCATGTTTTTCAAGAATGGACTGTACAGAACAACCAGTGTATAGCCTTTTCTTTGTCAACTAATCCAGACTTGCACACAAACATTTCGTGAAACCAAGTTATTCCTGTCTTTAATAAATCTTTGGAGCCAGCCACTGCTGCATTTGAAGTCACTAATTCCACGTTGCTGAGCTAGAATATTTGCCTTTTCTTGCAAAATCATACCCGATATTGGCAAATTAGGTACACACATTTGTTGGTATCACTTGAAAAGTTTTGTTTCAAGCTCCTTGTGTGTTGCACTATGCATTCATTTCCTGTTTTCTTTTTTTTTATCACTGCTCTAGTGTCATACACTTACTGAAGTTTTTGGGTTTTTCTTTTTTTTTTTTTTTTGGTTTTTCAGTATTGTAGATAAAGTAGATAATGGGAGGTTGTATTCCTTTGCAATGTCTGTTTTGCTTCATTCTATCCTATCAGCCTCTTGTACAATTTTCAGTTTAATTTCCAAGCTTAATTCTGTCCGTTTACATTTTGTCGCCACTGCTACATTAGATTTAATATAAACAAACTTTAAATTAATTTAAAGACAAGTTCCAAAAAATACAGCAACTCAGATAAAATGGCACTAAAAAAGTAGATTATACAGTAACGTACTATAGCAAAAGGCTCTTTGAACTGGTATAACAACTGCAACTGACCTTAATCCCGTGGAGAGTGAGGGAGTGTACGTACGAGTAAACAACTTAGAAAAACTATTATTACTTTTGTTAATTTAACAGCTCATCCTTCAAAATGATGTTTTTCAGAGTGCACTTACGTTGTAGCTACCATAAACTGGCTTTTACACAAAAGTAAATTCTAACAAATCAGTGCCATCCTTTGGGAAGCAAGGAAGCGGGTGGCCAGAGGTCACCCAGTTCCCTGAAGGGTGGCGCACTGACTTGTTAGAATTTAGTAGGGACAATTGGACAACTGTGCCAAGATTTGTATTAAACATATAAAATAACAATATTTATTTCTCACAAGATGAAAATGGACCTTGTAATACATATTACCCAAATTTGGAAATAAAGGAATATATTTACATTGAAAAGCCTATCCTTTCGCAGAGGAATTGTATGTACTTCATATAAACGAGTACGTTGCATAAACCAAGTTTGTATTAAAGAGATGCATGCACGCACACAGAGAGAGAGAGAGAGAGAGAGAGAGAGAGAGAGAGAGAGAGAGAGAGAGAGAGAGAGACAGAGAGAGAAAGTGCATTACTCCTTAAAATTGTAATTTTTATCCGAATAACGTAAGTATAAGGCAATATTTCTTACAGATTGCATCAGATAAGATTGACACGTGTAGGTGATGATGTACGTTCTGCAAGAATTGTGGTCATTCCTTGCTTGTGTCAGGATGGCAAGTTACATGCAGTTCACACCACAAAGAAAGAGTGCTATTGTTTCTTTACATGAGGAAGGATGTTCTTCCCATCATATTGCTTATAGTGTCTTGTAATCAGTCGACAGTGAGTAGATTTCTTTCCAAACTCAAGAATACTGGTTCTGCTGATAGGAAAAAAGGAACCGAACGCAAACAAGTCTCTACACCAAAACAGGACCGTGTTTTGAAGCGCTTATGCCTTTAAAACCGTAAAGCTTCTTTGTCTGAGCTGAAAAGAGAATGGGAAGAACATATAGGAGTGGTAGCAAGCGCAGTAACAATCAGAAGATGCCTCTTCAAAAATGGAATTGTAGCCCGTTGTCTTAAGAAGAAGGTCCTCCTCACACAAAAAATGAAAAAGGCCCGATTAATTTGGTGTAAGGAGCATGTCAAATGGACCCCCGAGCAGTGGAAATCAGTTATTTTCTCAGATGAGAAGAAATTCAACCTGCATGGCTCTGATGGGAGACATACGATTTGCCACAGACGCGGTGAAGAATACCATCCAGACTGTGTGGTGTCTACACTGAAATTCCTTACTAGCCAAATGATATGGGGGTGCATTTCGTATCACGGAGTAGGTCACCTGCAGTTTATAAATAAGGGTCCATAAATGCCGATTGATACCTGGCTATATTGGAAGGCAAATTGCTGCCAACCATTAGACAATTTCAACCTGCCAAGTAACTGCATCTTTCAGGATGACTCTGCTCCTTGTCATCGGGCAAAAAGTGTAAGTAGGCACTTCTGTAGTTACTTTAGCTTCATTTCTGCATTAGAGGTTCGACATTAATGTGTTTACACTTGTTACAGGTGAAAAAATGGTTGGAAGAATGGTCCATTACAACTCTTAGCTAGCCAGGAAACAGCTTGGACCTGAATCCTATAGAGAACTGTTGGCATAATTATTGCTAAGGGGTTGTTTTCTTCCTTTGCTGCCTCCTTTAATATAACTGGATAGATCCCATCCACCCTCTTTTCAAATTCAAAAGAATGTCTTTCAAATGAATCTCTCCCAAGTCCAATGATGCACACATAATTAACCTCAATGCACACACCTTGGTAATCTCACCCAAAATTACAGGATACACACCCAACTCCAGAAACCTTACTTGCCTTTAGGATCAAAAGTTTTTCTAATAAATAGTCATCTGTAATTCCATAATTACTGATTTCATACGTCTCAGCCTCACATGCATCATGAGCAACATCAATTGGATTACCAAAGACTTTCCCACACCCATTACACAAGAGCCCGATTTGATTCATTTTATTCTCCATATTCACATACTTCCTATTCTCATTCTTCTCTCTTAGTAATTTTTTTTTTTTTTTTTTTTTTTTATGGTAACCCCAAACACAAGAAGTATTAGAACCTATACTACTTAGTACAATGCATGGGTTGAAGGCTGAGAGGAGGAAATAAGATATTTGTTGACATTAGACTTGAACCTCTGTAGATTGCAATTTTCAGGAAATATGTATGAAGGAGGGTTGTTCCAGAAAATGGAAGTTGAATGAAATGAGAAAGAAGAAAGGTTGGTTCTGTGAGTTTGAAGTTGGACAGTAAAAGGATGTTGACTGGTTGTGGCATGTGTTCGGACTGCTTTGGAAGAGAGAGCAGGAATTATAGAAGCCAATTCAGAAGAACTCATGGAAATATCTATAAAAAAGGCATGCAGCAGAAACAAAGTCTCTGCAACAGAGAGTGGAGAGACTTTGTTAGAAATTAGTCATTAATTAACCTATTTGCAATCTTTTGAATGAAATCCAGAAGCCTGAGAGAGGTTTTGGGGACACTGCCCCAGATGTGGGAACAATATTTCATAGTAGGGCGGATTTGTGACTTTTACAAAGTGAACAGCTGTTTGTAAGAAAAGTAACGGCAAGAGTGAAAGAAAAAAAAAACCCAGTTTTTTAGATGCAGAGGAAGAAATATTTGTAAAGTGTTTATGCCAAGAGAGATTAGAAGTCATGATAATCCCAACAGAGATATATGATCTTGCCTAAAAATTGAAGATAAGCATAGTAGCAGAAGAATCCTTTTTTGTGAGCTATAAGATAGGACCGAGTTTAAATCAATGGATTAAAATCAAATAAGTTATCTTTGCCCCACTGGAGAATTACCGGGAGATCAGTATTTAAGGAATTGGTAGTGGATATTTGAGAAGTTGAAGCTGTTTGTGCAGGGCAAGGTATCTCAAACTGGAAGGTAGAATGCAATGTGCTATCATCAGCAAAACTATGGATAGGATTTTTGGCCAATGGAAGAAAGTCATTAATGTACAAGAGGAAGAGAGTGGGAGAAAGAAATGAACCCCAGGAAACACCAGCATTCAGTGGAGAAGTTAGAAGACAGAGAGCCAGCTACCATCACCCACGGTGAGTGGTCAGAGAGAAAACTGGATACCCCATTTCAAAAATCAGCTGGAAAATCATAAGATGGAAAGTTATTTAGAAAGCCTTTATGCTAAATATGATCAAAAGCTTTGAAATGTCAAGAGCAACTGCTTGAGCTTCACCAAACTTGTCCATTGAATCTGTCCATAGGTGAGTAACATAAGGCAGAACATCAGCAGTGAATCAACACTAACGGAATCCATACTCGCAATCGTTGATCAGATGGAAGGTGTCTATATAGTTTAACAGTTGGTGATTAATTGATTTCTCCATTACTTTAGAAAGAGTAGAAGTAAGTGGGGTGGTAATTGGATGGGAGGGATTTGTCACCATTTTTAGGAACTGGCTGGATATGAGCAAATTTCCATGCAGAAGGAAAAACACCTTTGGAATCAGAAAGTGAAAGAAGGTGACACAGAACAGGAGTAAGGTCAGGAACAGATTTTAAGAACAAATGGAGAAATAACTATCGGGACCTGAAACTTTATTAGCATCTAGATTGTTCAAAATCCTTCTGACATCCTTCTCATGGAAGACTACAGGAGGCATTGAATGGAGTGTATTTGGAATGACAGGAGGTGGTATACCAAGATGATCAATACACAAGTTGGAAGAAAAACAGGATGCTAACAGGTACACTTTATCTTTGGCTGAAGCGGCTATAAAACCATCTGGTTTTGATTGATGTGGGAACAGAGATGGGCAGAAGTTATGGCCAATAGTTTTGTCAAGATACCAGAATGCTTGGCTACCATTTGGACAAGAAGCAAGTTTTCTACACTCAGCTTGTTTGAAATTTAGTTTGGACTGATTGATAACTGCTTTAAAATTGTTGCACACTTTGGTGTAGGCAGAAAATTAACCTGGAGATTTGGAACCAAGCCAATTATGATATGCAACATACTTATCTTGAACAGCCTTAGCACATCAGAAAACCAAGGTTTAGATAAAGGACAAGATTTTCAGGTGGAGTGTGGAATAAAGGATTCCATCACTACAAGAATAATTTCACTGACACATCTGAGCAAACATTGACATCAAAAGATTTGAAACAGCAATCCGACCAAGGAAAAGAAATCTTGCAATCTTGAAATTTTGCATTTTCGTAATGCCAAACAACACAAGGTTGTATGTGGCCACAAGAGAAAGGCTCCACTGTAGAAGAGACCATCCCCAAGTTGTGATCTGAGGTGTTTAGAGGACCACTCAACCTCAACTGTGTACTTAGAAGGGTTGTTTGTAAGAGAAATGTTGGCTGTATTGTTAGGCATATCTGGTATTCTGGTGGGTAAATGAACAGTCAGTGTGAGGTCGTTAGAAATTGCAAAGCCTCAGCATCTCGACCAGCTGGGTCCATCTGAATAGAAAATGGAAGCCAGTTGGAGTTGTGAACATTAAAATCACCAAGGAAAATTACCTCACTGTCAGGAAAGTTGGGCTGGAGGAAGTCAAGTTTCAAAGAGAGGAAGTCAAGTTTCGAAGAGAGGAAGTCAAAGTTTACTCTTTGACTTCCTCTTTGAAACTTGAGTACAAAGAGTTCCAAGAGTTCAAAGTGATTAATGAAGTTGGGAGAACAATAGACACAACAGATGAATTTGACAGAACGTGGCAGAGAGATTTTAAGCCAGAGAAGATTGAAAAGACGAGATTCCAAATTACTAAGTCTTTGACATGGAATATCAGAATAAACATATGCAAAAAGTACCACCTTTGAAGTGAAAGGAATCATATAGCAAATAATTCAGACAAATGAGATGAGCAGTGGTTGAATCAATTGATAACTGGGATTCTGTTAGAAAAAGTACATGGGGTTTGGCAGACTGTAAGTGGAAATGAATATCATTGAGATTAGAACTGAGACCATGTATATCTAAGAACTGAACGAGGAAGTGTTTTTTGGAGATTTAGATCTTTTCACAGATAAGTTTGCTTTATTGGTTTGACAATTCATGATATATTCAATAGTAAGAAAAGGTGGGGGGAACATGCTGTATACGTGGTAAGCATATACCCAGCTCCTTGACATAACATGGCCTCGACAATTCTCCCTGCATACACACTACTCGGACTCCCTCCAGTGGCAGAATAGAGGCAGTGAGAGTATACATCTAGCTGATCTGAAGCCTCCTAGAGAGTTACCAATAGGTTTGTTCTGGTGGACTACCTAGCGGCCAGTTTGCAAACACCATTTTAGAACTGTACTTTCGAAATCTAAGGAAGATTGGATTTCATGACTTTCCATCATACTGCATGATGGAAGAGATGGGTGAGGGTTTCTCATACTCAGCCATGGTCGCCTTCCCCTTTTCTGCAGTGCAGTCAGTCCTCGTATAACACGTGTTTACACTACACAAATTTGATCATACACGATTTATAAATAGGGGAACGATATCTTATACAAATATATATTTGTATAAGATATCGTTCTTATATCTTATACAAACCGAACTTTGTATAACACGAACCGAATTCGCTTATGCACGATTCGCCTTTGTGTTTACAAGAAATGGCAGTTGAATGCAGAATCACCCCAACCGAATGCAACACGATAGGAATGAAGAGAAGATTCTGAAATTGTATGCTTTTTATATCAGTGAAGGGGAAACACATTTCACCATAATAACGTAAAAATCAACACAATTCTAGCTATCGGTATAATCGCAAATGCAATTAGATCAGATTTACTACCAGTTTATAACAGATTCCACTAGCAGAAACGAAACTGGAAATTATTTTTATTGTTTTATGGTAGTAACCCCTAGAAACGTGAGGTGTTAATAGTGTATCTCTGCCTTTACGGTGTTGTTTATTCAGTTGCTGCACGCACGCAGCTTTGTTTATGTGTATCAAGCGTGCCTCCTCGTTTTGTAATTGTGCTTTATTCCCTAAAAATGAGTTTTTGGTTTTTGGTTTTTTTTTAAGGAGCATTAGCAACTAAGGCCATATTGCTCCGGAATATGCGGTGGTCATTCCCTAACCTTTCCGCATCCTCCGTATTTGGTGGTGACGGGCTCGAACCCCGGTCTAATCAAGAAGCGTGTGCTATGCACTGCTGCTCCTTCCCACCTGGCTACGGAGGCGCCTCTAAAAATGAGTAAAATACTTAATTAAAAGGTGTGAAAAGGAAGCGTCCTGGTGAAGACACTGCATATTCAGAGAGAAAAAGAAAAACAATCGATAAACAGAGGCGGATTGGGTCAAAAATTCTTACCCGGGGAAATTTATAGTGGCCTCATACTATGGTTTATGGCCAAAATCACACCGGCCTCCGGCCCACCGGGGTTTTCCCGGTAAGGCTTATGGCCAGTCCGCCTCTGTCGATAGAGAAAAAATATGAAATTGTGAAACACTTTGAGCGAAATGAAAGACCATGTGATATTGCACGTGCTACAGACCTAAATGAGGCAATGCCGAGAATTACAAAGAATGCAGAGAAAATAAAAACAACTTTCATAGCAGGAACAACTCAAAGTGTAATTAAAATCCATTAGATTAAGACACAAAGAATTGGAAGAGATGGAACGGCTGTCATCTGTTTGGATAGAAAATCAAACAAAAAACAAGTTTGCTTATGATAGAAGCAAAAACATTAGCAATATTTTATTACGTAATAGTCGTAATAAAATACGTAAGCATTTTATTCGTAAAAAATACTTACGTATTTTTTATTATTTATTATATTATAATAAAATATAATAATAATAAAAAATATTATAAAAATTATAATATTTTTTATTAAGTATTTTAATAGTTATAAAATACGTAAGAATTTTATTATGATTATTTATTGTGTTTGGTAATGTTTTGGTTACCAATGTGTGTTCAATCTTGGGTGGTTGGCACCTAACCCTATTTTTCCCATAGGGCCTGTTGTTTATATTGCACAATTTTGCATTGCACGAGGGTTTCTAGGAACACAACTATCGTGCTATACGAGGACTGACTGTACTATTACATAACATAGCTACCTACTATAGGCTTTAGTGCATTTCATCATTCTGTAACTGTTCCATACCATCTTTTTCATCATTTATTAATATTCAAATATATTTGTTGCAGTGAATTTCTAAAATGGGATTATTCTCGTATGGCTTGGGCCAACGACAATATCCCTGAATATTTCCTTTGTTATAAGAAGAGTTTGTAAAAAAAGGATGTGAGAGACAGTTTGCTGGCAGTTGCATTGCTAAAGACTTTAAACAAGTTTCATTAATCCATTTTTTCTGTAAGGGAATATGTCCTACCATGCCATTTACATACATATAAATATCCAAAAAATGTAGTTTTAATCACACTTTGAAATGCACATTTTTATTGTAAATGAGAATTATAATTTCCTCATGATTTGCATAAAATGGCTAAATGTATAAAATCACTATTTGCACACATGCTCATTTTATTCCAGTGGAACAGAAAGAATTTTAATGGCTGTTGCAATTGTGGAGGTTTAATGTCACAAGGTAAGCTATGACCATATTTGTGCTTATTAGACATTTAATATAAGTTAGACAAATTGATACAGAGCATCAGATCAGAAGTGAGTGAATAAATGGATTTGTTATAAGAGAAAAAAAAAAAAAAAAAAAATCAGAGATTAGCATCACCCCACTGATATGCTGACATCATCAGTTCCTGAAAATTTGAGAGAGGTATGAAAGTTGAATTTCTATATTGCTGACAGCATGGATAATCAATAAGCATGTTATTAACCATAAGGGTTCAAAGTACAGGTGTATATTCAGTCATTTCCCAGAAGTAATTAAGTATTACTCGTGGGGAAATGAAATCAGACCTACAACTCTAGTGTTGTAAATCATTTGATTTGCATGAGTTCATTATATATATATAATTTTGCCAGTTTGATCAGCATGTTCATCTTCTAAGATTCCAATATGTGCTGGGATCCTGCTAAAGACTACAGATTGTAATCTTTAGCTTACAATAGTGGCTTTCTTGAATTTTTTCAAATCTCATCCGATTTAGAATAGGATGCTTATTAGAGGACCCATTTATCAATATGTTAATTGTACCAAAGAGAGCAGGAGAAAGCAGGAACGATGTCTAAATTTTCAAGTGATAACTTAAATGCACGTAGTTCTGCAGTAAATTTCATCATTCAGTTGGAAAACTGGTTGTGGTAGTAGTATCAACGAAGGTTGATTGATTTTGATTTGATAGTTGTTGGCGCATCGGCTTCTGTGGCCATAATGCACCTCCCAAGGTTTTTGCAGTACTTTGATCCAAGCCCGAGGCGGGAATCGAACCCGTGACCTTTGGGTTGCCGGGCAGGTACTTTACCCACTCGGCTAGCCCGGTCGGCATCAACGAAGGTAGAAACTACTTGAATTTTCCTTGTTATTGATTTTACAGAACACCAGCAACTTAGGCTATACTGTGCCAGCTTCACATCAGATTTTGAATCATCGGTGTAATTTCAATGGATGGGATATATTAAATGGAGTTCAGATGACAGCCACAACATAAAATGAAGACTAACTAATACACTTCTAAATCAAACACTTATTATAGATTAATGTTAATTATCTATATCATATTTTTTAAAGTATGGCTGCTGTACAATGTGCATTTGGTTGTCTTCTGTTTTTTACCTGCAAGGAGGAGTCTCAACCGTTTGCAGGTGTCCAAAAAAATTCAAGAGCAGCTGTGAGTACATGGTTGAGTTCATACACCATTTAGTTATTTTGGAATAAAAAGCAAGAAATAGTTGAAAATGGTGCACTTTATTTTATATTAGATAATGAGAGCAAAAAATATCTTTAGCAACAGGAGTTTTGTTATCCAAAATAATTATTTCCCAATTACTTCTCTTCCAATGCTCAGTGGCATGACGCTAGTTAAACTAAAGCAAGAATCAAAACTACGGAAAATCAATACAGCGACTGGCATCCGACAAACTTTGCACACGAACATAGAACTGTAAATATTTATGAATATTATAATAAGAGAAGATGAGAAAACAATAATCATAGTTTAATAATATCAAAATCACAGATTAAAATTTGCACAAAATCACACTAATTATAATCATCACAAAAGGGCCTGGTGTACTGGGGTTCATGGTTAAGAAAATACAGTATAAACCAGTGAATGTATTTAATAACACAATAAATACAATAAGATACAGTACAAGCTTTCGAGACTGTTGAGTCTCTTTATCAACTAATAGATTGAAATTTGAATTCCTGACAGCTCCGTCATGGCATCATTTATTGTGGTCTCATTATTCACTTCAATTCCCATCCAACAGGCCGTACACTGTGCCACGAGGCTCCTCAAGAACAACTTAAGCCTTCCAACCAGAACATCACTATAAAATGATGACATCTGCACTGCACTCAACCTATGCTTATCAAGCAGCATCTTCACCTTTGAGGATTCAGTCTACCAACAGGTGCATGGCACTGCCATGGGTGCCCCTGTCAGTTCCGTAGCAGTCAACATAGCCATGGAAGATTTAGAGGAGCAGATACACCTGAACCCACCTGTACCTATTACAACATGGTGCAGATACGTTAATGATATTTTCACTGTAATACCACGTGGCTCTGAAACAGCATTACTAGAATACCTTAATTCCCTGTCTAATTTCATACAGTTTATTCTAGAGTTAGAAGTCAACAAGGCGCTCCCGTTCCTGGATGTCTTAGTGCAACGCATAGGCCCACGTCTAGAGACTTTAGTATACCGTAAACCTATGTGGTGCGGACAATTTACAAACTACAGATGCAGCCATGCACCCAGTCATCTCAACAGCACTGCCCGCACCCTATTCTCCAGGGCTTGGAGCCATTCCAGCACTGATGCAATCAGACGCAACAAGATTTCCCGTGTGAGGACAGACCTGACCAAATGTGGATATTCATCCCATGTGCTAGACAGATGCCTATTACAAGAACAAGAACTCGCATCCCACCCAAGACCCCTGAACCAAGACAGTATACAATCTGCCTACATTCCCTACTATCCAGGCGTGTCAGGTCGAATCTCAAAAATCCTCAGAAATTACAACATCAAATGTGTACAGTTACCCTGCAGAAACCTACTTCGCTTGTCTCCAGTGTGAAGACCCCTGTCACACCTCTCTTATGCAGCAATGTAATATACCGCATCACCTGCAGAGAAGGTGACAGCTGCTACACAGGTGAGACATCAAGACGTCTTCAAGATCACCTTACGGAGCATAACAGAGCAATCCGGCTTGCCGAAACTGACCAGTCCGCAGTCTTGGAGCATTTTAGTATTAGTAAGGGCTGCATGGTGCAAGAAAGCCTATGGCTTATGCTGCACCAGCCAAAAAAAAAAACAAAAACAAAAAATAAATAAATAAATAAATAAATAAAATAAATAACTAAATAATAATAATTAATAAATAAAAAAAAATAAAATAAAAAATAAATAAAAAGGAAATTAAACCTATCATCCTATGCGCTTCCCTTACCCGAAAGTACTATCCAGATGACCTTTGAATTTCCCCAAACTGTCGGCCTCTACCACCCACGAAGGCAACTTATTCCAGTAATTTATAACTCGCTGGCTAAAATAAAACTTCCTGCAGTCCAATCTAAACATTCCCCCCCCCGTAACTTGAATTTATGTCCCCTAGTTCTAGCATCATTTATAATATTGAAAATTTTGTCCTCATTCATTTTATTGATGCCTCTCAGAGCCTTAAACACCTCAATCAAATCTCCTCTAAGGTGTCTAGTTTCCAAACTCTGCAACCCACATATTCGAAGTCTTTCTTCATAAGGACGCCCTTTTGCCGATCTCACCAGGCGAGTTACCCTTCTTTGCACCCTTTCAAGAAGCTCGATGTCTTTCTTTAGGTGCGGTCTCCATACTTGAACACAGTATTCCAAGTGTGTTCTAACATAAGCCTTATATAATGGGATTATCACGTCCCTATCTCTACTTGCAAAAGTTCAATAGATCATCGATAGGACACCATGGGCCTTCCTTGCAACCTGTTTACAATGCTCAGAGAATTTCATGTCTGACCGTATCGTAACACCCAAGTCCCTTTCCTCCAGTACTGGGTTTAGTTGAACTCCACCAAGTGAATAAGTTTTTTTGGGATTACTGTTTCCCAGGTTTACACCTGGGAAACAGTAATCCCAAAAAAACTTATTTGTTGGACACATACCTTACACTTTGTTGGATTAAAGCACAGCTGCCATTTTTCTGACCATTCCTGATGTCTATCTAGGTCTCTCTGAAGAAGCTCAGCTTGACAGTGATCATTAACTACTCTACCAATTTTAACATCATCTGCAAATTTAGACATCACGCCCTCTATCCCTTCATCAATGTTGTTTATGAAAATTAAAAACAACAGTGGTCCCAATACTGATCCTTGGGGAACCCCACTTCTTACATCAACCCAATCTGAGGAATAGCCATTTATCACAACCCTCTGCCTCCTGCCCTGGAGCCATCCTTCTATCCATCTAAGGATTTTCCCAGTGATTCCAACCTGTTCCAGCTTATAAAGCAACCGCTCATGTGGGACTGAGTCAAAAGCTTTGCTGAAATCTAAATAAACAATGTTGAAATTATTCCCTAAATCCAGCTCGTGAGTGACCCTTTCGAAATAGCGAACCAGATTTGTTAAACATGGTTTTCCCTTTACAAAACCATGCTGAGTATTCTTGAGAATTTCAATTCAATCCAAATGATCCTGAATTTCACCCTTGATCATTGCCTCCATGATTTTCCCTACTACTGAAGTCAGACTGACAGGTCGATAATTTCCAACTTCACTTTTAGAGCCACCCTTATGTTTGGGAGATACATTTGCACTTTTCCAATCCAAGGGAATCTCCCCAGAGTCTAGTGATGCTTGCATAATTAGCCTCAATGGTTCAATGCACTCGCTTGCCGCCTCTCTTAAGATTATAGGGTATATTCCATCAACTCCAGGAGCCTTACTGGTCTGTAGGCTCGAAAGTTTTTTCATTAAATAATCTTGTGAAATTTCAATATCATTAATTACATATTTTTTAACTTCGCTCCCACAATTTCCCATTGCCACAAAAGGCTTTTCATTTGTAAATATCGATGCAAAATAACTGTTGAATTCATCTGCAACGGCAGCTGGTGTATTTATTACTATCCCCTTTCCCTTACGTAAAGGTCCAATCTGGTTTGTCCTGCTCTTCTTGGCATTTATATATGTGAAGAATTCTTTATCCCCCCCCCCTCTTTGCTCTGTTTGCTAGTGATTTCTCATAAACTGCCTTTGCCTGTCGAACCTTTTCTGTGGCTCTATTACACATCACCTTGTAGCTGTTATAGGCTTCAGTACTTTATTTTTGGGCCACCAACCACGATATCGATCCCAAACGTGACTTCGAAATAGTGGACCACTCATGACACTTTCGTCACCGCACATGGCTAAAGTCACTTAATATATTGAACAATCCGAAGGCCATAAACCGCTGCAAAGGCATGAGAATGCACCCCATCCTGGAGACAACCATTTTACACCTTGACAAACGCTGGAATAAAAACAGTGTATGTCCATGCGACAACAATAGGAAACCAGCTTGAATGAATAATGTGACTTCACTCTCAGCTCACTGCACACATAACTATATCAGTTGTATTCAAATTTCAATCTATTAGTTGATAAAGAGACTCGATCATCTCGAAAGCTTTTACTGTATCATATTGTATTTATTGTGTTATTAAATACATTCACTGGATTATACTGTATTTTCTTAACTAATTATAATCAAATGTTTAAATACTATAATAATCTTATTCATCTTTGCATATGTATCAATCACATTAATTTTTCCCTGAATTTTGTTAGATCAAGCAGTATGTATAGTTGTAAGGAAAAAAAAAAAAAAAAAGAAAATCGGATTTTTCTGGATTCGTGAGCTTCACCCCGGTGGAATAAAATCCCCCCCCCTCCTAGCCGATGTTTTTATTTGTTTGGTTGGTTTTTAGGAGCATTAGCAACTAAGGCCATATTGCTCCGGGATATGCGGTGGTCATTCCTTGACCTTTCCGCATCCTCCGTATTTGGTGGTGACGGGCTCGAGAAACGTGTGCTACGCACTGCTGCTCCTTCCCACCTGGCTACAGAGGCGCCCTTAGCCGATGTACAAAACTAATTTTTATTTTAATATTCTTTCCAAGACGTCAGATGTTGAAATTTTTGCCATATATATATATTTTTTTTTTTAATTTAATTGAAATTTTCTTCTTACTGTGCTTTTTAGGGACCATATCAGTTTACACAATGTTGTTATTATAAAATATGAATTGAATAATTTTATGTAAAATAAACACAACACAAGAAAGCACATCAAGAAACAACAATAACATAAAAATACATTGTAAATATTAAATAATAATAAAAAATATACACAAACTGCATGTACCTCTGAAGTTCACATTTCCTCACAAGGTGCAAACACTGTTGATTCAATATTGCTTAAGATTTAAGCATAATAACACATCTGATGTTAAAGCAGAGATAGAGAGAGAATAAGGGTATCATTTTCTATACATTTGTAGAATGCTAGTGAAGCAATGCTACAGTGAATGCCGAAGATTAAAAGGATTTTCACAAGAGTGTGCTCCTTTTGTAGCTTTTTGCTTTTTGCTTTTTTTTTTTTAAATCGAAGTGTGTGTTTTCACCTTAAGAGTGTTAATTTTTACAATCAGGTATTCCTTCTGTGGATTTTTGATGTGTTTTTATCCTTATTCTTTTTGATTAATGGGTTTTACTTTTTGTGCCATCGACTGCATGCCATGCAGTTGGAAAAAAGCAAAAATCCAAGAAAGGGATACACTTATGAAAATCCTTTTAACCTTTGGTATTCCTTCTATTTTGCATACTGTAACCCCTTTATGTTGGTGTGTTTTAATCCTGGGAATATGTTAGCGTGTTTTTATCTTAAGAATTTTTGCTTGTTTTTTTTATCTTAAGAATATAAAATTTTACAAGAGAGTATCCCTTCCGTGGATTTTTGATGTGTTTTTATCCTAAATAATCTCTTTCATATGTTTTGCTTTTTGCGTCACTGAATGTGTGCTATGCCAGCAGGCAGTCAGTGGAAAGACAGCATTCACTGTAGAGCACTTCCGTAGCATTCTACGAAGGTATAGATGAGGGTACCCATAGTCTCCCTGCTTGTTGCTGAGATCCGAGAAAGCAAGGCATGTCACATGACCAGCTTATGTGTATGACACCATGTGACTAGCTTTCACTTCAAAACTTTAGTCAGTTCTGTGGACGTATATGTGGCAGGCATGTTTTTCTGTGTGCCTGCCACATATACAGAAAGAATGCATTCATTTTAGCACTACTTCCCTATCATTCTTTGCACGTGTACAAGAGGATACCCGCATTTTCTCAGGCTGCTGGTTGCTGAGTTCGAAGAAAAGTGCAGGAATAACACCATTGATGTCATGTGGCCAGCTTACGACAGCAAGGCTCAGAGGAAGGGAAGGGAAGAGGGGGGAGAGATTATAAAATAAATTCCTTAAGGTACTGTCAACATACCTTAGGATGCCAAACAGCCTGAGCCCTGAAGATAACGACATGCATCTAATCCCTCAGCAGTTGCCTCTGCATGCATGTCACATGACCACCTTATGTCATATGTCACATGATCGGAAGCGATGGTGTAACATCATGTATCATGTAACCACTTCGGAGGAACAATTCCTGAAAAACATGGCATCAGGCCACCCCCTCGAAAAAAATCAAGGTACCCTACTGTAAATTAACTAAATTTTTGTGTGGTAAACTTCTATTAAAATATAATTAATGATGCAGACTGAAAGTGAATACCACTGTGGAGGAATGCTAGACCTTAAACTGATGTAACTTTGAGTAATAATTTTTTATGCCCTTTCTGTTTTTCTGTACAAACTGCACAAGGCATGACTGCTAAAAGTTTTTAGCACACTGCCTATTGTTTACCCAATAATGCCTATTTACTTTGTAAGCAATATACTATTCGGATAAACAATAGTGTACTGATTGCATAAATAATATAATTTTTTTTTTTACATAAACAGCAATGTACTTATAAAAACAATGATATATTGGCTAATTAACTGCAATGGACTACTACAGGTAATCCTAATTTCAATAGGCTTTTGCAGCTGTTTTACAATAATATACCGGTCTTCAAATTTATTTTGATAACACTACTCAGAAGAAGGGAAGAGAAGGGAGAATATAAAATAAATTCCTTAAAGTACTTTCAACATACCTTAGCAAGCCAAACAGCCTGTTCCCACTGGCCTGAGCCCTGAAGATAACGACATGCATCTAATCCCTTATCAATAAGACAAAGCAACTGCACGCCTTCTGAAATATGCCCACTAGCAATTAGATTTGTAGCTACTAGTTTGATAATTGATTGAGAAGTTCCACATGATTTAATGGTTGCTATGAGGCAGGCCCTGTTAAGAGTTTATATTCAAAGCAGACTGATGAAAATTAATTAAATTGAAAAATTTTTCCAGTAAAAAATTAATAAAACTTAATCATCATATTTATTACAAACCAAGAAGTGCCTTCATATTTTATTAACTTAAATTCACAAGATATGAAACGGTTCAAATTTCTACAATGGGAAAATATGACAAGCTTGGAAGCTTACTGTTAAAATAAAAAAACTATTACCAGAAATGGAGGTTTGTTTTCTTAGCTGAGGAGGTGGTATGCAGTGATTGTGTGGTAAACTTCTCAGTAATGATTGGTTTTAAAAAAATTGAAAATATTTGAGACATTTGTTTCATTATCCAAAAGTGAGGTAGAGTGAGTGGGACTTCATTGGTGGCTGGAGCAAAGAGATTCTGGCACTGTACTGCATATATTGTGTAATAGAACAAGGATATGTTTTACTGAAAGCAAAACATTACAATGATGATGTTGAAGGGGATCTGCCTCTAAAGGTAAGAAGAATAATATTTGTGTTGCCTATTCAGAGATGAACTAATATTACTTTCAGTTTTTCATTTGGTCTGAAGCTTGGTTTTACTTTGGATTGTTGTTTTGATGACTTTTCCAGATTAACTGTCATTGAAACAAGCATTTTTTTCAATTATTGGTTTATAATCTTGGTGCAGAACTTTTCACTTGTCACTGGGTGGTGACAGCCAATTTCTCAGCACTGTCAGTTAATTCAATCTTGTAATTAATCACTCTACCAAAATACCTTCCTGGACAATATAATTCAGTCAGATATAAAATCTACCATGAATTGTAGGAAGGTGGCTAAGAAGGCACATGATGTCCTGTCTATGACATATTGAACCTTTTCAAGTAGAGAAAAGGATATCATTGTCCCTTTATATAAGATTAAGGTGAGGTGCCATTTAGAGTACTGCATTCAGGTCTGGAAAGCACACTTGAAGAAAGAATCCTTTGAATCTTTTTTAGTAGCTCCATGAGTTTCTAGAAAGGATTCAGAGCAGGGCAACTAGATTGGTGAGAGGTGCTCATTGATGTCAATATGAGCGAATGGCTTAAAAGGTGTGGATTGCAAATATTGTCAATGGGGGGGGGGTATCTGATAGAGTTATAAGGCCTCAAAGAGAATCAGTAAAATGAATGAGGGAGGTATTTTTTCACTGGTTGAAGGGAAGAACCAGGAGGAAGGCACTAATACAAAATTCTGGTAGAATGCTGGATCAAATGAAGTTTGCTTTCAGGCAACATGGACTGCCAGAGTGGGTGAAGTGGAGAGTTTGGTAAAGTTCAAAGCAAAATTGGATAGCCACTTTTTGATGATGGGGAAGGTATAAATGATAAAAAAATACAGAAAAGGTTTGCTTCTTTGTAATCATCTAGCCATTATAATACTAATGATATTAATAAAGAACTACAGCAAAAGCTGCAACAAAGATGCCCGGGAGTGTAATTAATGATCAGAAATGGGCTAGAAGGAAGGAGGGCATTATGACATAGAAAGACAAATCTCAACATGGTGTAAGCAGGCAGTTTGAAGGGTACATTATGTTCTATCTGTGATTTATCAGAATTTTGCAAGTAGAGAGAGAGATTTAGCATCAGTAAAGGCACATGATGCAAGAAAGCAAGCTTAGATAGCACAAGTAAAAAAAAACCCTTCTCATTTCACCCATCCACTCATTCCAAATTTTTGTCTAGTTCTGCCTTGAATCAATTTAAGCTTTCAACTTCTATGACAGATGGAAGTTTGTTCCAGCAATCAACCACTCGCTGGCTAAAGGCAAACTTCAGTGCATCTATCCTACAACTGTCTTTCCTCAATTTCAATTTATGCCCTCAGGCAATTATTCTGAGCAAGAGGAAGAATCCCATCAGCATTGAGCATGCTCAAACCATTCAAGGTTTTATATAGATCAATCAGGTCACCTCGCAGGTGCCTAGTCTCCAGACACTGTAATTTGCAAAACTTAAGCCTTTCTTCGTAAGAGCAACCCTTTGTTCCATTCACTAATCTTGTTGCCCTTCTCTGTACTCATTCCAGCAGCTCTACATCTTTTTAAAATGAGTCCTCAAGACCTGTATACAGTACAGTATACAAGGGGATAATAACCTCCTTATCCCTGCTAGAAAAATTCCTGTATATCATTGACAAGACACCATGAGCTACTCTTGCAGACCATTTGCACTGCTCAGAAAACTTCATATCTGCCTGCACAATTACCCCCAGGTCCTTTTCATTCTCTACTACTGCCAGGGTAGTACAATTTTTTCTTATTCAGTTGTTTCATCTCCACATTAAAAAACTCAAGATGCTGCTGAACATTTTCTTCAGGGAAATCTTGAACAGAGTGATTTTCAGCTAAAGCTGTTGGTTAGTGATCTTAATCATTATTGAACATATCAACAAGTTGAAAGATTATTGCATTATTCCACACATTTAAGAAAACAATGGACCTTTCGAATTACTCCTCAAACACAGAAAATGCTGATTGAAAGGTATTATGAATTTGACAATACTATTATAAGGAAGTTTCTAGCAAAAAAGCTGTCATCATGAAATAGAAAAGACCTTGATGAAGTAATTGATAAAACTGTTATTAATTAGAAGAGCTGTAGGCAGCAGTTTGAGATTTTGTGTAAAGAGTATACAAAGCTGTTGAAGATACAACTGGTCCTCTAGTTCAAAATATTCAGGCACATTTTCTTTTACCAGAAAATTTAGTGAGGAAATATGCAGCTGTAGTTTACCTGACTAACAATAGGTTTGAGACTGGAAAGAAAAAACTTCATTATTTAACTTTTGATGATTTTCTTCACTATGCTAATCAGATGATGAATAGAATGTCAGTGTAGTACAATACAGTTGATACGTTACTCTGGGGTTATTGCTTCCCATATACAGTACTTTCGTTTATTAAACTTCAGTTGCCATCTCTCAGTTAATCTGCTCACCTTTTCTAGATCCTGTTGCAGCAGTGTACTGTCATTAGTGTCAATAACAACCCTGCCGACCTTTGTATCTTCTGAAAACTTGGACATTAAGCCTGATATACCACCATCAATATCATTTATAAATACAGAAAACAACAATGGACCCAACACTGAACCCTGAGGGACTCCACTAATAACATTAGTCCACGAAGAGCAGTGTCCATTGATTACCACTCTCTGTCTTCTCCCACTCAACCATCCCTTTATCCATAGCAGCAATTTGCCTCCAATGCCACACTGCTCCAATTTGTGCAGCAGTTTTCCATGTGCAACAGTATCAAAATCCTTTCTAAGATACAAATATATGATACCAAAATTATTCTTTGCATCCAGTTCCTTTGTGACCACATCATAGTATCCAATCAAATTGGTCAGACAAGACTTCCCCTTAACAAACACATGATGTGTCCGAGCCATAACTGAAGTCTTGTCTAGATGATCGTGCAGTGCTTCTTTAACCAGTGCCTCCATTAATTTCCCTGGAACAGAAGTTAATCTAACACTTCTGTAATTATTACATGTGTTACTCTTTGATGCTCCTTTGTGAATCGGGGTCACATTTACATCTCAAGTCCATGGGTACCTTCCCTGAGTCCAAGGAAGCTCTCATAACTAAGGCTAAGGGTTTTCTTACTTTCTTTGCTGCCTCCTTTAACTGGATAGATCCCATTCACCCCAGGTGCCTTTCTTATGTTTATCTTCAACAATTTCTCCTCCACTTTGCTCTCAGTTATTACAAAATCATCTAGCTCACTGCCAGAGTTTAATTCACCACTAGCTTTTCCCTCCCTGAATAACTCCTCATGTGTGAATGTAGATGCATAATACTCATTTAGTTTGTTAGCTACCTGAGCAGGATCATCAACAGTTGAACCATCGATATCAAGTGGACCAATCTGATTCATCTCCTTCCTTCTAGAGTTTATATAAGTAACAGTGTTTATATAAGTAACCATTACTTATGTAAACAAGAAACAGCGAAGAATTTACATAAGTAAACTCTTCGCTGTTTTTCTCTGCATCCTTTGCCAAAGATTTCTCATAATCTGCCTTTGCCTGCCTAACCTCCTTTGTGACTTTATCTGCAGATTTTTAATGCATGAAGAATCACTACTGATAATCAGATCAAGAGTATTACTCCTTCTATTTGCCTCCCGAATATGCTGCTGTAGAAAACAATCATCCAATAAATCCACAAAAGCCTTGCTAGTGTGCGAGTGACCAACCCACAAATTCCAGTCAATATCTGGGAAATTAAAATCCCCATTATAAGACACTCATTATCCCTCTTTATAAGACACTGGTGATATCAAACTTTGAATACTGTATCCAGGTGTGGATGCCATGTGTAAATAAAGATACCGAACTTTTGGAGAGGGTGCATGGAAGGTTGACTAGCTTTGTGAAGAATGCTATGCATTATACCTATGTGGAATGGTTTAGAAAACGTGATCTGTAGAGCATAATAACTAGACACGTCATGAGTCGTGGGGAGAGATCTGACTGAAACATTTAAAGGCTTAAGGGGTAAAAATGAAGGAATGAGGGAGGAATATTAGCATTAGCTCAGGCATATGATGCAAGAAAGCAAGCTTATACAGCACAAGCCCAAAAAAAACCTTACCATTTTCACCCATCTGGTCACCCAAATGTCAAACTTCCACACATCTATTCTACAACTGTCTTTCCTCAATTTGAATTTATGCCCCCTCAGGTTCTAAATCTGAGCAAGTGGAAGTATCCTGTCAGCATTGAGCCTGCTCAAAGCATTCAAGACTTTATACACCTTGATCAGTCACCTCGCAGGTGCCTAGTCTCCAGATGCTGAAACTTGCAGAACTTAAGCCTTTCTTCGTAAGCACACTCCTTTGTTCCTCTCACCAAACTTGTTGCCCATGCTGTGTACAAGCTATAACTGAAGTCTTGTCTAGATGATCCTGCAGTGCTTCTTTAACCAGTGCCTCCATTAATTTTCCTGGAACAGAAGTTAAACTCACAGGTCTATAATTACTTGTGTCAGCCTAAAATGAGGCTTCCAGTACTCACAACTTGAGTATGCAGTTCTAAATGTGTGGCCTGACCATTGCTTTATACAAAGGTACACTTGTCTCTGCTAACAAAAATTCCTATATATCATTGACAAAACTCCATGACGTGCTCTGGCAGCCCCTCTGCACTGCTCAGAGAACTTCATATCTCACTGCACAATTATCCCCAGGTCTTTATCATTCACCACCTCCGGGTGTTGTACCGCATAGTTAGTACATTTCTCTTGGGTTATTGTTATCTATATGGAATACTTTGCATTTGTCAATGTTAAACTTCAGTTGCCACTTCTCAGCCCATCTGCCTAACTTTTCTAGATCCTGTTAGCATTAGCATTAGTAGAGGCATATGATGTAAGAAAGCAAGCTTATGCAGCATCAGCCAAAAAAAAAAAAAAAAACTCCCATTTCACCCCTCCTTTCGTTCGATATACCTGTCCAGCTGAGCCTTAAATTTATTTAGGATATCAACTTCTACACCAAGGGATGGAAGTCTGTTCCACCAATCAACTACCCGCTGGCTAAAGGCAAATTTCCACACATCTATCTTGCATCTATCTTTCCTCAATTTGAATTTATGCCCTCTCAGGTGATTATTCTGAACAAGAGGAAGAATCCCATCAGCATTGAGCATACTCAAACCATTCAAGGCTTTATACACCTCGCCGGTGCCTAGTCTCCAGACACTGTAATTTGGAAAACTTAAGCCTTTCTTCATAAGAGTAACCCTTTGTTCCATTCACTAGTACCTGTCCAGCTCAGCCTTAAATTTATTTAGGCTATCAACTTCCACAACAAAGGATGGAAGTCTGTTCCATCAACCGACCACCCGCTGGATAAAGGCAAAATCCGCACATCTATCCTACATCTGTCTTTCCTCAATTTGAATTTATGCCCTCTCAGGCAATTATTCTGAGCAAGAGGAAGAATTCCATCAGCATTCAGCATGCTCAAACCATTGAAAGCTTTATACACCTCAATCAGATCACCTCACAGGTGCCTAGTCTCCAGACACTGTAATTTGCAAAATTTAAGTCTTTCTTCGTAAGAGCAACCCATTGTTCCATTCACTAATCTTGTTGCCCTTTTCTGTACTCGTTCCAACAGCTCTACGTCCTTCTTAAAATGAGGCCTCCAGACCTGTATATAGTACTCAAGGTGTGGCCTGACCATTGCCTTATACAAGGGGATAATCACCTCCTTATCCCTGCTAGAAAAATTCCTGTATATCATTGACAAGACACCATGAGCTACTCTTGCAGACCGTCTGCACTGCTCAGAAAAACTTCATATCTGCTGCACAATTATGCCCAGGTCCTTTTCATTCTCTACCACTGTCAGGGTAGTACCACAGAGTTGATATGTTGCTCTGGGGTTACTGTTTCCCATATGTAGTACTTTACATTTGTCAACGTTAAACTTCATTTGCCAACTCTCAGCTCATCTGCTCAACCTTTCCAGATCCTGTTGCAACAGCATAGCATCAGTAGTGTCCTTAACAACCCTGCCAACCTTTGTATCGTCTGCAAACTTGGACATTAAGCTTGATATAAAATCATCATTATCATTTATAAATACAGAAAACAGCAATGGACCCAACACTGAACCCTGAAGGACGCCACTAATAACATCAGTCCACGATGAGCAGTGTCCATTGATTACTACTCTCTGTCTTTTCCCTCTCAACCATCCCTTTATCCATAGCAGCGATTTGCCTCCAATGCCACACTTCTCCAATTTGTGCAACAGTATCAAAAGCCTTTCTAAGATCCAAATATGTAATCTCAAAGTTATTCCCTGCATCCAGTTCTTTTGTAACTGCATCATAGTATCCAATCAAATTGGTCAGGCAAGACTTTCCCTTAACAAAACCATGCTGTGTACGAGCTATAACTGAAGCCTTGTCTAGATGATCCTGCAGTGCTTCTTTAACCAGTGCCTCCATTAATTTTCCTGGAACAGAAGTTAAACTCACAGGTCTATAATTACTTTGTCAGCCTTTGATTCTCTTTTGTGAATTGGGGTCACACATTTGCACATCTCCAGTCTATGGGTATCTCCCCTGAGTCCAAAGAAGCTCTCATAATTATGGCTAAGGGTTTTCTTACTTCCTTTGCTGCCTCCTTTAATATAACTGGATAGATCTCATCCAGTTATATTAAAGTTGCTAATGCTCCTAAAATCCAAATAACAAACAGATCCTGTTGCAGCAGCATACTGTCAGTAGTGTCCTTAACAACCCTGCTAACCTTTGTATCGTCTGCAAACTTGGAAAGCTTGATATACCATCATCAATATGATTTATAAATACAGAAAACAACAATGGACCCAACACTGAACCCTGAGGGACTCCACTAATAACATTAGTCCACGATGAGCAGTGTCCATTGATTACCATTCTCTGTCTTCTCCCCCTCAACCATCCCTTTATCCATAGCAGCAATTTGCTCCAATGCCACACTGCTCCAATTTGTGCAGCAGTTTTCCATGTGCAACAGTATCAAAAGCCTTTCTAAGATCCAAATATATAATATCAAAGTTATTCCCTGCATCCAGTTCTTTTGTGACTGCATCATAGTATACAATCAAATTGGTCAGGCAAGACTTTCCCTTAACAAAACCATGCTGTGTCCGAGCTATAACTGAAGTCTTATCTAGATGATCATGCAGTGCTTCTTTAACCAGTGCATCCATTAATTTTCCTGGAACAGAAGTTAAACTCACAGGTCTATAATCTGACACAAGCTATAGGCTTGTGTCAGCCTTTGATCCTCCTTTGTCAATTGGGGTCACTTTTGCACATCTCCAGTATATGGGTACCTCCCCTGAGTCCAAAGAAGCTCTCATAATTATGGCTAAGGGTTTTCTTACTTCCTTTGCTGCCTCCTTTAATATAACTGGATAGATCTCATCCACCCCGGGTGCCTTTTTTATGTTTATCCTCAACAATTTCTCCTCCACTTTCCTCTCAGCTATTACAAAATCATCTAGCTCACTGCCAGAGTTTACTTCACCTCTGGCATTCCCCTTCCTGAATAACTCCTCATGTGTGAATGTAGATGCAAAATACTCGTTTAGTTTGTTAGCCACCTGAGCAGGATCCTCAACTGTTGAACCATCAATATCCAGTGGACCAATCTGATTCATCCCTTTCCTTCTAGAGTTTACATAGGTAAAGAACTCTTTGCTGTTTTTCTTTGCATCCTTTGCCAAGGATTTCTCATAATCTGCCTTTGCCTGCCTAATTGCCTTTGTGACTTGGTTACAGACCAGCTTATATCTATCATAGGCTTCCATGTCACCTATTAATTTATATGTATCCCATGCATTTTTATTCTCTGCCACATGTCTCATCAGTTCATCTGAGATCCATTTAGGCGTAAACCTTGAACAATATTTCTTAGTCGGTATGTAAAGCCTAGTAGCTTTCAAGATAAGTTCTTTGAATGCTTCCCATTTTGAATTTGTTGTTGGTAACATCATCAGTTGGTGTTTCTTAACTAATAGCATAACCCCTCCTCCCTTCCTATCCTGTCTATCCTTTCTGTACACATTGTACTCCCCAAATTCCAGTTCTGCATTCCTTATATCTGTGTGACACCACGTCTCTGATATCCCAACAATATCATCTGCCTTTGATGTTTTGAGCAATACCTCAAATTCATCAAATGCTGCAGTAGCATACTGTCTTTACTGTCATTAACAACCCTGCCAACCTTTGTATCATCTGCAAACTTGGAGATTAAGCCTGATATACCTTCATCGATATCATTGATAAATACACAAAACATCAATGTGCCCAGCACTGAACCCTGGGGGAGTCCGCTAATAAAATTAGTAAACGTAGAGCAGTGTCCATTTATTACCACTCGCTGCTGTCTCCCACTCAACCATCCCTTTATCCATTGCAGTAACTTGCCCTTAATGTCATACCGCTCTAATTTGTACAATAGTCTTGCACGTGCAATAGTATCAAAAGCTTTCTGAAATCCAAGTATAGCAGACTCTCGATTTTCCGAGATAGATGGTAAAAAAAAATTCCTGGACGATTTTCCGGTTAATCCAAAAATACAGTAAGTCACCGACATACGGAAGAGATATGTGACAGGACTTATTACGTAAGTAGAGTTTTAACTCTGGAATGACTAATAAAATATTGCTACTATATCCCTGATAGGCCAAAATTACAAAAACCACATAATATCCTCAGAAGAATGAAGAAAAGTAGTTATATATTTTTAATTAGTTCAATTAAAAACTTTCTCTGGTGACAACGGCGAAGAGCCATAGTGGCACATAAGAAAAGAAAACATAAAAGGAAGAAAAAACGCATGTTATTGTACTGTAAAAACTGATACGTATTTCGTAGCCTTGGTTATTATAGTTGACTTCACTGGTGCTGATTGCTTCATTGTTTCTCATATTCTGTCTTTCTCCTTTATTGTGTTCACCATTGCCACTGACAAATCTGTATTCCGCACGATACTTGATGTTTGGCCATTTTCATACATCCTTATTATTTTAATTTTCTGATCCAACTCAATCGCTTTCCTTTTCTTGATAGATTTACTAGTACCGCTGTCACTTATTCTCTTAGTCGGTACCACGATAACAGTCAAAATTAAATTTTCTGGAAAGAACTTCACAGGGTTAAGGCAAAAACTCACTATTATCACCCCATGCAAACTCACAACACTAAAGCACATTTCCAGAGGTCACTGCCATAAAACAATAAAAACAATTTGAACTTTCCAGGTTACTAAGCTTTTCTGTTAGTGCAATTCATTATAAACAACTCGATCTTATTGCATTTGCGATAATACCGATAACTGGAATTCTGTGGGTTTTTACGTTATCATAGTGAAATGATTATCCTTACTGAAATCTTCAATCATATAAAAAAATATATAAATAACGTAATGTAAGTCCGAACCTAAGTAAGTTGGTGACTTACTGTATCGAAAACTGTTCAGCAACCTACGTAAAAAGTATGCCGATAGATAAAAAAAGAAAAAAACTTACCACGCATTACTCGCATGTCCAATATGATGTTCCCTTTATTTTTTTACAATGACGTGTACGGTTTGGTCACCAGCATTATAATCGTTCTTTACAGATTTAACGGAAGCACCGTTTTCAAACTTTTGAATAATTTCAAGTTTTTGTTCAATTGAAAACACACAACTCTTGCGTTTGCCCATCATTTTCGTGATTTCTAAACAACAATAACAACAAAAAAAAAAAAGTTACTATAAAAAAAATTCCGACTTCCCTGACATAAATAACTAAACAAAATTTGCCCTTTTGTGGTGCAACGGAACACACCAATATCGACATGACACACTAAAACAAACTAAACATTTGGTCTCTTTTTTTTTTTTTTTTTTGGTGGGGGCATGTGTGAAGACAGCGGGGGTTGCAAGATATTAGATACACTAATCTCCCAATGATGACTTATAACGCCGCTGCTTCTCACTTATTTGCGAAACTTGCAAAACATCTGTTTATACCTTTATATTTATTACTTGAATTTTATATAAGATTTTGGGTTGATTTTTTTAAAAATTTGAATCTTTAACTGTCCCGGTTAATCCGAACCCAGTAAATCAAGAGTCAGCTGTATATGATATCAAAATTATTTTTTGCATCCAGTTCCTTTGTGACCACATCATAATATCCAATCAAATTGGTCAGACAAGATTTCCTCTTTACAAACTCATGCTGTGTCTGAACTATTACTACTGTCTTGTCTAGGTGATCCTGTATTAGGGTTGAATGTGAAAATGTCGGCAATTCTGCCAGACACAATAGGATGTATTTTTTGATGAGAGCCTTGTCGATCAATTCGGCCCTGGAGAGATTGTGCAAGTCTCAAGGGGTAGAATTTTTTTAGCTTGGTCTGTGCTTGTTGACAGGAGAGACTGCTTCTACAGGGATGGGATACAATTAAATATAAAGGGTGCAAGAATATTTGCTGATGCTATTGAGGCAGTGTTAGGTGGGTCAGAAAACTGTAGCTTGAGGAGGGATACACAGGCTAAAAGGTTAACAGTGGCCGCAGGAAGAGGCAAAAGTGATTCTTGCACTGCTTCTACTGGAAGGAGCAGCAGCATGGAAAGCAAGGCAATGGAGATTTCCAGGACTGTTGAGAGTCATAGTGGAACAAATAAATACATGGGCTGTGTTAGGTTAACTAAGGGTAGAAACAGGTGCATGTATACTTGCATCACCAATACGTACACCAATGCTAGGAGAATAGTTAATAAATTTGATGAGCTTGAAGTGCTAGTCAAGACATCAAAGGCAGATATTGCTGGGATATCAGAGACATGGCATCACACAGTTATAAGCAGTGAAGAATTGGAATTTGCGGGAGTGCAATGTGTACAAAAAAGGAAAGACAGGACAGGAAGGGTTATGCTGTTAGTTAAGAAACACATGAAATCTAAAGAAGTGCATCCAATTGATGTTGGTGGACAATGAAAATGTTGAGTCTGTTCGGTGTGACATAAGCACTGGGAAAAGGAAAAATGAGAGTAGGTGTGTGTTATAGGCCTAATGAATCTGATGAGTATAATGAGCAATTGTGCAGAGAAATAGTGGGCCAGTAAATCAGAATGTCTTATAATGGGAGATTTTAACTTTCCAGATATTAACTGGAACTTGTGGATCGGTCACTCGCACACTAGCAAGCCTTTTTTGGATTTATTGGATGACTGTTTTCTACAGCAGCATGTTTGATAGGCAATCAGAGAGAGTAATACTCTTGATCTGTTTATCAGCAGTGATTATTCATGCAATAAGAATTTGCAGATAAAGGAACAACTGGGTGACAGTGACCTCAATGTACTGATATGGGAATTACTTAAAGATGTAACTACTATCAAGGCTAAAGGGAAGGGTATTGGTTTCGTAAAGATGACTACAGGGATCTCAGACAGTTTTTAAATTCGTTACAGTAGGATCAACTGATAACGTTACCAACGTTGAATTCTAAATGGGAAGCCTTCAGAAACTTAATATTGGAGACTACTAGGCTTTTCATTCAAACTAAGAAATACTGTTCAAGGTTCAGGCCTAAATGGATGTCAGATGAATTAATGAGGCTCATGGCAGAGAAGAAAAATGTATGGTATGCATATAAATTATCAGATGACACAGAAGCCTATGGAGATATAAGCTTGTCTGTAATCAAGTCACAAAGGAGGCGAAGGCAGATTACGGGAAATCTTTGACAAAGGATGCAAAGAAAAACAGCAAAGAGTTCTTTACTTATAAACTCTAGACGGAAAGTGATGTATCAGATCGAACCACTTAACATAGATGGGTTGACTATTGCTCAGGTAGCTGATAAAATGAATGAGTATTTTTCATCTACATTCACACATGAGTTATTCAATGGGAGGAATGCCAGAAGTTTATCAAACTCTAACAGGGAGCTAAGTGATTTTGTAATAAATGAGAGCAAAGCGGAGGAGAAATTGTTGAAGTTAAACATAAGGAAGGCACCCGAGGAGGACAAGATCTATCCAGTTATATTAAAGGAGGCAGCAAAGGAAGTGAGCAAACCTTTAGCCATAATTATGAGAGCTTCTTTGGACTCAGGGGAGGTTCCAATGGACTGGAGGTGTGCAAATATATCAGCAATTCACAAAGGGGTAGAAAAGGTGACACAAGTAAATACAGACCTGTTAGTTTAACGTGTGTTCTGGGGAAAATAATGGAGTCAGTGGTTAAAGAAGCATTGCACGATCATCTAGAAAAGACTGCAGTAATAGTTAAGACACAGCATGGGTTTGTTAAAGAGAGGTCTTGTCTGACTAATTTGATTGGATACTATGATGTGGTCACAAAGGAACAGAATGTAAAAAATAATTTTGATATCATATACTTGGATAAAGCTTTTGACACTGTTGTACATGAAGACTGCTGTACAAATTGGAGAGGAATGGCATTAAGGGTAAGATGCTACATTGGATAAAGGGATGGTGAGTGGGAGACGAAATAGAGTGGTAAT
The DNA here is from genome assembly GCF_048544385.1 of Mastigoproctus giganteus. Lineage (NCBI taxonomy): Eukaryota > Metazoa > Arthropoda > Arachnida > Uropygi > Thelyphonidae > Mastigoproctus > Mastigoproctus giganteus. The sequence continues at coordinate 140,592,065 of NC_143576.1, forward strand.
CAATGGACACTGCTCTTAATTTTTTTTTTTTTTTTTTTTTTTTTGTTAGTTATTGGCGCATCAGATTCTGTGGCCATATTGCACCTCCCAAGGTTTTTCCATTTTCTACTCTGATCCAAGTCTGAGGCGGGATTCGAACCGGTGACCTTTGGGTTGCAGGGCAGGCACTTTACCCACCTGGGTAGTCCAGTCGGCACTGCTCTTCATGGACAAATGTTATTAGTGGAGTTCCCCAGGGTTTGGTTGTTGTTGTTGTTTGGTTTTTAGGAGCATTAGCAACTAAGGCCATATTGCTCTGGGGATATGCGGTGGTCATTCCCTGACCTTTCCACCTTCTCCGTATTTGGTAGTCACGGGCTCGAGCCCCAGTTTAATCAAAAAGCGTGTGCTACGCACTGCAGCTCCTGCCCACCTGGTTACGGAGGCGCCCCAGGGTTTGGTGCTGGGCTCATTGTTGTCTTGTGTATTCATCAATGATATTGATGAAGGTATATCAGGATTAATGTCCAAGTTTGCAGATGATACAAAGGTTGGCAGGGTTAACGACAGCAAAGACAGTATGCTACTCCAATTGGATCTAGACAAGTTGGACAAATGGGATGAGAAGTGGCAACTGAAGTTTAACATTGACAAATGCAAAGTACTGCATATGGGTAGTAATAACCAAAGAGAAATGTACCAACTGTGTGGTACTACACTCAGGGAAGTGGAAAGTGAAAAAGACATGGGGATAACTGTGCAGTCAAATATGAAGTTTGCTGAGCAGTGCAGATGGGCTGCCAGTGCAGGTCATAGAGCCTTGTCAATGATATATAGGAATTTTGCTAGCAGGGACAGGGAGGTGATTATCCCATTGTACAAGGCAATGGTCAGGCCACACCTAGAGTACTGTGTACAGGTCATGAGGCCTCATTTTAGGAAAGATGTCAAGTTCCTAGAACAAATACAAAGAAGGGCAACAAGGTTGGTGAGGGGAACAAAGGAGTGCTCTTACCAAGAAAGGCTTAAGGGTTCTGTAAATTGCAGCGCCTGGAGAGTAGGCACCTGCGGGGTGATCTGATTGAGGTGTATAAGGCCTTGAATGGGTTGAGAAAGCTGAATGCTGATGGGATTCTTCCACTTGCTCATATTAAGAACCTGAGGGGGCATAGAATCAAATTGAGGAAAGACTGTTGTAGAATAGATGGGTGGAAATTTGCCTTTAGCCAGCGGGTGGTTGATTGGTGGAACAGACTTTCATCTTTTGTTGTGGAAGCTGATAGCCTAAATAATTTTAAGGCTGAGCTGGACAGGCATTTGAAACGAATGGAGGGGTGAAATGGGAGGTTTTTTTTTTTTTTTTTTTTTTTGGCTGATGCTGCATAAGCTTGTTTTCTTGCATCATATGCCTCTACTAATGCTAATGCTAAATTAACCAGTGACTCCATTATTTTCCCCAGAACAGAAGTTAAACTAACAGTTCTATAATTATTTGTGTCACCCTTTGAACCCTGTTTGTGAATTGGGGATAAATTTGCACATCTGCAGTCCATGGGGACTTCCCCTGACTCTAAGGATGCTCTCATAATTATGGCTAAGGGTGTGCTTACTTCCCTTGCTGCATCCTCAATTATAACTGGATAGATTCCATCTGCCCCAGGCGACTTTTTTATGTTTAACTTCAACAATTTCTCCTCCACTTTGCTCTCAGTTATTACAAAATCACTTATCTCCCTGTTACAGTTTGATAAACGTCTGGCATTCCCCTCATTGAATAACTCTTCATGAGTGAATGTAGATGCAAAATACAAATTTAGTTTGTTAGCCACCTGAGCAGGATCATCAACAGTTGAACGATCAATATCCAGTGGACCAATCTGATTCATCCCTTTCCTTCTAGAGTTTACATAGGTAAAGAACTCTTTGCTGTTTTTCTTTGTATCCTTTGTCAAAGATTTCTCATAATCTGCCTTTGCCTGCCTAATTTCCCTTGTGACTTGGTTACAGACCAGTTTATATCTATCACAGGCTTCCATGTCACCCATTAATTTATATGTATCCCATGCAGTTTTCTTCTCTGCCACATGTCTCATTAGTTCATCTGACATCCATTTAGGCGTAAACCTTGAACAATATTTCTTTGTTGGTATGTAAAGCCTAGTAGCTTCCAAGATTAATTCTTTGAATGCCTCCCATTTTGAATTCGCTGTTGGTAACATCATCAATTGGTCCCACCGTATAGAATTTAAATACTGTCTAAGACCACCATAGTCGTCTTTACGAAAGCAAAAACCCTTCCTTTTCCCCTGATGGTAGTTACCTCTTTGAATAAGTCCCACTTCAGCACACTGTGATCATTGCCACCTAGTGGTTCCTTTATCTGCAGATTCTTAATGCATGAAGAATCGCTACTGATAATCAGATCAAGAGTATTACTCCCTCTAGTTGCCTCCCGAACATGTTGATGTAGAAATCAATCATCCAATAAATCCACAAAAGCCTTGCTAGTGTGTGAGTGACCAACCCACAAATTACAGTCAATATCCGAGAAATTAAAATCCCCCATTATAAGACTCTCTGATTTACTGGCCCACTATTTACCTGTACAATAGATAAAGCGACAGATAAAGAGCCAACTATGGAAGTGCAAAGAACACAAGGTACTGAAACTAGGAGGAAAAAGAATAGCAAGAAAGAGAAGTATTAAAGGCAGATGATAGCAAAAGAACGTGAAAAAACCTAAATGATACAGTGAATTATAAGAAATTAAAGGCTGAATTAAAAAAGCCAATTAGGAGGAAAGGAGCTACAAGGGAAAAAATGATTCAATTAACTGCAAAGAAATGGCAAGCATCAAATAGAAGGTGAGAAAAATAAAAGTTAAAATATTTGATGCACGCTAAAAAAAGAATTCATACATAATGCAGGCTTTTCATCAGGGGACTACATCTGATCATGTATCATTAAACTGCATTTCTGCACTTATGTATAGTTGTGGAAGAAAAAAACATTAAAAGGAAACTGTAAAAAAAAAAAAAAAATGCATGAATTTTTTTTTTTTTTTTTTAACTAATGAAATTAAGTTAATTACATAACAAATACAATAAAATTAAAATAAATAAATCAATGTGTGCAGAAAAAGTCAAATCTGGAATAAAAATAGGTTGGTGATATAGGAATAATTTAGCTTGTAAAAATTAGAAAAAGAAGCAATTTTGAATCTAAAATTAGATAAAGAAGCAAGCAAATTGTATTGAGAAAGGAATACCCTGTCACAAGGAATTGGGAAGGAATTCTATCCCAATACCATTTGCCTGCTTCTTTACATAGTCTTCAGATGCTGCAAAAACCAGTGCCTGGAGAACTAGGCACCTGTGAGGTGATCTGACTGATGTGTTTAAGGCCTTGAATGGATTGAGCAAACTCAATGCTGATGGGATTCTTCTTGCTCAGACCACACAGTGCAAAGAAATAGCAAGACAGGTTATTACAATGAGGGGGCATAAATTCAAACTAAGGAAGGATGGTTGCAGAATAGATGAGGAAGTTTGATATTAGTCAGCAGGTAGTTGCTTGCTGGAACAAACTTCTATCTGTTGTTATGACTTTTCCATTCTTCATTCCCACTTTTGGTTAGCATCACAGAACCCATGTGAAGCATGGTCACTGCTCCATTCATTATAGTTCAACCACCAGTGTCACTGGTGTGGGATAAAATGCTGAATATCATTATTCTTAGCACTGGTGTTTAATTCATTCTTTGTATCTATTGTTGCAGATGATAGTATTAGTATTAGCAGAGGCATATGATGCAAGAAAGCAAAACTTATACAGCATCAGCCAACATCATACAACATTTCCAAGAAGGCAAACTTATACAGCCTCAGCCAGAAAAAAAAAAAAAAAAAACCCTTCCCATTTCACCCATCCATTCACTCCAAAAGTTTTTTTTTAGTTCTGCCTTGAATTTATTTAAGCTGTCTATTTCCACAATGGGGCTTAGAGGGGAACAGGTATCCTGTGTGTTATCAGACACTCAGCCTAAAACACTGATGGATCCAATATCTCTCTATTACAGAAGATTTAGGAGAAGTCCGGTTGGCCTGCCTCCCTAAAATCCACTCATGCACACCTTCTCGATGGTAAGCCCTGTTACGTCACTTAGGTGGCAATGAACGTGTAGAGTGGTTCTCTTCAAGATGCCTGGTCAGCGTGAAGAGGAAAAGACCAACCCCTCCAGCAATGAGAGCACAACAATACAAATGGCCCTCAGTCCCCAGCAGCTTTCACTCTCCCTCTTACGGCAGCGAGAGGATCAGAGTGGAAGCAGAGGGTGCTAAGAATCTCTGGGTACGACCAGGCTGCCATGCACGGAAATTGAACTTGGCCTGTTATAACGTACGATCACTCATCGGTGAAGACAGGATATTAGAGCTGGAAAAGGAATTAGAAAATGTGAATTGGAATATCATCGGTTTGGCCGAAACAAGAAGAAGAAATGAATCACTTATAAGTTTATCAAGTGGAAATCTGCTGTACACCAATGGAAACAGTGAAAGGAGTGAAGGTGGAGTTGGCCTTCTGGTCCATAAAGATTTTAAAAACAACATTTTGGAATTCAAAAGGACATCACCAAGGGTGTCAAGACTAATACTCAAGATTTCTAAGAGGTACAAGCTAAAGATTATAATGATTTTTGCACCAACATCGAGCCATGATGATGAAGAGGTTGAAGAAATGTACACTGAAATTGAGAGTCTTCTAGATGAGCAGAAAACCCACTACACTATTATTATGGGGGACTTCAATGCTAAGGTTGGAAAAAGGCAAAACAGCGCAGAAAGAGGAACTATAGGAAATTTTGGAATTGGTGAAAGAAATAAAAGAGGTGAAAGACTTGTGGAATTTGCAGAATCTCAAGGAATGTCAGTAATGAACACTTTTTTCAAGAAAAGGGTGAACAGAAAGTGGACATGGAAGAGTCCAAATGGATTAACAACTAATGAAATCGACTTCATCCTCACTAACAGAATATATATTGTGAATGATGTTACCGTCCTGAATAAGGTAAATGTTGGAAGTGATCACAGAATGGTAAGATGTACACTTGATATAGATGTAGGAAAGGAAAGGAAAAAACTGACTCGAGTAAATAATACAAAGGTCTTTGAAATAACAGAGGAGGAGAAAAAGCAGTATGTACTGGAACTTAAGAACAAGTTTGAGCTTCTGCAGACTGCTCAGGACCAAGATATCGACGAGGAATATTACAACTTTCTGAAAGTGATAAAGCCCAAGAAACCTATAGGGAAACAGAAATCCAAAGAAGAAAAAATTAGCCAAGAAACACTTGTCATGATGAACCAAAGACGACAAATGAAGAGCAAGAAAAACACTGACAGGGAGAAAATTGAGTATACTGAGTTATGCAAAGCCATTAGAAAGAGACTCAGAGAGGACATAAGAAGATTTAACACAAGAAAAGTAAAAAAAGCATTAAGGGAAAACAAAGGATTTAAATCAGCAGCCATGAGCAGTAATACAGAAAGACAAATGATACTGAAACTGAAGAATAGCGATGGTGTACTTATAAACAGCAGAGAAGGCATAATTCAAATAGCAGAAGACTACTATAGAGAATTATACAAGGAGCGAGGGAATGATACCAGCAGTGGGGAAGATGGATTGCAAAGTAGCAACACATACGACATACCCAATATTCTTCCTGATGAGGTAGAACATGCATTGAAGAAAATGAAGAATCGGAAAGCCCCGGGGGAAGATGAAGTTACTGTAGAGTTGTTAAAATTGGGAGGAAGAGACATAACACAAAAACTGGCAAGGCTCTTCACAAAGTGCTGTTGTTGTTCGGTTTAATGACACAAGGGCTACTACGGCCAAATTGTGTCTCTTCATCGTTAATTCACAAAAGCGTATTGTTAGAGAGATTAAATTATATGCTTCTGTACAAACCAATATGTTTTAGATATAATAAAAGTTCTTCAATATTTGCTTCATTTCCTAAGATGCGAGATAAATCAGGTGATATATTCAATGTAGAGAGTGACTGAAAAGTGTTTGACCGGATGGTTGAATGTAAGGGACAATCAACCAGGAAATGACGGACTGTAAGTTGGGTCTGACAGGATGAGCACTGCGGTGGACTTTCCCCCAATAATAGGAAGAGATGAGTATAGTGAGTGTGTCCAATTCTGAGTCTTGCCAGTACCACTTCCTCTCGTCTATTTCTTCGGAAGCCAGACAGCCACAGCTTTGGATCTTCTTTTATCTGATAAAGTTTATTGTTAGGGTCACTTTTCCAGGTCTGTGACCATTTATCATAGCAGGCTTTGCATATGACAGACTTAAAATCAGAGAAAGGAACCTGAGGATGTTGTGAGAGAGCGGGTTGGGGATGTTTAGCGGCAAAGTCAGCACTTTCATTTCCCGGAATGCCTGAATGGCCAGGGATCCAGCAAAAACTGATTGACTGATTGGACACACTGCAAGCGAATAGCTGGGAATGAATCTGTTTCAATGTAGGGTGAGAAATGGAGGAATTCTTCCTTATGGCAGAGACAGCACTAAGAGAATCTGTGTAAATTATGGCAGATGAGATGGAAAGCTCAATTATCTTACTAAGCGCTAACTTAATGGCATATAATTCAGCTGTGAAGACGCTGCAAGCAAGCGGTAGTGTGGCTGAACTTGTAAATAAAGGAAAAACTGCCGCAGCACCTACCATACTCTCAGTTTTTGAACCATCCGTATAAATTTTACAGGCATGGTTGTCCGTAGCATGAGCTGAATGTAACTGTCTGATATTGCAGGAAGGTATATTTTTCCCCCACTGGAGGAAGTATGTATCTTGAAAGACAGACACATATGTCCAAGGAGCAACAGGTGTAGTTGTGTCTTGGAAAATGTCATTTAAATTGATATTCCAAGTCTGAACAAGTTCTTTGATCCTGAGAGAGGCGGGTCTATTTTCATTTGGTTTGCTCTCGTAGAAGGCATCCCAACGAGTATTATAGAGATACTCCCAACTTGGGTGCGATGGTAGACTCTGGATCTTAGCAGCGTAGTGAAGCAGTAGTGTTTTTCTACGCAGGTGTAATGGGGGATCATGCGCTTCAATATATAGACTTTGGATCGGAGAAGTCCTGAAAGCTCCCAGCGCAGTTCTCAGAGCACTGTGATGGATCATATTTAGCTGTTTTAAAGTAGTGCTCCTGGCAGAGTCATACACTGGACAACCATAATCTAGTCGTGAATGGATTAAACTTCTATAGAGATGCAGCAAAGTACACCGATCAGCTCCCCATGACATAGATGAGACAGAACGAAGTATATTCAAATGCCTTAAACAAGTAGTTCTCAAATAAGTGATGTGAGCTTGGAAATTTAGTTTGCGGTCTAATAGTAGTCCAAGAAATTTAACGGTATTAACAAGCGGGATTGGAGTATTGTTTATTTGCAGTTCAGGTTCGGGATGGAGAGTTCGCTTCTTGCAAAAGTGTGTGACAGTGCATTTCTTTTCTGACAGTCTGTAACCGTTCAGTGAAGTCCAGGTTTCTATTTTGGTTATGGCAAGTTGTAGCTGCCGTTCAATAGTATTCATACTTTGAGATTGACAGGAAATGGTAAGGTCATCTGCATACATATACGTTTGTACAGTTTTTGGGATATCTCGTGTCATACTACTAACTCTGATTGAAAACAGTGTTGGACTGAGTATTGATCCCTGTGGGACTCCCTCTTCCTGAATGTGAGATGTAGAGAGGATGTTTTTGTACTGGACTTGAAAAGAGCACAATTGCAGGAAATTTTGAATTATTTCCGGCAAATGGCCCCGAAGCCCCAGATGGTAAAGGTCCCTAATAATACCATGGCGCCATGTTGTATCAAATGCCTTTTCAAGATCTAAATTGACCATGACTAGATGTTGTTTCATGACAAAGGAATTGCGGATATGAGATTCGGCTTTGATAAGCACGTCCAGTGTTGATCTGTTTTTCCGAAAGCCATATTGTTGTTCTGGAAGAAGATTCTCTGACTCCAGGATGTAGGTAGTCTAGTATGAACCATCCTTTTGAAAATTTTTCCCATGCAGCTCGTAAGAGATATTGGCCTGTAATTTTCAACACAGGAAGGATCTTTTCCTGGTTTTGGTAAGGCGATAACGAACGAATGGCGCCATGAAGAAGGATAGGCATTTTCAGTGAAGATCCGATTATAAAAAATTAATAGAGTTCTCAAGTCTTCATCAAGTAAATGCTTTAGCATAACGTAGTGAACTCCATCTGGTCCTGCAGCGCTATTGGAAGATCTGTTTAATGATTCTTGCAGTTCTATTAATGTAAATGGTTGGTTGTACGACAGTGAGCGGCGCGTGAAGAAGTTGATTTTATACCGTTCTGCACCTGCTTTGATGTTCTGAAAGGCGGATGCATAGGTGGCAGAAGCTGAGATTTTTGCAAATGATTCTGCTAATGCATTTGCAACTTCTTCAGGAGTAGAAATGTCTTTCCCGGAGAGGGCAGCCGAGAAAATTTGCCATTTAATGCCTGTATTCTTTTCCAGATGACCCGTGTATCCGTGTCTTTGGTAATGGTTGAGGCAAAAGCAATCCATGAATCCCGTTTCGCTTTCCGCCTAACTTGTCTAGCTTTCGCTTTGAGTCTTTTATAAGAAATTAGGTTACTAGTGGTGGGATACTTGCGGCAATTATTCCAAGCACGGTTTTTTTCCTGTTTGGCAATTAAACAATCTGTATTCCACCAATTATTTCTGTGTTTGTGATAACGTGTGGATTTTGGAATGGAAGCATTAGCTGCAGTGAGAATCTGATTGGTTATATAAGTATTTACTTCATCAATATGTTGTCTTTGAACATAACATCTGTCAAAGAGTATTTGGGCAGAATATCCTTCCCAATTTGCCTTTTTAAACTGCCAGTTGGATCGTTGAACAGGATTCGGAGTTACTCTTGTTTGTAGTGAGCAAATAATTGGAAAGTGATCACTGTTAAAGGGATCAGTTAATACTGACCATGTCATGATTGGAAAGACAGAGGGTGAACAAATTGATAAGTCTATTGCAGAAACAGATCCTGTTGCTAGGTGTATGAGATCCAGAATTTAATAAATTAAGACCATTATTGTTCATGAATTCCTCCACCAATTTGCCTCTTCTATCCATTGTAGCAGACCCCCACAATGGATGATGTCCATTAAAGTCACCAAAGAGACAAATTGGAGTTGGGAGTTGTGAAATCAGGCTGTCAAGTTCTGAATGAGGAAGTGGTAGAGAGGGTGAAATGTAGATGGAAACAATGGTAACTGAAATACCAACTGCAATACGAGCTGCGACAACTTCTAGAGTGGTTCTCAATTGGATCGGCCTGGATGGAATGTCAGAGTTAACAAGAATAGCTACTCCGCCACGAGCAGCAGAGTTTGAACTCCTGTCTCGTCTATATATCACATAATTTGAGAATTTTGGTGAAATTTGGGGTGACAAGAAAGTTTCCTGTAGGCATACACCTATGGGATTGAATTGAGCTAGTAAATCCCTTAAGTCATCAGAATGACTACTTAGTCCTCTGCAGTTCCATTGTATGATGTTATACATTATTTAGATTTAGCTGAGGATGATTCGTCTGACTGTTTTTTGTTCGTGGGACATTTTTTCCGGTCTTTTTTTGGGAATGTGGGGCGTCCAATATCCATGGTGTCATCTGCATGGAGTTCTAGAATGGGCTCCTCATTACGTAGCAGCTCATCTACATCCATATTATTGGTAGGCGCTTCCATTTTTTTTGAGACTGAGTGAGATTTTAATTGTTCTTTTTCAATCGAGACCAATGGGGTATGAGTAGGGATACTGATTGGAGTATTTGTGGCTTCGCTAGTTTTTTTTGGAGGATTATGAGGATTATCTTTTTTAGAGGTTGAAAGTGTAACTTTAAGCCAATTCGCTAGAGAGGTGTTAGGCGGAACTGATACATCTGTTTGAGCTGCAGTAGAAACAAAGTTTCTAGTTCGAGCTGCATAAGAACGACCACTAGGCATGGTCGACATAACTTGTCTACGTGCCTCAGGAAACGTGACTTTATTTTCAATTTTGTATTTTTGTATTTTCTTTCCTGTTATCCATAGCTCACAAGTTTTGGAAAAGGCTGGATGGCTTCCTTTGCAGTTTGGACAAACAGGAGTTTTGACTGAACAATCCGCTTGGGTGTGATCTTTAGAGCCACAGATGGGACATGTGGCTTCCCCGCGACAAGCCTGCTGGGAATGGCCGTATTTCTGACATTTAAAGCAACGAACAGGATTCGGGATGTATGGTCGAATCCGGCAGTTTAAATAACCAGCTTTAATACAGGATGGTAAGTCTGGAGTGCTAAATGTCAGAATAAGATTTCCATCTTTTTTCGTCATGATCCGTTTTACATTTACTACTTTATGACTGCTGAGTTCTTGGAGTAGTTCTTCTTCGGAGACTGTAATTAGGTCCCACTCACTGATGACACCTTTTGATGAATTTAGAGTTTTGTGGGGAGTAATTTCTACTGTCAACCCACTAAATGTTGTTGTTTTTAAGAACGTTTAGAGGTGGCTGTTTCTATCAGAAGGTCTCCGGATTGCAGTCTTTTAACCATTTTTGGTGATCCTGCAATTGACTCCAAGATTTTCTGAATTAAGAATGGTGACAACTTACCCACAGGTTGGGCGGACAGGGAATGAATCACCAGGAAGTTTGGGCAATCGTCATGACATTCTGCTTCTCTTCGCAGTCTTTTAGGTTGACTTGAGTCATGGTCAGGGTTGAAATCTTCCGCTCTTGAGCTCAAAGGCTCTAAGTTTGGATAATGATTTTTATCCATGCTTGCTCCTTTTTGCCCTGGGGGTTTGCCTTTACCACCCAGGTTACCGGCCCCGCCACGGGGAGGCAGGAGTAGTGCCGCTTGGTGGCCAAGCGTAGAGTTAGTAAGTTAGTACGGCTAGCTAAATTAAAGAAAAAGGTACTTGCCTTCTTCTGGGCTCTCTTCTTAGTGTTTTTAAGTAAGTAGAGCTACTTAACAGAAAATTTTAATTCTAAGAGAAAAACAAGGAAAACTCTGTCACTTGGAGGAAAAACGCTTTATACACATGCAAGAATCGCTTGGCCATGGAAACGCTTGGCACCCGGGGCCTTCACAAAGTGCATTAGAAAAGGTGTGATGCCTAAGCAGTGGAATAATGCAATCATAGTTTTGCTGCATAAGAAAGGAAATAAATCAGAAATTGGAAATTATAGACCAATTAGCTTGTTATCCCACATCTACAAGTTGTTCACAAGGGTCATTACTAACAGATTAGAAAGAATACTTGATGAGAATCAACCGAAAGAGCAAGCTGGCTTTAGGACAGGATTCTCAACTATGGATCACCTTCACGTAATAGCACAGCTAATGGAGAAAGCAAATGAATATAAAACACCATTATGCCTGACATTTGTGGATTATGAAAAGGCATTTGCCTCCATACAGCATAAGGCAATGTTTCGGGCACTGGAAAGACAAGGCATAGATACTCCATATATTATGATTTTGAAGAAAATATATGAGAGTGCTACATCCTTTATTAGACTAGACAAAGACAGTAGCAAATTTAAAATCGAGAAAGGAGTTCGACAAGGAGACACAATATCTCTGAAGCTGTTTACTGCTGCCTTTGAGGAAGCTTTCAGAAGATTAGACTGGTCGCAGAAAGGAGTCAATATGAACGGAGAGTACCTAAACCATTTACGATTTGCAGATGACATTGTGGTCATAAGCCACGATCCCAAACAATTAGAGGAAAATCTTAATCAGTTATGCACAGTTAGTAAGGATTTTGGACTAAAGATGAATATGGCTAAAACAAAAGTAATGATGAACAAGTATGCCACGGAAAGGGAAATAATGATTGAAGGAGCAGTAATTGAAAAGGCGGAGTCATATACTTATCTGGGACAAGTTATTAGCTGTAATAATGATAAATGGCTGGAAGTCAAGAGAAGAATAAATTTTGGATGGATAGCATTCAGGAAATATAGTCACATACTGAAGAGCAATATCCCAGTTTGTCTAAAATGTAAAATAATGAACCAATGTATACTCCCCACCATGACTTATGGAAGTGAAACTTGGGCACTCACCAAAAGAATGGAAGAGAAGCTAAGAACTACACAGCGAAGAATGGAATGAATTATATTGGGAATCAGACTGTTAGATAAGAAGAGAAACACATGGATTAGGCAGCAAACTCAAGTAAAGGACATTCTTATCAAAACTAAAGAACTAAAATGGTCTTGGGCAGGACACATAGCTCGAAGACATGATGACAGATGGACTAAGAAAATAACAGAATGGTACCCAAGAGGAGCTAGAAGAAAACCTGGAAGACAAAGGCGGAGATGGATAGATGAAATTCATGAGTTTTTGAGTAGTAAATGGATGGCCAGTGCTCAAAACAGAAGGAACTGGAAAGTTGCTGGAGAGGCCTTCATCCAGCAGTGGATTGAAAATGGTTGATGATGATGATTATTTCCACAATGACAGATGGAGGTTTGTTCCAGCAATCAACCACCAACTGGCTAAAGACAAATTTCTGCACATCTATTCTACAATTGTCTTTCCTCAATTTGAATTTGTTTCCTCAGGAGTGTAATCTGTGTAAGAGGAATTTCCATCAGCATTAAGCATGCTTAAACGATTCAAGGCCTTATACACCTCAATCAGATCATCAAGCAAGTGCTGCAATTTGCAGAATGACAGACCAGTTAGTTTAACTTCTGTTCCGGTTAAAATAATGGAGTCATCGGTTAAAGAAGCATTGCAGGCTTATCTAGACAAGACTGCATTAATAATTCAGACACAGCATGGGTTTGTTTAGGGAAATCTTGTCTGACAAATTTGATTGGATACTATGTGGTTGCAAAGGAATTGGAAGCAAAAAATAATTTTGATAACATATACTTGGATTTCAGGAAAGCTTTTGATATTGTTGAAAGACTACTGTACAAATTAGAGCAGTACAGTATTATGGGCAAGTTGCTACAATGGATAAAAGGGTGAAAACAGAGTGGTAATCAATGGATGCTGCTCTTCGTGGAATAATGTTATTAGTGGAGTCACCCAGGGTTCAGTGTTAGGCCCACTGTAGTTTTGTATATTTATAAATGATATTGATGGAGGTATAACAGGGATAATATTGAAGTCTGCAGATGATCAGGTTGTTAATCTGCTTACCTAATCATCTGCAGATGATTAGGTAGGCAGGGTTGGCAGTAATGGCAGTGTGCTACTACAACAGGATCTAGAAAAGTTGGGCAGATGGGCTGAGAAGTGGCAACAGAAGTTTAACATTGACAAATGCAAAGATCTGCATATGGGTAGAAGTAACCCCAAAGAAATGTACCAACTGAGTGGTACTACAGTTAGGGTGGTAGAAAATGAAAAAGGTTTAGGAGTAATTGTGCAGTCAGATATTAAGTTTCCGGATTAATGCACACAGGCTGCCAGAGCAGGTCACAGGGTATTGCAATGATATACAGGAATTTTGCTAGTAGGGAAAAGGAGGTGATTATCCCTTTGTATAAGGCAATAGTGTCTCTTACTAAGAAAGGCTTAAGATATGCAAACTGCAGCGTATGGAGACTAGGCACCTGCAAAGTGATCGGATTGAGGTGTATAAGGCCTCGAATGGGTTGAGCAGGCTCAATTCTGATGGAATTCTTTCTCTTGTTCAGATTGCAAACCTGAGGAGGAATAAATTGAAACTGAAGAAAGACAGTTGTACAATAAATGTGCAGAAATTTGCCTTTAGCCAATGGTTAGTTGATTGCTGGAACAGACTTCCATCTGTCATTGTGGAAGATGTTAGCTTATATAAATTTAAGGTGGAACTGGACAAGCGTTTACAGGGAATGGGCTGAGTGAATTTTTTTTTTTTTTGCTGATGCTACAATAAGCTTGCTTTCTTGCATCACACGCATCTACTACTACTACTACTTCTGAGCCTTTCTTGTTAAGAGCAACCTTTTGTTCCACTGACCAATCTCATTGCTTTTCTCTGTACTCATTCCATTAGCCCTACATCATTCTTAAAATGAGGCATCCGGATCAGTATGGAGTACTCAAGGTGTCACCTAAACATTATTATTATTATTATTACTAGCCACATAGTGCAAGGAAGCCCGAGGCTTATGCTGCACCAGCCAAAAAAAAAAAAAATACCCTGAGAGAGAGAATGAGAGAGAGAGAGAGAGAGAGAGAGAGAGAGAGAGAGAGAGAGAGAGTCAGAAGTAGAAGGGAATCACCAAGAAAGAGAAGAATGATGATGATATCCAGCTCAGAACCCAGGATGTGCCAAGCCCATACTCACCAGATGTGAGTATGGGTTTGGCACATCCCAGGCACAAGGGGTTGCCCTTATACAAAGAGATAATCACAGTCTTATCCCTGCTAGCAAAATTCCTGTATATCAGTGATAAAATCCCATGAGCTACTCTTGCAGCCTGTCTGCACTGCTCAGAAAACTTCATATCTGACTGCACAATTACACCCAGGTCTTTTTCATTTTCTACCACCTTAAGTGTAGTACCACACAGTTGGTACTTTTCTCTCGGGTTACTTCTATCAATATGCAGTACTTTGCATTTGTCAATGTGAAACTTCAATTGCCACTTCTCAGCCCATCAGCTCAACTTTTCCAGATCCTGTATCAGTAGCATACTGTCATTACTGTCTTCACAACACTGCCAATCTTCTTTTGTCTGCAAACTTGGACATTAAGCCTGATATATCTTCATTAATATCATTAATAAATATGCAAAACAACAATGGGCTCAACACGAAACCCTGGAGTACTCCACTAATAACATTAGTCCACAAAGAGCAATGCCCATTGATTACCACTCTCTATCTTCTCCCACTCAACCATTCTTTATCCGTAGCAGCAACTTGCCCATAAAACTATACTGCTCCAATTTGTACACTAGTCTTCCATGTGCAACAATATTAAAAGCTTTCCTAAAATCCAAATATATATCAAATTTTTTGCATTCAGTTCCTTTGTGACCACATCACAGTATCCAATCAAATTGGTCAGACAAGACTTCCCTTCACAAACCCATGCTGTGTCTGAACTATACCTGTGGTATTGTCTAGATGATCGTGCAATGCTTCTTTAACCAGTGACTCCACTATTTTTGCTGGAAAAGAAGTTTAACTGGTTTGTAATTACTTGTCACTCAATGATATCCTTTGTGAATTAGGAATACATTTGCACAACTTTAGTCCGTGGGAACCTTGCCTGAGTCCAAGGATACTCTCATAATCATGGCTAAGGGTTGGCTTGCTTTCTTTGCGGCCTCCTTTAATATAACCGGATTTATTTACTCTTAGTTACCCTAACTTGTTCCATGATGACTCCTAGAAGTCCTTGAAATCCCCAGCACCTTGCTTTCCAGGCTGCTTCTGATTTCAATATAAGCAATGCAAGAATCACTCAAGTTAATAGCTTAAATAAATTCAAGAAAGAACTAAAACTATGGAGGGAATTAATTGGTGAAATGGGACATATGCATATATAAATATATAGTAAGTAGAAAGTGTGAAGAAGATTTTTGTTTAAATCCTATTGAATCTGCGGTATACACCAGAAGTCATCTCGACTAAATGGATAAGGAATGTAGAGATATATGGTAAGATATGAAAAAGAGAGAGACAGATAGTTGGCAAGAAATTAAAATAAGAAATGAAAAGGCGACCAAAATAAGATTATATTGCAGTGTTTTTCACAATTTCAGTGTCTTCATCAGAGGCCATCCACCGAAATTATGAGAAAGATGGCAATGGTCTTGCTTCTGTTTTCAACACACACACACACACACACACACACACACACACACACACACACACACACACAGTCCCTGATCCACAATCAACGTTATCTTATTTTTGGTACTGTTATTCTCCACCCTCCATGATTACTTAGCTTCTTAATACTATTATTCTTTTATTATACATATGTTTAGAGTTTGTTTTAAGTTTAAAAGCTTAGTTTAAAATTATAACAACAGAAGTATAAGAGTATACAGTAATGTTAAATAAAATTTTAATTTGAAGTACTGTATAATTTTAATTTTAGGTATAAGAATTTGGTGTATATAGGTATACAGACAACCACTTCTGAATGCATATTCCTACCATGTCCAGGGCCGTTACTAATGCAGACAGGAAATTGCACTCCCAGACAACTTGAGCACCAGCTTTATATTCTTCAATCATATACTGTTTACTTTTCTACATCTAAATTTCTTCCACATTCTGAGCTATTAGTGCAATACAAGGGGAGAGTTTATTTTTATCCTAATTTCCTTTCTAATTTTGCCTTCCATTAGCTAAATGGCCAGACAATGACTTTTCACTATAATACACAAGATTTACATAAAAAAAAAAAAAAAAAATATATATATTATATATATATTTTTTTATTTATTTATTTTTTTTTTTTTGGCTAATGCTGTATAAGCTTGCTTTCTTGCATCATTCACTACTGATGTATTGATATCATATATTTGGATTTCGGGAAAGCTTTTGACACTGTTGCGCATGGAAGACTATTGTACAAATTGGAGCAGAATGGTATTAAGGGTAAGTTGCTACAATGGATACAAGGATGGTTAAGTAGGAGAAGACAGAGGGTGGTAATCAATGGGTGCTGCTCTTCATGGACTAATGTTATTAGTGGAGTCCCACAGGGTTCGGTGTTGGGTCCACTGTTGTTTTGTATATTTATCAATGATATTGATGAAGGTATAAGTTTGCAGATGATACAAAGGTTGGCAGGGTTGTTAATGACAATAATGGCAGTGTGCTACTGCAACAGGATCTAGATAATTTGGGCAGATGGGCTAAGAAGTGGCAACTGAAGTTTAACCTTGACAGCAAAGTACTGCATATGGGTAGAAGTAACCTGAGAGAAAAGTACCAACTGTGTGGTACTACACTTAAGGTGGTAGAAAATGAAAAAGACCTGGGAGTAATTGTGCAGTCAGATATGAAGTTTTCTGAGCAGTGCAGACAGACTGACAGAGTAGGTCATGGGGTCCTGTCAATGATATAGAGGAATTTTGTGAGCAGGGATAAGGAGGTGATTATCCCTTTGTATAAGGCAATGGTGTCAGGCCAGACCTCGAGTACTGCGTACAGGCCTGGAAGCCTCATTTTAGGAAGGATGTAGAGTTGCTACAACGAGTACCGAGAAGGGCAACAAGACTGGTGAGGGGGAACAAAGGGGTGCTCTTACGAAGAAAGGCTTAAGTTCTGCAAATTGCAGTTTCTGGAGACTAGGCACCTGCATGGTGATCTGATTGAGGTGTATAAGGCCTTGAATGGGTTGAGCACGCTGAATTCTGATGGGATCCTTCCACTTGTTCAGATTACAAACCTAAGGGGGCATAAATTCAAATTAAGAAAAGACAGATGTAGAATAGATGTGCGGAAATTTGCCTTTAGTTCCAGCAATTGTTAATTGCTGGAACAAACTTCCACCTGTCGTTGTGGAAGTTGATAGGTTGAATAAATTTAAGGAGGAACTGGACAGGCATTTGGAGGGAATGGTGTGATTTTTTTTTTTTTTGGCTGATGCTGCATAAGCTCATAAAACTTGCTTTCTTGCATCACATACCACTAGTACTACTACTAATGCTAATATGTTATGTAACATTCTTCAAGATATGTTATGTTCCACTTTTGAAATTGTTAACCTTCAATGCCATCATGAAAATGATAGATAACATGTGGAGCAAGCCCTTCAGTAACTTGCATAATGCTTTTATCATATTTTATCCTTGCAGTACTATTTGAAAATATTTTTTTTCCAGCGAATTTCTCTTCCCCATCACCTGTACTGTGTATTTTCTAAATTTTGTTGTGCAATAAACCATTCAAACTACAGTCTTATCAATATAAGTAAAAGTATCTTTATTTACATTTTCATCAAGTCTGCCAAGAAAAACTTGGAAGAGACCACTCACCTGCTGAATTTTGCCTAGATAATGGAAAGCCAAAGAAAGATACAAATGTTGACAAGAATGCAATATTAATTAGTGCAATAAACCTTGCCATTCTCAATGATTTGGTTCTCGACACCCTCAGCAATGGTAAATTTGTGAATGGCAAGCTTAAAGCATCATAGAGTAGAATAGTGATCACTTGTGACTTGGGACTCAAGTCACAAGTGATCCAATGGATGCCTTCATAAATATATTTTTCTCAACTAAATTAAAATAATACAGAAAAAGCCAAGTTCATCAGTATGGCAACTCCTCCATGGGCTGAGTCATTTGCACTGTTTGAACAATGATCTTTCCTACAGATTGTGTGGTTTCTAAGTGATGTAAATAAAGTGTTGATGGAGAATAAAATGTAGAAGAACTATATTGAAGCAAGAGATCCCAAACATCATCAACATTGCCATGATATCCTCTACAGTTCCAATGAAGATGGATGTGTTAGTACGGCCCTCGGTCGGTTTCTGAAGAGCTGAAGTTTTCTGTGAATCAGGTTTGAGTTTTCATTTCAGGAATTTTCTTCTATGTCCATCATTTCTGTAAAAATTTCAATAACTGGATCTCCCTATAAAGATTCATCTTTGGTATCGGATTGGACTTGGTGATAGCATACCAAGTTCAATCCGATAATGATTTATTAGGAGGGAATGTAAGATCTAGTTGCATGGAAATTGACATCTGTTTCTGAACAACTGGAGCAAACATGGCTAACAATAGTATGAGCTTCAATTGATTATTTCCTTTTGATATGCAATAACATCATTATACCATCATATTGAAAAAAATCTGGATCTTCTTTTCATCTTTTCTGATGAGGCATCTAGAGAATGCAGTGTGTTTTTTGCTGCAGTTTAGTCATTTCAGTTGGTTTGCCTATACAGTTTGCATGTGTTCATGTGAACTACAAGCAGCATAAATGGCTCAGCCTTGGCAGACATTTTGGAAATGGCCATATCTTTGCCATTTAAAACATTGAGTCAGGTTAGGAATTTAAGGCCTTCTGGGACAATTAAGGTATCCAGCTTTGAAGATGTTGGAGGACTGGGAGAATCAAAAGTGAGGATTATGTTCCAAGCAGAAACCAAAATATTGTCTCACTTGGTAAGTAGTCACTCCACAACTATTATTCTTTGGTTTTGTAGTTTTGTTTGGAATTTTTCTTCTGACAGATTCAAGAGAGATCTCACTCAGCATACCTTGAGAAGCACTCAAGGTGGCATGAGGATAAACAGTAACAATTCTGCCAAAGCTTTTGATTTTTTTAGATATCTTACTACTATACATTTGAAACTTTGACTAGTGAAACTCTTAATTTTAATCTCTGTATTGTTTTAGGTGATATTATTAAACTCTCCGAGTACTACTGCACTTTAAAGGGTGAAAGCAGAGGCAAAATTATAAATTCTTAGCTCTGTTGCCAAATTACTGTATTGTCCCCACATGATTTTTGACAACCACAAAGTCATTTGTTGCAACATACCCCCCCCCCCCCCTCCCTGCAGTGATGGACCTGGTGGTATGGTAATTTTGAGAGTGTGGTCAAAGACTTGTCTTGAATAGGATGAATTACAAGGTGCATGATAGCTTTAATTTTTTCATATTTTTTTTTATATTTGGCAGAATATACGACTGGATTCTTGTATTTACAGTTAGACCGATTTGAGTTATTCAACCCAGAAGTGTCATGATTAGAGTGGTCCACTTTCTCGTTTTGGCCCTGGAAGGCAAACATATTTTCAGGTTACCAACTCTTCTATGGAGAGGCATGAGCACTGCTGCGAGAGTAACCAAGTGGTACAAAGGTTGGTTGGGGTTAGTAGAGAGAGTGAGAGAAGTAATTCTCCTTTCAAGATCTTGCTTACTGCTTGTAAAACAAAATATTTTATTAATGTAAACTAAAGAAAAATGTGTAGAACTAAACAAGAACAGTCACTTGAGAATCACTTTATATATATAGCACAGAGAGTCATCTATATAAAGCAATTATATAGATCCTAAGAAACATTGGCAGCTTCTTAGATGGCTGAGTATCAAAACAGCTTTTTGGCGGCAGGCAATTGTGGAAATATCCAAGTCATTAATGGAGTCAGTTTGTGATTCAGCATGCATGGAGGTCACTCATTTTTTCCCTGAAATATTCATAGTCTGGCCCAACAACATCACAATCAGTTCCATTTGCCACGTCCTTTACCAAATACTAATAAATTTCCAAATATTCTCTAGCTGGCTGAGGCCAGTGGAGTTCACATATTCATTGTGACTACATGCATATTGAATTATTAAGGGCTGCCAGATTTTCAGTGCCACAGAGTACAACTTACACCTCAAATATATTTTTGGTATAACCACACAAAAAGAGTGCTGCAGACTGTCAATCCCTGCAGGGTAATATGAAGAATTATTATTACATTAAAAATCATTATATTAAAAATAATAGAATATTATACATCCAAGAATGTGTACTATTCTATACATCCTAATACAGAAATCACAGATTTGAACAAATTCCATTAATCACATTCACAAAATTTTAAACAAAAATATTCTTTCATATATCTGAACAGATGAATTTACCTCAGGCAGTCTACATAGAAATTTTCATTATCACATTCTGTTTCTAATAGCAAATGAACTGCTTTTTCTCTCTGTCCCAAGAGCAATAAGTTTTCTGCACACTTCTGATTCTGATAATAGCTTGTACTTTTACACACATGTAGCGCTGCACGATCTAACTGGAGTCTCTAGATATTATGTTACAAAATTTAACAGATTAGGTGCTAACAGTCATTATCTTTGTTGCTAAAGGAAACAAGTGTTATTTAAACAATTTATATGAAAAAACACTATTACATTATCTCTTAAAAAAATCAATTACTACTTCTAAATACTATTTTCATAATTAGCACATAGCAAGACAAAAAGAAAAAAAAAAAAAAGTTGAGAAATATTCTTTGGCTTGTACTAAATGCAGTGAAATCTTCTACGGCTCATACTGAATTCGGTAAATGTCCCAAAATTCATTTGGCCATTCTAATTATAATAAGTCTACTGAAAACTTTCCCAATGAAAGCCAAAAACTTCAGGAAATAAAAAGCAAGTGTTGGTGTTAATTTCCGATTTTTCACAGAAAATACTGAAATCTGATTTCTCTAGTTGAGATTTAATATAATAAAAAATTTTAACAGCTTTATCAAGTCAATTCTTAACCCATATATAGAGTAGTGCAAGTACTAATATCTTTTGTATTTGGAGTCACCATAAAAAAAAAAAGTGTTTATTTAAGAATAGGTTTTTATACCTTTTGCAGCTAAAGTTTGTTGTTTGTTATTTGGTTTTTAGGAGCATTAGCAACTAAGGCCATATTGCTACGGGACATGCGGTGGTCATTCCTTGACCTTTCCGAATCCTCCGTATTTGGTGGTCACTGCCTCGAACCCCGGTCAAATCAAGAAGCATGTGCTACGCACTGCTGCTCCTGCCCACCTGGCTAAGGAGGCGTCTGCAGCTAAACTCTTCCTATGATGTGCAGTGATTCCATTTCACTGAAAAAAGATAGCTTGCTTCCTATATTTGTGAGACACACTAGTCTAGATAATGTATTATGAACCCAATTTCATTGGGTTCATAATACATTATCTAGACTAGTGTGTCTATTATAAGCAGTGGGAAAGAAAAAATGAGAGTAGGTGTGTTATAGGCCAAATGAATCTGATGAGTATAATGAGCAATTGTGCAGAGATATAGAGTGGGCCAGTAAATCACAGTGTCTTATAAAGGGGGATTTTAATTTCCCAGAGATTGACTGGAATTTGTGGGTTGGTCACTCACACACTAGCAAAGCTTTTGTGGATTTATTGGATGATTGTTTTCTACAGCAGCATGTTCGGGAGGCAACTAGAGGGAGTAATACTCTTGATCTGATTATCAGTAGTGATTCTTCATGCAAGAATCTGCAGATAAAGAAACCACTAGGTGGCAGTGATCACAGTGTGCTGAAGTGGGATTTACTCAAAGAGGTAACTACCATTAGGGGTAAAGGGAAGGGTTTTTGCTTTCGTAAAGGCAACTATGGTAGTCTGAGACAGTATTTAATTTCTATACGGTGGGACCAATTGATGATGATGATGATGATGATGTAGCAACCCCAGAGCAACGTATCAACTCTGTGGTACTACACTGACAGTGGTAGAGAATGAAAGGGACTTGGGGGTGATTGTGCAGGCAGATATGAAGTTCTCTGAGCAGTGCAGACGGGCTGCAAGAGTAGCTCATGGTGTCTTGTCAATGATATACAGGAATTTTTCCAGCAGGGATAAGGAGGTGATTATTCCATTGTATAAGGCAATGGTCAGGCCACACTCAGAGTACTGTATACAGGTCTGGAGGCCTCATTTCAAGAAGGATGTAGAGCTGCTGGAACGAGTACAGAGAAGGGCAACAAGATTAGTGAATGGAACAAAGGGGTGCTCTTACGAAGAAAGGCTTAAGTTTTGCAAATTACAGTGTCTGGAGACTAGGCACCAGCGAGGTGATCTGATAGAGGTGTATAAAGCCTTGAATGGTTTAAGCATGCTCAATGCTGATGGGATTCTTCCTCTAGCTCAGAAAAATCACCTGAGAGGGCATAAATTCAAATTGAGGAAAGACAGATGTAGGATAGACGTGCGGAAATTTGCCTTTAGCCAGCGGGTGGTTGGTTGGTGGAACAGACTGCCATCCCTTGTGGTGGAGGTTGATAGCCTAAATAAGTTTAAGGCTCAGCTGGACAGGTATTTTGAACGAACAGAGGGGTGAAGTGGAAGTGGGTTTTTTTTTTTTTTGGCTGATGCTGCATAAGCTTGCTTTCTTGCATCAAATGCCTCTACTAATGCTAATGCTATCAACAGCAAATTCTAGATGGGAAGCATTCAAGTAATTAATCTTGGTTTGTTTGTTTATTTGGTTTTTAGGAGCATTAGCAACTAAGGCCATATTGCTCTGGGAATATGCGGTGGTCATTCCCTGACCTTTCCGCATCCTCCATATTTGGTGGTGACGGGTTCAAACCCCGGTCTAATCAAGAAGCGTGTGCTACGCACTGCTGCTCCTTCCCACCTGGCTATGAAGGCGCCCAATTAATCTTGGAAGCTACTAGGCTTTTCACACAAACAAAGAAATATTGTTCAAGATTTAGGCCTAAATGGATGTCAGATGAACTAATTACACCTGTGACAGAAGAAAAATGCATGGGATACATATAAATTAACATGTGACAGAAGCCTATGATAAATATAAGCTGGTCTGTAACCAAGTTACAAAGGAGGTTAGGCAGGCAAAGGCAGATTACTAGAAATCTTTGGTAAAGGATGCAAAGAAAAACAGCAAAGAGTTCTTTACTTATGTAAACTCTAGAAGGAAGGGGATGAATCAGATTGGTCCACTTGATATCGATGGTTCAACTGTTGATGATCCTACTCAGGTAGCTAACAAACTAAATGAATATTTTGCATCTACATTCACACATGAGGAGTTATTCAGGGAGTGGAATGCCAGAGGTGTATTCAAATCTGGCAGTAAGCTTAGATAATCTTGTAATAACTGAGAGTAAAGTGGAGGAGAAATTGTTGAAGATAAACATAAGAAAGGCACCTGGGATGGATGGAATCTATCCAGTTAAAGGAGGTGGAAAAGGAAGTAAGCAAACCCTTAGCCATAATTATGAGAGCTTCCCTGGACTCATGGGAGGTACCCATGGACTGGAGATGTGCAAATGTGACCCCAATCCAAATTTAAAGGAGGATCAAAGGGAGACACGGGTAATTACAAACCTGTTAGTTAACTTCTGTTCCAGGGAAATTAATGGAGACACTGGTTAAAGAAGCACTGCAGGATCATCTAGACAAGACTTCATTTAGCTCAGACACAGCATGGGTTTGTTAAGGGGAAGTCTGTCTGACTAATTTGATTGGATACTATGATGTAGTCACAAAGGAACTGGATGCAAAGAATAACTTTGATATCATATATTTGGATCTTAGAAAGGCCTTTGATACTGTTGCACATGGAAGACTGCTGCACAAATTGGAGCAGTGTGGCATTGGAGGCAAATTGCTGCTATGGATAAAGGGATGGTTGAGTGGGAGAAGACAGAGAGTGGTAATCAATGGACACTGCTCTTCGTGGACTAATGTTATTAGAGGAGTCCATCAGGGTTCAGTGTTGTTTTCTGCATTTATAAATGAGATTGATAATGGTATATCAGGCTTAATGTCCAAGTTTGTAGACGATATGAAGGTTGGCAGGGTTGTAACGACACTAATGACAGTACACTGCTGCAAGAGGATCTAGAAAAGTTGAACAGACAGGCTGAGAGGTGGTAATGAAGTTTAACATTGACAAATGTAAAGTGCTACATATGGGAAGCAGTAATCCCAGAGTAGCGTATCCACTCTGTGGTACCACACTGACAGTGGTAGAGAATGAAAAGGACCTGGGGATAATTGTGCAGGCAGATATGAACTTTTCTGAGCAGTGCAGACGGTCTGCAAGAGTAGCTCATGGTGTCTTGTCAATGATATACAGGAATTTTTCTAGCAGGGATAAGGAGGTGATTATCCTCTTGTATAAGGCAATTGTCAGGCCACACCTTGAGTACTATATACAGGTCTGGAGGCCTCATTTTAAGAAGGATGTAGAGTGTTGTAACGAGTACAGAGAAGGGCAATAAGATTAGTGAACAGAATAAAGGGTTGCTCTTATGAAGAAAGGCTTAAGTTTTGCAAATTACAGTGTCTGGAGACTAGGCACCTGCGAGGTGATCTGATTGAGGTGTATGAAGTGCTGGATGGTTTGAGCATGCTGAATGCTGATGGAATTCTTCCTCTTGCTCAGAATAATTGCCTGAGAGGGCATAAATTCAAATTGAGGAAAGACGGTTGTAGGACAGATGTGCGGAAGTTTGCCTTTAGCCAGCAGGTGGTTGATTGCTGGAACAAACTTCCATCTGTCGTAGAAGTTGATAGCTTAAACAGATTCAAGGCAGAACTTGACAAACATTTGGAGCAAGGGGATGGGTGAAATAAGGAGTGTTTTTTTTTTTTTTTTGGCTGATGCTATATAAGCTTGCTTTCTTGCATCATGTGCCTTTGCTAATGCTAATTTCATAGCAGACCGAAGTCTAAAAAAACTTCTCCAGACAGAATGGAATTATTCCGCATTTAATAACGAAGCAGAAGTGGATGTGAAATTGGATACTAAACTTTTCCAAGTGCCTTCCTCAGAGAGATAAACTATATCAATCAACTATATATAGGGACCATACCATTGGATTATTTGAGAAGAGAAAAGAATGATGATGCAACCCAGAAGGCAATAGATATTATTACTGAATTAATAGTGAAAGAACCAAAATAGTACCTTGGTCACCCTTGAATTACTGTAATTTTGAAAGATGGAAATTAAGAGAAAATTATAACCCATAACAAAGATTAATGAAGAAAAGCAGACACTTTTTTTTTTTTTTTTTTCACTCAGATACTCTGGGTTTGTAAATACCGATTCTCATAGTTGAGGGCCTGTAGAGCTTATAGTTCAGGTGGGTTAGATGAGTGGGGGAAAAGGAGGGGAGGATTTTTTTTTTCTTCAGCAAAAATATGCTAACAATACTTTGGCTGCCTGGACTGCATTAACAGAAAAACATAATTAGAACACTGGATGCTCTTTTAGCTGCCAATTATTTTATTCCTGAGGATAAATTCTCACAACAGGTATACAGAGTCCCAATGGGTGGTCAATATTTGGACACTTACTGAATTTTAACGAAGATGAAGTAAAGAAGTAAGGTACTATTTCATTGTATGTATTGAAATAGTTTGAAAAATAACAATACAACACACACGCATATGCTGGGGAAGACCATTTGCCTCCTATGACAGTAACAGACCTTATGCTTACATTTGCATTATAGTCAAAGCAGCTTATGTGCCATCAAACCCCCATTACAACAAATATGCTTACATTCTTTAAAACCAAACTACATTTTTCACGAGTCAACCTAAAGTAACCAATATCATTTATAATTGAACAACATCACCCAGTAGACGAATTCATTAAGGACTTGAAGAAATTATTGTGGCCTGTTTTAATCTATTTGGTTTCATCAACTCAACAGGTAACCTTAATTAGTGACTTTGTGCCAAGTGGTGAATAAATGTATTGAATCTAAGCTAGCAACCAAGCAATGTTTGCAAGAGAAACTTTCAGTTGAAAATGTAACTTGTTACATGATAACACAAAATCCATATCAGTAGGCAGCATAGAATCAACACATTAGTTTGAATAATAACACTCAATACTTTCTTTTTTTTTTTTTTTTTTTTTGTCTATACTGCTGGGGAGCACGTTGCTCCTCCTGTGAGATTGCTGTATACAGTATAACAATACTATATGCAGTGGTTTGGCAAATTTTTGTTATAGATCCAATAAATTTTGTTTTAACGGTGTTGCCTTTTTGTTAGTTTTGGCAGTCTTTTTGAATTAGAAAAAGTGTGAGATCCAATTCAAATTTTGAATTTGTTGTAGATATATTTTTAATAATTCATCCTAAAATGCATATGAAACCCTATATTATTGGTCAGGGAACTGTAGTGACCTCGAAATACATTGCATTTTGAATAATCTAATATTGAATTAATGAGGATGTGCGGTAACAAAGAATGGGATGGAAAAAAAAATAATAATTTTGATGTCATATATACTTAGATTTCAGTACAGTCTTCCACACTGTTTCACATGAACAACTGCTGTAAAAATTCAATCAAGGTGCTATCGGGGCAAGTTACTATTATTAAGCAGATTGATTGAGAAGTGGCAGTCAATATAAATGCAAGGTACTGCATTTGGGTAGTAGTAATCTCAGAATAACATACCATTGGGATGGTATATTATTAGAATATGTTTGCACCCCACTCAAGCTGGTGGAAAGCAGAAAAGACTGGGGGGTTAATTGTACAGTCTGAAATGAAGTCCTGTCAACAATATATAGGAATTTTTTCTGCACAGACAAGATGGTGATTATCCGATTGTATAAGAGAATGGTTATTTGCAGCTTTAGTACAGCATACAGATCTAGAAGCTACATTTTTGGAAGGCTGTAGATCTTTTGAAACAGGTGCAGACAAGAAAGACAAGATTAATTAGGGTACGAAAGAGAACTCTTATCAAGAATTACTTCATTTCTGCAAATTGCAGCATCTGGAAACTAGGCAGGTGCCTAGTTTCCAGATGGCCTGATTGAAGTTTTTAAGTCTTTAAATGGATCCCAGAATAACATACTGTATAATAACATACAATATTACAATAATATAATACCATACATATTGGTACTGTATAAACAATGCTTACATAGCATCATCCAAAAATAAACACACTTCACTTCTCTATTCCTTCTAATAAATCTGTCAAAACCTTGCTTAAATTTATTCAAACTACCCACTTCTACAACACTAGGTGGAAGTTTATTCATTTATTCCAAAAACTGATTACTCTTTGATAGTGCAAATATCCACACATCTATTTTACAATCATCCTTTACGAATTTAAATTTATGCCCACTCGTGTGGGTGTAAATTTATAATAATTTATAAAATGATTTCTCAGAGTTAATATTAGATAGATTTTTGCTAACTTTACCCCATCCCTAAAAGCTCATCCACGTATGAATGTAAATACAAGATATTTATTCTGTTTATAAAGAATCTACACAGGCTCATCAACATTAAGACATTCATACCCAGTGGACCAATGTGATTTAATGGTGTTTATGGATTTCAGTATGCTGATTCTAATTATGATCTTAGTTTTTGTATAGAACCAATAGTAGTAGTAGTGGCATGTGATGCAAGAAAGCAAATGTATGAGCTTATGCAGCATCAGCAAAAAAAAAAAAAATCACACCATTCCCTCCAAATGCCTGTCCAGTTCCTCCTTAAATTTATTCAACCTATCAACTTCCACAACTACAGATGGAAGTTTGTTCCAGCAATTAACCACCCGCTGGCTAAAGGCAAATTTCCGCACATCTATTCTACATCTGTCTTTTCTTAATTTGAATTTATGCCCCCTTAGGTTCGTAATCTGAACAAGTGGAAGGATCCCATCAGAATTCAGCGTGCTCAACCCATTCAAGGCCTTATATACCTCAATCAGATCACCGCGCAGGTGCCTAGTCTCCAGCCACTGCAATTTGCAGAACTTAAGCCTCTCTTGGTAAGAGGATCCCTTCATTCCCCTCACCAATCTTGTTGCCCTTCTCTGTACACGCTCAAGTAAATCTACATCCTTCCTAAAATGAGGCCTCCAGACCTGTATGCAGTACTCAAGGCGTGGCCTGACCATTGCCTTATACAGAAGGATAATCACCTCCTTTTCCCTGCTAGCAAAATTCCTATATATCATTGACAAAACCCCATGACCTGCCCTGGCAGCCTGTCTGCATTGCTCAGAAAACTTCATATCTGACTGCACAATTACTCCCAGGTCTTTTTCATTTTCTACCACCTTAAGTGTAGTATCACAGTTGGTACGTTTCTCTGGGGTTACTTCTACCCATATGCAGTACTTTGCATTTGTCAAGGTTAAACTTCAGTTGCCACTTCTTAGCCCATCTGCCCAAATTATCTAGATCCTGTTGCAGTAGCACACTGCCATTACTGTCATTAACAACCCTGCCAACCTTTGTATCATCTGCAAACTTTGACATTAAGCCTGATATACCTTCATCAATATCATTGATAAAGGTATATCCAATCTGGACAATGGTTTGTCCAGAATGAAAGAAAAGTAAATATGCAATAATACTGTACCAGAGTTATTAGAAATGTTCAATTTTTGTAAAGAACAGATTATTAATCATTGTTAAAAGTAAATAAAAACTGAGAAAAAAAAAAAAAAAAAAAAAACATAACTTAAAAGTAAGAACTTTTCTAGGGTTAATCAATATATATATATTATATTTTTTATGTAAATTTTAACATCTTTGTCTTTTGTGGTCAGTGTAATTATCCCAAACCAAGAACCTAGAAACCAAATCCCTAACTAAGTTATTTAATTCTTGCAGATTAGGGAAACGTCACACTTTAATCACCTATAGGCATTCCAGAATAGGCTTGTTTCGTATACAACTGCAAAACCAATAATGTTATGTTTCATCTGCTTTGAACTTATATAATATCCACAAACATAGAAAAATGAGTCTGGAGACAACTTACAACTTCATTTGGAACAGGCTTCTGAGGTGCAATCTCAATTATCTTGTTTGCTGGATTCATCATCCAATTCTGAAGACTGTTCTCTGAAAGATGGATTGGGAACTGGCAGGTCATCATTATGTGGCAATGATGTAACAGAGGATAGAATGTCGGGATGCACTAACAGCTATTCAATCCAGAGACGTAAAATTTGATATATCCACCATACAAAAGTATTGTGTATATCTCACATAAGTCTATTCATTATATCAACTGTTTTGCCAGTTTTTTGAAATTTGATGTAGTTTGTAGGCTTTCTCCATATCTGAGATACAGTAAAATGTATAGCTTTACTTCAGCAGGGATTAAACACCCTCTAATGTTAACCTGCAACTACTATGACAGAAATGAGCACTTGCCACTTGCCTTGATCACCTATAGGCATTCCAAAATAGGCTTGCTTCATATATAACTGCAAAACCAATAATGTTATGTTTCATCTGCTTTGAACCTATATAATATCCACAAACACAGCAAAATGAGTCTGGAGACAATTTACAACTTCATTTGATGCCATAGTAAACTACAAAAAAATAAATAAAATAAGTAAAAGTACAGACTCATATCACAGTATTGATACACACTTATATAATACATATAAATGTTGTAATAGTGATACTAGAGAAAAACACCACTGACAATGACACCCTGGATTCAGCACACAAAATAAATATATGAAATAGTTAAATATAAAGAAGTTTTTTTGTTGGATAACATGACCTCCTCATTGTAACATTATTACAAAGTGTCACTTTGTTTATGGAGACCTCCTCGTTGACCACAGTGATGTTCATATGTTCGAAAGCAATGTCCTCTCCCCCCTCAACATTGTCATAGGTAAGTGGAGTGTGAACAGAAAAAGATGGAGCAGGCACTACTCTTTCCACAGTTCCTGCTCCATCTTCTTTTGCCCCATATCTGCCCACATCAGTTTTGCTTAAGAGAATAGCTTAGACTGCAGCCAGGAATGAGATATCGTGCAACAAAAACATGGTTGTTGACTAAGGACACAAACATCCCTTAATGACCTCTACTCAGAGTATGCATTTTCTTCATCCCCTACCCAGAGGTCTATAACACAATAAGATGCTCTCCATTTCAGTTTAGTGTTGCTTGTCTTGTAACCAATCCTTTCATATTTCGTTGTATATTATTGCTATACAGTCAGTCCTCGTATAGCACGATAGTTGTGTTCCTAGAAACCATCGTACAATGCAAAATCGTGCAATATAAACAACGGGCCCTATGGGAAAAATAGGGTTAGGTGCCGACCACCCAAGATTGAACACACATTTGTAACCAAAACATTACCAAACGCAATAAATAATTGTAATAAAATACTTATATATTTTATTACGACTATTACGTAATAAAATATTGCTAATGCTTTTATCGTAAGCAAACTTGTTTTTTATTTGATTTTCTATACAAACAGATGACAGCCGTTCCATCTCTTCCAATTCTTTGTGTCTTAATCTAATGGATTTTAATTACACTTTGAGTTGTTCCTGCTATGAAAGTTGTTTTTATTTTCTCTGCATTCTTTGTAATTCTCGGCGTTGCCTCATTTAGGTCTGTAGCACGTGCAATATCACATGGTCTTTCATTTCGCTCAAAGTGTTTCACAATTCAATTTCATATTTTTTTCTCTATCGACAGAGGCGGACTGGCCATAAGCCTTACCGGGAAAACCCCGGTGGGCCGAAGGCTGGTGTGATTTTGGCCATAAACCAAAGTATGAGGCCACTATAAATTTCCCGGGGTAAGAATTTTTGACCCAGTCCATCTGTTTATCGATATTGCTTTTCTTTTTCTCTCTGAATCTGCAGTGTCTTCACTAGGATGCTTCCTTTTCACACCTTTTAAGTATTTTACTCATTTTAGGGAATAAAGCACAATTACAAAACAAGGAGGCACGCTTGATATGCATAAACAAAGCTGCGCGCATGTAGCAACTGAATAAACAACACCGTAAAGACAGAGATACACTATTAACACCTCACATTTTACTAAAGCACATTTCTAGGGGTTACTACCATAAAACAATAAAAACAATTTCCAGTTGCGTTTCTGCTAGTGGAATCTGTTATAAACTGGTAGCAAACTCAATCTAATTGCATTTGCGATTATACCGATAGCTGGAATTGTGTTAGTTTTTATGTTATTATGGTGAAATGTGTTTCCCCTTCACTGATATAAAAAACAAATACATTTTCAAAATCTTCTCTTCATTCCTATCGTGTTGCGTTCGGTTGGGGTGATTCTGCATTCGACTGCCATTTCTTGTAAACACCAAGGCGAATCATGCATAAGCAAATTCGGTTCGTGTTATATAAGATATCGTTCCCCTATTTATAATTCGTGTATGATCGAATTCATGTAGTGTAAACACGTGTTATACGAGGACTGACTGTATATATTTTTTTTAAAAGTTCATCTCTTTCTTTTGAGTTACATTTATTTAGACATTCTTTCATGTAATTATTAAAATGAAAATTATAGTTCCTCAGAGCGGTTTAATATACTTAGAACATACATACAAAGAACGGTTTAATATACATAAAGCTTTCGGCTGAGTAGACTTTAAACTTTTCAACACAGATGAAGAGGACAGTCAGCCAGTGTCACTTTGTAATAATCATTCTGTATATGCTTCCCATGGTATCTGATGTTTCAAACTTGCATCATAGATGCCACTGTTGACAACCAGTAGCTCACTGTTGTTCACCATAACAGTGTTTCTATCCTGTGAAAATAAATCTGCACATAGCTGAGAGTGGTCTTAATTCAGTAATTTTATCCTTTCCATTACACATTTGGTGCAAAAACTGCCTTGTCCTCCACATTTCCATACTTCAGCTATTTTTTTAAATTTTTGCTACTCCATTTTAGCAAGTTATATTTTGTCAAGAATTAGATAAAAGAATTCAAAATGAATCACATCAAATTTCAAAAAACTGGCAAAAGTGTTGATAAAATAGATTTATGAGATGCACACAGTACCTGAAATTCATGCTCTCAAAAATATAAAATATGGGGAGCTGCAGATAAGCAAAAGATATAAAATCATGTAAAATAATGGAACCATCTGTCCTTTTTACTATCCTTAGCCAGAATAAGACAAAAACATTTTACTGTAGTTTTAGTGTAATTTATAGCTCAATTTACTTTATATTTTTGTAAGAATGAATGGTTGGTTGTTGAGTTTTATTGGCGCATTAGCAACTAAGGCTATAATGCACCTAAGAATGAATATGAACACCACATGTTTGTTTGTTTGTTATTTGGTTTTTAGGAGCATTAGCAACTAAGGCCATATTGCTCCGGAACACCACATAGTATCTCTGAAAAAGATAAATTTTTTATCAACTGTTCTGTCAATGTTGAGGTAAGGAGTTCAACCACTTTCTGATAAGGTAGCAGTACTATTGACACACCTCTCTATGTGGTGATACTATAATACAGAGGTTCCCAACCTTTCTCGGTTCACGGCACCCTTACTGTCCCGATAATTTTTTCATGGCACCCCTAGGCCAAAAGAAATACTAACACAGTAGTTTTCAACCTTTTAATATATACCTATATAATAATTTTATTCTTTATATAGAGGTACTAAATAAAGATCAATTATACATCACCACAAAATTAAAAAGATACGGTACAATGGATATTGTACCGTACCCTTTATATTGTACCCTTTTCATAATGAAATAAATATATAAATTTCAAAATAATAATAATAACTAAGTAACTTAAACCCAAATTACACAGCACCCCAAGAATGTTGCTGCGGCACCCTAGTGTGCCACGGCACTCCGGTTGAAAACCACTGCTATAATATAATAGCAATATATTACTTTGTTTTGGGAGTACTGTTTATTTGAAAGTATTTCAATAGGTGGAAATTTGTCAATACTTGGGTACTTAAGAGAAAACTAAAACTACAATAAAATACTTTTTTAAAAAGATTTTTATTTTTTGTAGGTTTCTGAGAGCAAAAAGAAACGGAATAGTTCTATCATTTTGCATGAATGAAATCCTTCACCTGCTTACAGCTCATCTTACTTTACATTGCCATAAAATTTCAGTTTTAAGGCTAGAATAAAAGTGGACATAATTTCCATTATTATTAGTGTTTTTATAACTTTTCTAGAAGTGAAATGCTTCTTATTTTTAAGAGAATCATGTCACATATGAAATCTTTTGATGTTATTTTAATGTTTTTTTTTTTTTTTTTTAACTATTAATAGACAAGTGTCTTGGTTTGTTTGTTTTTTTTTTAACTATTTTTAATGGGCACATTCTGTGAAGCCAAATATAATTATAATCACATTTCAAAAAAAAAAAAGACAAAGCACTAAAGAAACATACCTTGTAAGTACTATTATCACAAAATATGTCATAACCAGTGTCCAGAGGCTGTTCAAAAAACCTATATGCACTTGAATTTTGTTTATTTTTCTCTATCATTGTGTGTCCATTAAAATCTGATGTCTGGTTCAGTTCATGGGACTGAAATTAAAAGAATTAGTATGTTTTAATTTATAAACAGCTAAAAATTATCTAATACAGCAGTTAATAAAATACAAACATATGATTTAAATACAAGTAAAACTTCTGTAAATAAATTATCAATTATTTTTAAAATAGATAGCAGAAACATTTTTTCTTTACTTTTGTGATTGCCATAATTACCATAATTATGTTATTTATGACTATCTGGACCACTGAAGGAAATGACTGAGGATGATA
Organism: Mastigoproctus giganteus; assembly: GCF_048544385.1. Lineage (NCBI taxonomy): Eukaryota > Metazoa > Arthropoda > Arachnida > Uropygi > Thelyphonidae > Mastigoproctus > Mastigoproctus giganteus. Next base: position 140,626,186 of record NC_143576.1, read on the forward strand.
TAGAAAATAAACACTTCTCAGCTTGAATCTCAAATAAGATTTGAGATTCCTTGGCTATATGCATGAAATTGGTGGATGTATTCAAAGGGTTAAGACTATGACTGGCACATGTTTTACTCTTCAAATGCACATATCTACTTCTTTTATGAAATCCACAAAAAGAGCAAAACAGTGATAACCTCTGCTGATTGATAATTTTTAACCAGATTGGTTCTAATCCCAATGTACTCGTCATGAAAGTTTAATTTCAGAAAATACAAGGAAAATTACACTAGCCAACACGATTTTTACATCCAAGAACTTAAATGCTGTTTCTAACCAATTTTTATGTGTAGATTTCAAAAATCACCATAACAGTTTTTTTTTTTTTTTTTTTTATGTGAACCCCAAACACGAGAGGTATTAGAACCTATAGTACTTAGTACCGTGCTTGGGTTGGAGGTTGAGAATACGAAAGAAGATATTTGTTGACATTGGACTTGAACTTCTGTAGATTGTAATTTTCAGGAAATACGTATGAAGGAAGGTTGTTCCAGAAAACGGCAGTTGAATGAATAAATGAGGAAGATGAAAAGTTGGTTCTGTGGGTTTGAAGTTGGACAGTAAATGGATGTTGGCTGGTGGCGGCACATGTTCGGACTGTTTTGAAAGAGAGAGCGGGAATTATAGAAGCCAATTCAGAAGAACAGTGCCCATGAAAGTATCTGTAGAAGAGGCATGCAGCAGAAACAGTACGTCTATGAGAAAGCGAGTGGAGAGACTCTGTTAGAGATGAATCATTAATTAACATAACTGCCCTCTTCTGAATGGAATCAAGAAGCCTGAGAGAGGTTTTGGGGGCACCCCCCCAATGTGGGAACAATATTCCATGGCAGGGCAGATTTGCGATTTATACAGAGTGAGCAGCTGTTTGGAAGAAAAGTAACGCCGAGAGCGAAAGAGAAAACCAAGTTTTTTAGATGCAGAGGAAGCAATATTTGTAATGTGCTTGTGCCAAGAGAGATTAGAAGTCAGGGTAATCCCCAAAAGAGATATATAATTTTGCCTAGAAATTGGAGTGTCACTAAAGATAAGCATAGGAGCAGACGAATCCTTTTTGTGAGATATAAGACAAGACTGAGTTTTAGAAGGGTTGAAATCAACTAAGTTGTCTTTGCCCCATTGGAGAATTACTTGAAGATCGGCATTTAAGGAATTGGTAGCAGATTTTCGAGAAGTTTAAGCTGATTGAGCAGGACGTTTCTCAAATGGAAAGTGGAATGCAATGTGCTATCATTGGCAAAACTATGGATAGGATTTCCAGTCAATGGAAGAAGGTCATTAATATAAAAGAGGAAAAGAGTGGGGGAAAGAATTGAACCTTGGGGGACACCGGCATTAGTAGAAAAGTTAGAAGACAGAGAGCCATCTACCATCACCCTCAGTGAGCGATCAGAGAGAAAACTGGATAACCAATTACTAAAAACAGCTGGCAAACCATAAGATGGAAGCTTGTTTAGAAGACCTTTATGCCAAACACGATCGAAAGCCTTTAAGATGTCGAGCAACTACTTGTGTTTCACCGAACCTTTCCATTGAATTAGTCCATAAATGGGTAACATAAGCCAGAATATCACCAGTGGATCGACACTGACATAATCCATACTGGCGATCATTGATCAGACGGAAGGTTTCTAGGTAGTTTAAGAGTTGGCGGTTAATTGATTTCTCCATTACTTTAGAAAGAGTAGAAGTAATTGCAATGGGACGATAATTGGATGGGAGGGATTTGTCACACTTTTTAGGAACTGGCTGGATATGAGCAAATTTCCAAGCAGAAGGAAAAACACCTTTGGAATAAGAAAGTGAAAAAAGGCAGCAAAGAATAGGAGTAAGTTCAGGAGCACAGGTTTTGAGAACAAGTGGAGAAATACCATCAGGACCTGGAGCTTTCTTAGCATCAAGATTCATCAAAATCCTTCTGATATCCTTTTGACGGAAGACCACAGGAGGCATTGAATGGAGCATGTTTGGAATGGTGGGAGGTGTTTTACCAGGATCATTAATACATGAGCTGGAAGAAAAATGATAGGTGGAACAGGACCAGGGTATGTCTGCCAGGGGCAAAGGTTGATGACGTTGTAGAGCGAATATCATCTTTTAAGGGCACAAAAGGTGATATAGTTGTACACGTTGGCACTAATAATATTAAGAGTAGGAGACCGGCAGAATTACTTAACAAGTACAGGTCACTGTTGAACAAAAGCCGAGAATTAGGGTTGAATTTGAAAGTGTCTGCAATTCTGCCCAGACACGATAGGAGGGAGTATATGATGAGAGCCTTGTCGATCAATTTGGCCCTGGAAAGATTGTGCAAGGCTCAAGGGGTAGAATTTTTTTCAGCCTGGACTGTACTTGTTAACAGGAGAGATTGCTTCTACAGGGATGGGATACACTTAAATAGAAAGGGTGCAAGAATATTTGCTAATGCTATCGAGGCAGTGTTAGGTGGGTCGGAAAACTGCTAGCTTGGGGGGAGACAAAGACCAACAGATTGACAGTAGCCACGGGCAGAGGTGAAAGAGATTCTTGCACTGCTTCTATTAGAATGAGCAGAAGCCTGAAAAACAAGATGCATGGTATTTCAGAGACTGCTGGGAGCCATTGCGGTACAAGTAAACACATGGGTTGTGTTAGGGTAGCTAAGAATAGAAACAGGTGCAGGTATACTTGCGTGTACACCAATGCTAGGAGTTTAGTAAATAAATTTGATGAATTTGAGGTATTGCTCAAAACATCGAAGGCAGATATTGTTGGGATATCAGAGACGTGGTGTCACACAGATATAAGGGATGCAGAACTGCAATTTGGGGAGTACAACGTCTACAGAAAGGATAGACAGGATAGGAAGGGGGGAGGGGTTATGCTATTAGTTAAGAAACACATAAAAACCAAGGAAGTGAAGCCAGTCGACATCGCTGGACAGTGCAGTGTGGAGTCAGTTTGGTGTGACATAAACATTGGGAGATCAAAATTGAGAGTAGGAGTGTGCTATAGGCCTAATGACTCTGATGAGTATAATAAGGAACTGTACAGGGAAATAGAGTGGGCCAGTAAATCAGAGTGTCTTATAATGGGAGATTTTAATTTCCCAGATATTGACTGGAATTTGGGGGCTGGTTACTCACACACTAGCAGGGCTTTTGTGGATTTATTGGATGATTGTTTTCTACATCAGCATGTTCGGGAGGCAACTAGAGGGAGTAATACTCTTGATTTGATTATCAGCAGTGATTCTTCATGCATTAAGAATCTGCAGATAAATGAACCACTAGGTGGCAGTGATCACAGTGTGCTGAAGTGGGATTTACTCAAAGAGGTAACTACCATTAGGGGTAAAGGGAAGGGTTATTGCTTCCGTAAAGGCGACTACGATGGACTGAGACAGTATTTAAATTCTATACAGTGGGACCAACTGATGATGTTACCAACAGCAAATTCAAAATGGGAAGCATTCAAAGAACTTATCTTGGAAGCTACTAGGCTTTACATACCAACTAAGAAATATTGTTCAAGGTTTAGGCCAAAATGGATGTCAGATGAACTAATGAGGCATATGGCAGAGAAGAAAAATGCATGGGATACTTACAAATTAACACATGACACAGAAGCCTATGATAGATACAAGTTGATATGCAACCAAGTTACAAAGGAGGTTAGGCAGGCGAAGGCAGATTACGAGAAATCCTTGGCAAGGGATGCAAAGAGTTCTTTACTTATGTAAACTCTAGAAGGAAGGGGATGAATCAGATTGGTCCACTTGATATTGATGGGTCAAGTGTTGATGATCCTGCTCAGGTAGCTAACAAACTAAATGAATATTTTGCATCGACATTCACACATGAGGAGTTATTCAGCGAGGGGAATGCCAGAGGTGTATTCAACTCTAGCAGTAAGCTACAGAATCTTGAAATAACTGGGAGTAAAGTGGAGGAGAAACTGTTGAAGATAAACACAAAAAAGGCACCCGGGGTGGATGGGATCTATCCAGTTATATTTAAGGAGGCAGCAAAGGAAGTAAGCAAACCCTTAGCCATAATTATGAGAGCTTCCTTGGACTCAGGGGAGGTACCCATAGACTGGAAATGTGCAAATGTGACCCCAATTCACAAAGGAGGATCAAAGGCTGACACAAGTAATTACAGACCTGTGAGCTTAACTTCTGTTCCAGGAAAATTAATGGAGGCACTGGTTAAAGAAGCACTGCAGGATCATTTAGACAAGACTTCAGTTATAGCTCAGACACAGCATGGTTTTGTTAAGGGGAAGTCTTGCCTGACCAACTTGATTGGATACTATGATGCAGTCACAAAGGAACTGGATGCAGGGAATAACTTTGATATTATATACTTGGATCTTAGAAAGGCTTTTGATACTGTTGCACATGGAAGACTGCTACACAAATTGGAGCAGTGTGATATTGGAGGCAAATTGCTGCTATGGATAAAGGGGTGGTTGAGGGGGAGAAGACAGAGAGTGGTAATCAATGGACACTGCTCATCGTGGACTGATGTTATTAGTGGAGTCCCTCAGGGCTCAGTGTTGGGTCCATTATTGTTTTCTGTATTTATAAATGATATTGATGATGGTATATCGGGCTTAATGTCCAAGTTTGCAGACGATACAAAGGTTGGCAGGGTTGTCAAGGACACTACTGACACTATGCTGCTGCAACAGGATCTGGAAAGGTTGAGCAGATGGGCTGAGAGGTGGCAAATGAAGTTTAACATTGACAAATGTAAAGTACTACACATGGGAAACAGCAACCCCAGAGCAACGTATCAACTCTGTGGTACTACACTGACAGTGGTAGAGAATGAAAGGGACTTGGGGGTGGTTGTGCAGGCAGATATGAAGTTCTCTGATCAGTGCAGACGGGCTGCAAGAGTAGCTCATGGAGTATTGTCAATGATATACAGGAATTTTCCCAGCAGGGATAAGGAGGTGATTATTCCATTGTATAAGGCGATGGTCAGGCCACACCCAAAGTACTGTATACAGGTCTGGAGGCCTCATTTCAAGAAGGATGTAGAGCTGCTGGAACGAGTACAGAGAAGGGCAACAAGATTAGTGAATGGAACAAAGGGGTGCTCTTACGAAGAAAGGCTTAAGTTTTGCAAATTACAGTGTCTGGAGACTAGGCACCAGCAAGGTGATCTGATAGAGGTGTATAAAGCCTTGAATGGTTTAAGCATGCTCAATGCTGATGGGATTCTTCCTCTAGCTCAGAATAATCACCTGAGAGGGCATAAATTCAAATTGAGGAAAGACAGATGTAGGATAGACGTGCGGAAATTTGCCTTTAGCCAGCGGGTGGTTGGTTGGTGGAACAGACTTCCATCCCTTGTGGTGGAGGTTGATAGCCTAAATAAGTTTAAGGCTCAGCTGGACAGGTATTTTGAACGAACAGAGGGGTGAAGTGGAAGTGGGTTTTTTGTTTTTTTTTTTTTTGGCTGATGCTGCATAAGCTTGCTTTCTTGCATCAAATGCCTCTGCTAATGCTAATGCTAATAAGCTAATTCTCTTAATTTTAGCAATTGATTCTGGCCTCGGTTTTCTTGTGATAATCAGACTTCTACCTATGGTTCTTAGGTTCAAATTTGATACAATTTACAATTTGAAGAGATCAACACATTATTTTTGGTGAGGATTTTTGTAGGCTGTGCCAAGGTTTTCCAAGTATTAACTGATCATGACATGTTCTCAGGGTTGTAAATCTATCCTCCAAACATAAACAGTCCCTCAAGATAGGAGGGTGTGGCCCACAACCCTTGCAGCAGTAAAATAATTTAGCAGTAAAATAGGTAGCAGTAAAATAATTTCCAGTTTTACTTGCCGATTCACAAATATTTTTCCTTTCAGTGTTTTCACATGAGGACTAGTAAGTTGCCATGTCTGTGTCCTGTGTAGTGAAAAAAATTGAATGTGTTGTTTTTATATTGTAGTGTTCAAAACTGAATTTATGTTTTCAGAAATTCATTTACTGCTACAATGAATAAGCAGACACATAGGAAGTGTATCAATCATCCAGACAATTTTTGTTATGTTTGTGGACCATTTACCCTAAAGACTCAAAGGAAAAATATCTATGACATTACAAAACTTTTGTATTCTTTTTATTTTTGATGTAAAATTGGTGATCAAGACAAACCTTGGTCACCTCACAAGTGTTGTGAGGCGACAAACAACAAACCTTATGCCAAATCTTATAAAGTGGCTACATGGCAAACTCAAAGCATTACCTTTTGCAGTCCCTATGGTTTGATGAGACGTAACCACACTAATGATTGCTATTTCTGTGTGACAGATATAGAGTATCTGGTATGTCTAAAAAAAAAAAAGAAGCAAAAACGCTATAATATATCCAAATATACCTTCTGAAATAGTGATCAAGTTCAAGTTGAGGATTCCCTGGAAGTCTCCACTTTGCAAGATGTCAACTATGAGCCAGTAAGTTCAGGTAGTGAGGTACATTTAATCAAACAAGATGAGCTGAATGATTTGGTTCGAGACTTAAATTTGCCGAAAGAACAAGCTGAACTGTTAGGTTCTAGGTTACAGAAAAGATTTCAGTGTTTTGAAAAAGACATGAAAAGTTTTCAAAATATTTTGCTATGGAGGACAGTTTGTGTTTTTGCAAAGACATTATTGGACTTCTGAAAGAACTAGGTGCCAAACATAATTCAGATGAATGGCATTTATTCATAGTTGCCTCAAAATTAAGTTTAAAAGCAGTTTTGCTTCATAATGGTAACGAATTTCCAACAGTTCCTGTGTTTCATTCAGTTGGACTTAAAGAAAGTCATGAAAGCATTTCTAAGGTTCTACATGCCATAAAATACTAGGATTATGGTTAGAACATATGCAGTGATCAACTGGCTTGCAGGGGGGGGGGGGTTCACAAAATTTTTTTTTGTGTTTGTGGGACAGCTGTGTGTCAGAAGAACATTATATTGTGCAACATTGGCACAAGCAGAATGAGTTCATGCCAGGACAATGTAATGTAAAATATATTTCTTTAGTGCAATTAAACAAGGTTTTTCTTCCAACCCTGCACATCAAACTTGGATTGATGAAAAATTTCGTTAAGGGACTAGATAAAGAAGGTAATGGATCTGCATACTTGAGAAATGTGTTTCCTAATTTAATATATGCCAAACTTAAGGAAGGAATTTTGGTAGGACCCCAAATCAGGAAACTCCTGAAAGACAATATGTTTGAAACCCAGTTAAAGGAGGTTGAATTGGCAGCTTGGCGATCATTTAAGGTGGTAGTACATAGTTTTTTGGGTAATAGGAAAGAAGAAACTATGAAATGTTGGTTTATAATTTACTCGATTGCCACAAAAACATGGGCTGTCGAATGTCATTGAAAATTCATTTTCTCTATTCCTATCTTGAATTTTTCCCGGAAAATCTGGGAGATGTGAGTGACACACAAGGGGAGTGGTTTCATCAAGATATTTCCATGATGGAAAAGTAGTACCAAGGTCACTGGGATCCTGTAATGATGGGGGATTACTGCTGGTTCCTTGTTAGGTAGAATAAGCAGGAATACAAGAAAAAATCCCTTAGTAGCAAATATTTTTATGGACAATTACAGGTATGCTGATTATATATTATTAAAATATAACTATTTCACTATGATTCATAATATTTTTTCCAAAGTTAAGTTTTTTACAATTGTATTACAAACTTGAATATATCCCTTTATTTTAACATTAAATGTTGGTACATCTTTCAATGTAGATGTGATAGACTTTATATGGTGATTTTCAGAATCAGCGCATTTATTTCTTCCAGAATCACATATTTTCATTGTGGAGGTATGACAAAAATTATTTTTTGTTGGCTAGTGTTATTATTCATAGTTTTCTCACTTTTCTGTCAAGTAAAAGAAACCAATTTCTCACTTCTTGAAAATTTACTACAACAGGAAACTGCTTTGGATATATAAGGTTGAAAAATATTGAACAATTTTCTGAAATCTAAATACAAAAGTATTACTTTTACATATTCATCATACCTTCGCTCATTCTCCAATTTAAACAATATTCTTCAGTGATGATAGTGGTGCATATAGTGTTGTTCACCAGCTAATGAAATGCCTTTGTTTGCACTAAAATTTTATTATTTTTAAATTACAAAAAAGTATTTAATATTATTTTACTTTTCTGTTTTAATACCTTCATATACAAGGTTATTTCTACTTCTATCACACAAATGATACTAATTTTTTGCCTTAGCTTTAGCCCTGCATTACCATCTATTTCTTGCTTAGCAATTAGTCTTAATTTTTTTTTTTTTTTTTTTTTATGTACACCTCAAACATGAGAGGTATTAGAACCTATAGTACTTAGTACAGTGCTTGGGTTGGAGGTTGAAAACACGAAAGGAGATATTTGTTGACACTGGACTTGAACTTCTGTAGACTGTAATTTTCAGGAAATACGTATGAAGGAAGGTTGTTCCAGAAAATGGCAGTTGAATGAATAAACGAGGAAGATGAAAAGTTGGTTCTGTGAGTTTGAAGTTGGACAGTAAATGACTGTTGCCTGGTGGCGGCACATGTTCGGACTGTTTTGAAAGAGAGAGTGGGAATTATAGAAGCCAATTCAGAAGAACAGTGCCCATGGAAGTATCTGTAGAAGAGGCATGCAGCAGAAACAGTACGTCTGTGAGACAGCGAGTGGAGAGACTCTGTTAGAGATGAATCATTAATTAACCTAACTGCTCTCTTCTGAATAGAATCAAGCAGCCTGAGAGAGGTTTTTGGGGTCACCACCCCCAATGTGGGAACAATATTCCATGGCAGGGCAGATTTGTGATTTATACAGATTGAGCAGCTGTTTGGAAGAAAAGTAATGTCGAGAGCGAAAGAGAAAACCAAGTTTTTTAGATGCAGAAGAAATAATATTTGTAATGTGCTTGTGCCAAGAGAGATTAGAAGTCAGGGTAATCCCCAAAAGAGATATATCATTTTGCCTAGAAATTGGAGTTTCACTAAAGATAAGCATAAGAGCAGAAGAATCCTTTTTGCAAGATATGAGACAAGACTGAGTTTTAGAAGGGTTGAAATCAACTAAGTTGTCTTTGCCCCACTGGAGAATTACCTGAAGATCGGCATTTAAGGAATTGGTAGCAGATTTCCGAGAAGTTGAAGCTGATTGAGCAGGACAACGTTTCTCAAATGGAAAGTGAAATGCAATGTACTATCATCGGCAAAACTATGGATAGGATTTCCAGTCAATGGAAGAAGGTCATTTATATAAAAGAGGAAAAGAGTGGGGGAAAGAACTGAACCTTGGGGGACACTGGTATTAGTGGAGAAGTTAGAAGACAGAGAGCCATTTACCATCACCCTCAGTGAGCGATCAGAGAGAAAATTGGATAACCAATCACTAAAAACAATTGGCAAACCATAAGATGGAAGCTTGTTTAGAAGACCTTTATGCCAAACACGATCGAAAGCCTTTGAGATGTCAAGAGCAAGTACTTGTGTTTCACCGAACCTTTCCATTTAATTAGTCCATAAATGGGTAACATAAGCCAGAATATCAACAGTGGATCGACACTGATGGAATACATACTGGCGATTGTTGATTAGACGGAAGGTTTCTAGGTAGTTTAATAGTTGGCAGTTAACTGATTTCTCCATTACTTTAGAAAGAGTAGAAGTAATTGCAATGGGACGATAATTGGATGGGAGGGATTTGTCACCCTTTTTAGGAACTGGCTGGATATGAGCAAATTTCCAAGCAGAAGGAAAAACGCTTTTGGAATAAGAAGGCAAAGAATAGGAGTAATTTCAGGAGCACAGGTTTTGAGAACAAGTGGAACAATCTTAGCATCAAGATTCATCAAAATCTTTCTGACATCCTTTTGACGGAAGACCACAGGAGGTATTGAATGGAGCGTGTTGGGAATGGTGGGAGGTGTTTTACCAAGATCATTAATACATGAGTTGGAAGTAAAATGGGATGCTAGCAAGTCAGCTTTATCCTTGGCTGAAGTGACAACAGAACCATCTGTTTTGTTTGGACAAAGGTGGGAGCAGAGATGGGCAAAAGTTGCGGCCAATAGCTCTAGCAAGAGACCAGACTGCTCAGCTACCATTAGGGCAAGAAGCAAGTTTTCTACTCTTGGGCTGTTAAAACTCTAGTTTAGACTGATTAATAACTGCTTTACAATTGTTGCGAGCTTTGGTGTAGGCAGAAAACGAAACTGAAGAATTAGAAATAAGCCATATATTATTAGAAGAATTAGAAACAAGCCATCTACAATTATCTACTAAATTATTGAGATGACATCTTTTTTTATATCTGCATACAGCCATTTTCTTTATCTAACAACTATAGTTTCCAGGGCCAAAGCTAGCACAAACAGGAATTTATGCTTCCAGAAAACATGAGTAAAAACTTGTATACTTGCATGTATACCAATGCTAGAAGTATAGTAAATAAATTTGATGAATTTGAAGTGTTGGTCAAGACATCAAAGGCAGATATTGTTGGGATAGCAGAGATGTGGTGTCACACAGAAATAAGGAATGCAGAATTGGAATTTGGGGAGTACAATGTGTACAGAAAGGATAGACAGGATAGGAAGGGAGGAGGTGTTATGCTGTTAATTAAGAAAAACATAAAATCAAAAGAAGTGCATCCAGTTGATATAGATGAACAGTGCACTGTTGAGTCAGTTTGGTGTGACATAAGGACTGCGAAAGCAAAAATAAGAGTAGGAGTGTGTTATAGGCCTAATGACTCGAATGAGTACAATGAACAATTGTACAGAGAAATAGAGTGGGCTAGTAAATCGGAATGTCTTATAATGGGGGATTTTAACTTCCCAGATATTGACTGGAACTTGTGGGTTGGGCACTCACACACTAGTCAGACTTTTGTGGATTTATTGGATGATTGTTTTCTGCAGCAGCATGTTCGAGAGGCAACCAGAGAAAGTAATACTCTTGATCTGGTTATCAGTAGTGATCATTCTTGTATTAGGAATTTGCAGATAAAAGAACCACTAGGTGGCAGTGATCACAGTGTACTGCTGTGGGATTTACTTAAAGATTTAATTACCATCAGGGGTAAAGGAAAGGGTTTTTGCTTCCGTAAAGGCAAGTACAGTGGTCTCCGACAGTTTTTAAATTCTGTACATTGGGATCAGCTGACGACGTTACCAACAGTAAATTCTAAGTGGGAAGCATTCAAGGAATTAATCGTGGATGCTTGTAAAAGTTTCATACCTATTAAGAAATATTGTTCAAGGTTTAGGCCTAAATGGTTATCAAATGAACTAATGAGACTCGTTACAGAGAAGAAAAATGCATAGGATGCATATAAATTATCAAGCTACTCAGAAGCCTATGGCAGATATAAGCTAGTCTGTACTCAGGTCACAAAGGAGGTTAGACGGATGAAGGCAGATTACGAGAAATCTTTGGCAAAAGATGATAAGAAAAACAGCAAGGATTTCTTTACTTATATAAACTCTAAAAGGAAGGGGATGAATCTAACTAGTCCACTGGATATCGATGGTTCGGCTGTTGATGATCCTGCTCAGATAGCAAACAAACCGAATGAGTATTTTGCATCTACATTCACACATGAGGAGTTATTAAGGTTTGAAAATGGCAGAAGGTTATCAAATTGTAGCAGGGTGCTTAATGATTTTGTAATAACTGAGAGCAAAGTGGAGGAGAAATTGTTGAAGTTAAACATAAGAAAGGCACCTGGGGGTGGATGGGATTTATCCAGTTATATTAAAGGAGGCGGCAAAGCAACTAAGCAAACCCTTAGCCATAATTATGAGAGCATCCTTGGACTCGAGAGAGGTCCCAAAGGACTGGAGATGTGCAAATATATCCCCAATTCACAAAGGGGGATCGAAGGGTGACACGAGTAATTACAGACCAGTTAGTTTAACTTTTGTTCCAGGTAAAATAATGGAGTCACTGGTTAAAGATGCACTGCAGGATCATCTAGACAAGACTGCAGCAATAATTCAGACACAGCATGGGTTTGTTAAGGGAAAGTCTTGTCTGACAAATTTGATAGGATATTATGATGTGGTTACAAAGGAACTGGATGCAAAAAATAATTTTGATATCATATATTTGGATTTCAGGAAAGCTTTTGACACTGTTGCGCATGTAAGATTATTGTACAAATTGGAGCAGAATGGTATTAAGGGCAAGTTGCTACAGCAGATAAAAGGATGGTTGAGTGGGAGAAGACAGAGGGTGGTAATTAATGGGTGCTGCTCTTCATGGACTAATGTTATTAGTGGAGTCCCACAGGGTTCGGTTTTGGGTCCACTGTTGTTTTGTACATTTATCAATGATATTGATGAAGGTATATCAGGCTTTGTGTCGAAGTTTGCAGATGATACAAAAGTTGGCAGGGTTGTTAATGACAGTAATGGCAGTGTGCTGCTGCAATAGGATCTAGAAAATTTGGGCAGATGGGCTGAGAAGTGGCAACTGAAGTTTAACATTGACAAATGCAAAGTACTGCATATGGGTAGAAGTAACCCCAGAGAAACGTACCAACTGTTGGTACTACACTTAAGGTGGTAGAAAATGAAAAAGACCTGGGAGTAATTGTGCAGTCAGATATGAAGTTTTCTGAGCAATGCAGATGGGCTGCCAGGGCAGGTCATGGGGTTTTGTCAATGATATATAGGAATTTTGCTAGCAGGGAGAAGGAGGTGATTGTCCTCTGTATAAAGCAATGGTCAGGCTGCGCCTTGAATACTGCATACAGGTCTGGAGGTCTCATTTTAGGAAGGATATAGATTTGCTTGAGCGTGTACAGAGAAGGGCAACAAGATTGGTAAGGGGAATGAAGGGATCTTCTTACCAAGAGAGGCTTAAGTTCTGCAAATTGCAGTGGCTGGAGACTAGGCACCTGCGCGGTGATCTGATTGAGGTGTATAAGGCCTTGAATGGGTTGAGCACGCTGAATTCTGATGGGATCCTTCCACTTGTTGAGATTACGAACCTAAGGGGACATAAATTCAAATTAAGAAAAGACAGATGTAGAATAGATGTGCAGAAATTTGCCTTTACCCATTTAATTGCTGGAACAAACTTCCATCTGTCGTTGTGGAAGTTGATAGGTTAAATAAATTTAAGGTTGGTTGGTTTTTAGGAGCATTAGCAACTAAGGCCATATTGCTCCGGGATATGCGGTGGTCATTCCTTGACCTTTCCGCATCCTCCGTATTTGGTGGTGATGGGCTCGAACCCCGGTTTAATCAAGAAGCGTGTGCTGCGCACTGCTGCTCCTTCCCACCTGGCTATGGAGGCGCCATTAAATAAATTTAAGAAGGAACTGGACAGGCATTAAGAGGGAATGGTGTGATTTTTTTTTTTTTCTTTCTTTGGCTGATGCTGCATAAGCTCATACACTTGTTTTCTTGCATCACATGCCACTACTACTACTACTACTTTATATTCTCCATTCATATACTTTTAACTTTCTGTTGATTATTTATCCTTAAATCTTTACTTAATTTTGTCTTCATTCAGCAAAAGTGCTAGACATTTATTGGTGACTCCATATCAGTTTTCTATATAAACTGAAAAGGTAGAATATGCACAGACACATACAAAGTTTGTGTTGTGAGTGTGTGTACCTGATTGATGCAATTTAATTCTTACCTATGATTTACCTTTAATTTTACATAAGAAATAATTTCCTATACTTTCTTTTTACTTCTCTATTACCTGACAGGTTTGGAATCTATATAGTTAATACTGCACCTTTTGTCAATACATTCTTAAAATTTACATATATCTTAATGTACATTCTGTTACAGCTGATTTTTTCTTATAGATGTAAATTCCATATCCCATTTCTATCTCAAATTCATAACCATCCATATAATTTTGTCTACATCATAATAACCATGGTTTTTCTTCCTACTTATTTTGCTCTATATATGCAGTATGTGTGAGTACTCGTATACAGCAGTATAAGTATAAAGGAAAACTATTTAATGTAATATAAAAAATAGTATGGATGAATGTATGAATTTGAAATGAAACATGGAAATTACATCTGTAAGCTAATACCTTCCTCCAATGCAATCTAACACACATACACAGGTTTGATCAAAAAGTTGGTGAATGTTACAAAAAATTTTATTCAGTGATCAATTTTATCATGTAATATTTTTCTATATAATCTCCCTCTGTAACACATTTGTTCCTTTGTACCTACCACTGATCAAAACATTTTTGGCAGTGTTGTCTTGAAAATGTTCTTAGGCTGTCATGTTTGATTGGATTTCTTGAATTGACTCAAATTGTTTCCTTTTCATGTTCTGTTTTAATTTTGGGAATGACAAAAGTGGCAGCATGTCAAATCAGGTAAATATAGTGGATACAAGCATAATGGGGGATGCTTTTGTCAAAAATTGCCAGATAATGAGTGATCTATTTTACCATTTTTCACACTGTTTGCAATCTATTTTGTCTCTCAACAGTTGTAAAGCTTCTTGGTAATACAGAGCACTAATGTGACCCCTCATGGGAGAAATTCTAACACCATCCTCTCATCAAAAAATGCAATCTACATGAACCTTCCCATGTGATTTTAACTCTCTTTTTCACAGCTCAATGTTTTGATCAAACTTGTGTGCGTGTGTGTGTGTTTAGCAGAAAATCTTAATATTGAAAAATGACTCCTTATAGTGTTTCCTTGTACACTATACCTTTAATATGGAAAATCTATTCTGTTTTAAGAAATACAGAGCTACTGTCCAGAAAAGGCAGCCATCTTCATCTCCAAATAACCTATATAAAATAAGATTTCATCAATAAAATTCTCTATTAAGAATGAAGATTTTTTTTTTAATGAATTCATTAAAAAAATAATGAACAAAGTTTGGGAATTAAAAGTTATTAAATTATTATTTTTTAAATAAGACAACTGCTAGCTGCAAATCTTAATTAATTTATTTAATTTTAAATTTTTCTGATTTCTTACACCAGGGGTTGCCAGTTTATACCATATACTGTAGGCCACACTCAGCTTAAACCTTTTATTTCTCCACAGCAGTACAGATCACCACAACCTACACGACCCCAGTAAGTTATCCCATTTCTTGCTTTTTATTCTTGTTATTCTTTTAATCTTTATTTCTAACCTCTGTAGGGTCAGCCATGAAATATACGCACGCCTCATGATTAAAATTAAAATTTTTTTAACTAACTTTACCTACGTGCGGCGTGTATTTCATGTCAGAAACATGAGGCTTTACCCACCTATTACCACTTCCTCCTTTGATTTCGGCAGCTGGCCCTTGAAAAAGATGCTGAGGTCACAGGATGAACGGCACTAAGTTATTCTTATTACTTCTCCTTTATCTTAGCACCCTTCTTTGTTCACAGTGATAGCTATTTCTGTTCCATTCGCCCTTTGTTCTCCATACTTAGCGTTACCGTAACGTTAGCACATTGCCTTTCACGACTAACTTATGTAGCAATTATGGTCGTTGGGTACTTTTTGCATATAGAAGTGTCCCAGGTCCATAAACATTATTTTATTATTATTATTTTTATTATTAATAATATCTTAAAATGTTGCTTCCTTTAAAACATATATATACAGGGTGTCTCAAAAATATTGGTACAAACGTTTAGGGGAGGTAGGTAACATATAAAGGAATGTGAATCGCATAGAAACCCATAACTGGAAACATCACCGTAAGTCGGTACACGGCGCTGTTCATCAGTTCACGAGAGGGAAAATTTCTGGTTTACTCATTTAAGCAGTAGTCGCCGCACGAAGAGCATGCATCGATATACGACTGTGAGCTGGCAGACATGCACCTAGTGTATGGATTAGCAGAGGGCCCACACGGTGTGCGCACCCATGCGGCACAACATCGCTTTGCAATAAATGTGTGGGCATGTATGGTCGGTGAATGCTTAGTGGGCCCATACCTGTTACCATCCCGCATGAACTCCACTAAATATCGGATCTTTCTTGAACAAGTTCTACCAGGGTTACTTGACGATGTTCCAGCAAATGTGAGATGCAACATTTGGTTTCAACATGACGGGGCGCCTGCCCATTATGGAAGGTGTGTTCATGACCATTTGAACAGGCGTTTTGGGCATCGATGGATTGGCTGTGGTGGACCCACTGCCTGGCCCCCACGCTCACCTGATTTATCGAACCTTGATTTCTTTCTGTGGGGGGGGGGCCCTCAAATCTATCATGTATGAATCACCTGTGGAGACAGAAATGGATCTTATGGCGAGACTCGTCTGCGTCGGTGTCACGCATGCATCGCGTCTCATGGTGGAACCTTCGAGCATCTGTTGTAACATTATGAAATGCATCCATCTCGTACTCCATTGTTAATATTATGTCAAATAAATGTTTGCCATTAATTACTGTCTTGTGTCATTTCTGCCTTTTGTGCCTCTGCTACTACTTTCCCGTGACGTTTCTGGTTATGGGTTCCTATGCGATTCACATTCCTTTAGATGTTACCTACCTCCCCTAAACGTTTGTACCAATATTTTTGAGACACCCTGTATATACAGCCAGGTTTCGCATAATGCAAG
Source organism: Mastigoproctus giganteus (assembly GCF_048544385.1). NCBI lineage: Eukaryota > Metazoa > Arthropoda > Arachnida > Uropygi > Thelyphonidae > Mastigoproctus > Mastigoproctus giganteus. The sequence continues at coordinate 140,642,812 of NC_143576.1, forward strand.
TTCGATTACGTGTTTTTCGGTTACCGCTATTTGAAAAAAATATATACCACTTTTCAAGACGCAAATTTCCAGTTAACACAATCTTTTTTTTTTTATGAGATAGTTGAAAAAGATTTGAATCGCATGTTAAGCTTACTGTGTGTCGGACGGGCAATAAACAAACACTTGCCTGCTGCCCGCCTCAGTGTGTTCCATCAACCATCGGAAGAAGACATGTTACTTGTTTGTCTCTTGCTAATAAAGTCAATGCAGACTTACATTTAAAAATTCTAATTTTTAAAAGCAATTTTTAAATTCTAATTGACTTTATTAACGGATTCATTTAAAAATTCTAATTTTTAAATAAACCAGATGAAAATGTTACCGCGAAGGAGATAACGGTAAAAGAACTAGATGAAATCTTTTGTATCGCAGAGAACCTCAAACAAAAGGTTTGAGGTTCTCTGCGATATTAATTTCGCTAGGGCCCAGAGAAGACTGTTGTCAGCTATTGGAAATTGATTGATGAATAGAGAAAGTCAACACTGTTAAAATATTTCCTCGTCGTTTCTTCATTGTGTATTTTATGTCAGAGGTTCCCAAACTTTCTCGGTTCACTGCGCCCTTAGTGTCTCAGTAATTTTTTCACAGCGCACCTAGACCAAAAGAAATACCTAACAGTTCCGTTAATTCTAGTTAGGTCCAAACAACTTAATAAGAAATGTTGAAACTGTGAACACCTCGAGCTAACAGTTCACGCGGTACCCAACAGATGTCGAGTATCGCTGTGTTTCCTCGAAACTTTAAAATATTCCGCGGTGCACACTTTGTGAACTGCTGTTTTATGCAATAAACATTTAATTCCATAATTATTTTCATTATTTTTTACACTATATAAAGTTATTTAAAAGGTATTTTTAAAATTCTTTATGGACATTCCAGAAGGTCAATGACCAATTATAATTTTTCCTATTGATTATTATATTCGATTAACGCGTTTCTGTTTTGCGCGATGTGCTCGCGGGACAAATTAATCACGTTAATCAAGGCCAGCTTGTATACACACACAATATATAGTAGCGCATTAACCATTTTGAAAAACTGTGTTTCAATTTTCAAACTGTCTGAGCAAATGTGACCCAGTCGGAAGCGTGTGAAATCATGCCTTTGTGAAGATGTAGATGAAGCAGTCTTTAAGGGGATGAAGTTGATTCGGCACAAATACATGCTGTTATCAGGGGCATTAATAAAAGAAAAGGCTACGGAGTATGCATCTTTTCTGGGGCATAAAATTATTCCAAGCCAGTTCTGGAGGCTGGACAAATTTAAAGAGCACCATGGCTTGCTGCAAAATGTTTTTTCTGATGAAAGTGAAGTTGCAATCGAAGAAGACTATACCCATTGGAAAGTAACAGTTTTTTAAAAAAATTATGGAGGACTACGAGCCCAAGGCATATTCAGTGTTGATTAGTAATGGCCACATGGTGCAAGGAAGCCACCATGGCTAATGCTGCACCACCCAAAAAAAAAAAAAAATAATAGTAAAAAATATATATATAATAATAATAATAATAAAATAACAAAAATTATATAAAATAAAATAATAAGAATAAAAACAAATTAATAAAAAGAAGAAAAATTTAAGCAATAATAATAAAAATTAATAAGAGAAAAGGAAATGGACAACCTATACATTTCCCTCCTCCCTGAGGTAACTCTCCAGATGACCTTTAAGAATTTCCCCAAACTGTCAGCCTCTACTGCCCATGTAGGTAACTTATTCCAGTAATTTATAACGTGCTGGCTTGATTGTAGGAAGCTTAATTGCTTCCTGCAATCAAGTCTTAAACTCTCCACGTAACTTGAAATTATAGCCCCTAGTTCTAGAATCATTTATAACCATGAAAATTTCGTCCTTATTCATTTTGCTCATGCCTCTCAGAGCCTTAAACACTTCAATCAAGTCCCCTCTAAGGTGTCTAGTTTCTAAGCTCTGCAACCCACATTTCGAAGTCTTTCCTCATATGGATGCCCTTTTGCCGATGTCACCAAGCCAGTTAGCCATCTTTGACCCTTTCAAGAAGAATGATGTCTTTCTTTAGGTGCGGTCTCCATATTTGAACACAGTATTCCAAGTGTGGTCTAACAATAGCCTTATATAATGGGATTAAGACGTCCTTATCTCTACTAGCAATTGTTCGATAAATCATCAATAGGACATCATGGGCCCTCCTTGCAGCCAGTCTACAATGCTCGGAAAACTTCATGTCTGACTGTATCATAATACCCAAGTCCCTTTCCTCCACCATTGGCTTTAGTTCAACTCCGCCAAGTGTATAAGTTATTTTGGGGTTACTGTTCCCCAGATGCAATAACTTACACTTTGCTGGATTAAAGCATAGCTGCCATTTTTCTGACCATCTCTGAAGTCTATCTAGGTAATTCTGAAGTAGCCCTGCTTGGCGGCAATCATTAACAACTCTACCAATCTTTACATCATCTGCAAATTTAGACATCATGCCCTCTATCCCTTCATCAATATAATTTATGAAAATCAAAAACAACAGTAGTCCAAATACAACAGTAGTCCTTGGGAAATCTTACTTCTTACATCAACCCAATCTGAGGAATAACCATTTATCACAACCCTCTGCCTCCTGCCCTGAAGCCACCCTGCTATCCATCTAAGGAGTTTTCCTGTGATTCCAACCTGTTCCAGCTTATAAAGTAACTGCTCATGTGGGACTGAGTCAAATGCTTTGCTGAAATCCAAATAAACATCGAAATTATTCCCGAAGTCCAGCTCTTGAGTAACCCTGTCAAAATAGCCAACCAGCTTAGTTAAACATGATTTTCCCTTTACAAAACCATGCTGAGTATCCTTCAGAATTCCATTTCTATCTAAGTGATCCTGAATTCCACCCTTGATCATAGTCTCCATGATTTTCCCTACTACTGAAGTTAGACTAACCGGCCAGTAATTTCCCACTTCACACTCTTAGAACCACCCTTATGCATTGGAGATACATTAGCACTTTTCCAATCCAACGGAATCACTCCTGAATCCAGTGATGCTCTCATAATTAGCCTCAATGGTTCAATGCACTCACTTGCCGCCTCCCTTAAGATTATAGGGTAAATGCTATCAACCTCAGGAGCTTTACGGCCTGTAGGCTCGAAAGTTTTTTGATTAAATAAACATGTGAAATTTCAACATCATTAATTACATTTTTTTCAACTTCACTACCAGAATTTCTCATTGACGTGAAGGGTAGGGTTGTTAATGACAGTATGCTACTGCAACAGGCTCCAGAAAAGTTGGGCAGATGGGCTGAGAAGTGGCGACTGAAGTTTAACATTGACAAATGCAAAGTACTGCATATGGGTAGCAGTAACCCCCAGAGAAATGTACCAACTGTGTGGTACTACACTCAGGGTAGTGGAAAATGAAAAAGACCTGGGGGTAATTGTGCAGTCAATATAAAGTTTTCTGATATAAAGTGCAGACAGGCTGCCAGAGCAGCTCATGGGGTCTTGTCAATGATATACAGGAATACTGCTGGTAAGGATAAGGAGGTGAGTATTCCTTTGTATAATGGTCAGCACACCCCTTGAGTACTGCATACAGGTCTGGAGGCCTCAATTTAGGAAGGATGTGGAGTTGCTAGAACAAGTGCAGAGAAGGAAGAGATTAATGATGGGAACAAAGGAGTGCTTTTATCAAGAAATTCTTAGGTTCTGCAAATTGCAGGGTCTGGAGACTAGGCACTTGCTTCGTTATCTGATTGAGGCATATAAGGCCTTGAATGGTTTGGGCAAGCTCAATGCTGATGGGATTCTTCCTCTTGCTCAGATTACAAACCTGAGGGGGCATAAACTTTACTTAAGGAAAGACAGGTGTAGAATAGATGTACAGAAATTTGCCTTTAGCCAGCTGGTAGTTGATTGCTGGAACAAAGTTCCAACTGTTGTTGTGGAAGTTTATAGCTTAAATAAATTCAAGGAAGAACAGAACAAACTTTTGGAGCAAATGGATGGGTGAAATGGGAAGTGGTTTTTTTTTTTTTTTTTTGACTGATGCTGTATAAGCTTGCCTTCTTGCATCTTATGTCTCTACTAATGCTAATATCAAGTTGATTTAAAAATTTTGACTCCTATGAAGTTTCCCTTCCAACTGTTCTGATCAGTAAGAGACATTAAAATTCCCCACAATACACTCATACTTTTCCTTTGCTGTCTAATAACTTACACTATACAGATTCAATGACAGCATGTGTTAGTTCTGAATCTGGGAATATTCTTGTCACACATGGGCTTTTGACTAGTAACATGATCCATTCCTTCTCTTTTGTCTGTTCTTCCTAAATACATTATATATGTCACAATAAAACTCACTGTAAATTATTTCTGGGTGAGACCAGGTTTACATTGGACTAATTATGTCAACATTAGTTGTCCTAACAAGAAGTTCAATGCTCATTTTATTGATAACACTCCTGACATTGTTGAAGACATAGTTCAGACTCTTAATTATTTAAATTTGTTGCTCTAGCACTAGCTTCCTGTTCATTTAAAATATTGCTACTTTCAGCATATCTTTCCAATATCAGAAGACCTTTGGTTTTTGTAGCTTTGTACAAGAACCCTCAAGAGGTGTTCAGCATTACTTTGATCTCTATCATCAGTAGTGAATCCAAACTGGGTAAAACTAAAATTAGTTTTTTTCATTGAATTTTCTACTAAAACCAATTAATCATTTTTAAAATTTTTTAAGTTTTTTTTATTCTTGACAGTAAAAACCTTGAAATTGAATTGCATTATCAATATTTATGTTCCCAGCATCTGTGTAATGTACCTAACCCCCGCACAGTTGTCGGCTTTTATCCACAGATTCAAGTAAGTATCCCCACTCTGCTGTTTATACCTAATGGTCAAACACACATTGATGCATCAATGACATATCATACCATAAACTATAACCTCCTAATGAGGCTGAATTGTTATGAGTAAACATATTAAGGGCAAGTTGCTACAATGGATAAAAGGGTGGTAGAAGACAGAGGGTCGTAATCAATGGGTGCTGCTCTTCATGGACTAATGTTATTAGTGGAGTCCCACAGGGTTCGGTGTTTGGTCCACTGTTGTTTTGTATATTTATCAATGATACCGATGAAGGTATATCAGGCTTAGTGTCGAAGTTTGTATATGATACAAAGGTTGGCAGGGTTGTTTAATGACAGTAATGGCAGTGTGCTACTGCAATAGGATCTAGAAAATTTGGGCAGATGGGCTGAGAAGTGGCAACTGAAGTTTAACATTGACAAACGCAAAGTACTGCATATGGGTAGAAGAAACTGCAGAGAAATGTACAAACTGTGTGGTACTACACTTAAGGTGATAGAAAATGAAAAAGACCCGGGAGTAATTGTGCAGTAAGATATGAAGTTTTCTGAACAATGCAAACAGGCTGCCAGGGCAGGTCATGGGGTTTTGTCAATGGTATACAGGAATTTTGCCAGCAGGGAAAAGGAGGTGACTGTCCCTCTGTATAAAGCAATGGTCAGGCCACACCTTGAGTACTGCATACAGGTCTGGAGGCCTCATTTTAGGAAGGATGTAGATTTGCTTGAGCGTGTACGGAGAAGGGCAACAAGATTGGTGAGGGGAATGAAGGGATCCTCTTACCAAGAGAGGCTTAAGTTCTGCAAATTGCAGTGGCTGGAGATTAGGCACCTGCACGGTGATCTGATTGAGGTGTATAATGCCTTGAATGGGTTGAGCACGCTGAATTCTGAATGGGATTCTTCCACTTGTTCAGATTACGAACCTAAGGGGGCATAAATTAAAATTGAAGAAAGACAGAGGTAGAATAGATGTGTGGAAATTTGCCTTTAGGTAGCAGGTGGTTAATTACTGGAACAAACTTCCATCTGTCATTGTGGAAGTTGATAGGTTAAATAAATTTAAGGAGGAACTGAACAAACATTTAGAGGGAAATGTTTTGTAAATTTTTTTGGCTGATGCTGCATAAGCTCATACACTTGCTTTCTTGCATCACATGCTACTACTACATGATGCATGCTGCTAAATTTATCATTGTAATACAGAGAGATTCTTTACTAAAGCAGGAAACTGAACTCATACTGTATTGTGTGCAGTTTTGTTTTACCAGATGCTATAACTCACTCTACTGTATCTAATAAATATATAATTATTTCATTATATTTCATTATCAAAAAGTTTATCAAAAAGGAGATTCAGCAGAATGTACAAAGTGCCAAGCAATTCTCAATTAAAATCAAATACCACATAAAATGAAAATGTGCTGTGGAGCATTCAATCAATTTCTTGCATGTGTGTTTTCTTTTGTGCACAAAGTTACTGTTTATTGAAAGGATTAATCATAAATTTAATGGGGTATTCATTTTCTTCAATTGTACTCTGGGTACTTTCTAATTCTCTTAACTCTCAGCTGTTCGAAAGTGATGCCAAACTAGTCACTGGCTACACAAGTGTTGTATAACCAGCCAAAAAACAGTAATTTTAAAGGGCAGTTCTCACTAGGTTAAAAAGTTTACTAAATAAGTGATGGCACTAAAAGATAGAAATTTCTTTTTTTTTTGTTTCTGCATGGATTCTTAAAACAAATTCAATTACTGACATGAGTTCTGGATTGTTTTCTTAATATTGTCAGATTGTAAAATTATGATTTAAAAAAAAAAAAAAAAATTAAAATTCCAGAATTGTAAAGTTGCCTGTACTTATTTAGATGATATTTGAATACAAATACCATCCAAATTGTAAAAAGAAAATTTTATAAAAATGTTTATATTAAAACAAAATAGAATATAAATACAAAATCAAGTAGAATAATATAATTTTTTAATATAAACTTTTATGCAAAATGTTAATAACTATATATTTAATCAGAAGTACACACAGTCCCTCCACTGTCTTTTTTGGTAAATCTAAATCTTTTGATGAGTAAAGGTGCTGTTGTCACTATTGCTGTTTTACATCTTTCTGCATATCTGTTGGAATAGAGATGTTTTTTGAATTCCTTGTCAGAATTAGCAAATTTAATAAGAGTACAAGACAATTTTTGCCTTGTGTAATTTAATTTTTTCTTCTTTACTTTATTTTTATTCACTTCCCACATCACCTATAGATTTTCCTCCTTAAAATGCTGTTACTATTTCATTAAATTCTTACATCACCCAAATTAACTGTCACTACTGCACAACACATTTATTTTTTATTCCATCTACATAACGAACTACATCATAATTTAATAGCTTTTTTCATGAATTTTCTACTGCACTCTGCTTTACTTCATTCCAACTTATACTCCAGTTGTAAATAGCATATTTTATGTTATAATATTTAATATTCACCAATGTCTTTTTTCCTTGTTAGATACTTCACCAAGAAGGGAAAAAAAAAAAAAAATCTAAACACATTTCAATTGGTTTTAAGAAGACTGAGGTACAGAAAGATAAGAAAAGGCACTTTATATTACCAACATCCTTGGATAAAATTTCATCAGAAGGATGTATGGGAACATTATCTAACAATAAAAATGTCTTAATGTTTTCATTTGCATTTAATTTTTCTCTGAACAATTTTACTTCTTTCACAAAATGATTATGAAACCATTCTGTAGGAATTTTTGTACTGGATCATTAAGTTCTTGTGGGAAAACCTCCATAAGATTTTACTGTATAATTTTATGGCATTTTATGTATCTTTTTTGTTTGTTAATAGTATCAGCTTTAGAAGTCATGGGTAGTTAATCTAAGCACATAAATGAACCAAAAAAAAAAAAGTGTACTAACATATTATACAATTTTATAATATTTTTTACCTGGAAACATGCAGGCATCGCTCAGCTATTCCAAAGGGACAGAAAGGAAGAAATTTTTTTGCAGTGTTATCAATAGATTTGACTAGCTCCTCAACTAATACAAACTCTTCACTAGTAAAATTTGCTTCATTGCTAATGGCAAAAGTACACTCCTGTTGCCAGGGCTGATGCATAACAACTGATCGTAAATGAAGAGCAACTTTAGGAGACAAAATGTGAGGACAAAATGGGAATTCTATTAAGGAAACAGAAATGATATATTAAATTAGTTTTTGAATATAAATTTCTGATTCTTAAAAAAATAATAAATACAACAGCAACAATAAGAACTTAAACTTATCTTGATAATTATATCATATCTTACCAAGATTAAATTGTGTTTTGCTTAATGAAATTAACTATGGTACTAGGACTTACTGAAACTTAACTATGACAATAAGAAGAAAATCAAAAGCAATTAAAATAGTGTATAAAGTTCACATTAGTCCAATTATCTGGATGAATGAAATTAATATTTGGGTTGGAGCCAAGAAGCTAGGATAACTATGGCTTTTTGGAATTTACTCCACTGTTAACCAGTGTGTGTGTGTGCACGTGTGTCTGTGCACGCGTGTCTGTGTGTGTGTGCATGAATCAATGGGCGGGGTAGGCAGATGTGTGGAGAGAATGAGGGATAAAAAAAAAAGGGATATTGCCTGCATCTAAAATAATGTGCCAAGTGTGTAATATTGGTTAGTACATTTACAAACTTGATACACCATAAGTCCCATATTTTGGAAATATCTATAGAAATGTGCACATTCAATAAGTTGCTAGCAAATTGCAGTATCTTTTTAAAAGATATTATGAATAAGGATTTAAATATATCAAGTTTGTACTTAAATTTTGATTATAAATAATATTGGGAATTCTTAAAGATGAATTATGTGAAGCTGAGCTTGAATGGTTTGACAGCTCTATGCAGATTCTCATCTATGGTAATTTAAGTAGGAATTTCAAGACCTGGTGTACTGCTTAAGTATTTTTTATTATTAGTATTAGAATGGCTAAATGATGCAAGGAAGTATACTTTTCTGAATCTGTCAAAAAAAAAATAAAAATATATAACAAAAATTCATAATCATTCATACTATTATTCACAGTTGTCAAGGAACAAATGATTTGTGAATTTTTTTATATACATATACACCCACTCCCCAACTTATGCAATACTTGATTTGCGTAAATTTGACTTTATGTAAATTTTTGTTGGCCAGTGCAAACTTAAAAAAATCGTGGAAACGTATTTTGCATCACATAGGAATAAATGGAGGTATCATGAAAATATCATAATGTGAACCCAATAACACATTGTTTTTTTGGTAATTCGCTCCAAGACCTTGGAAGTTGAAATTTTCACTATATAACTCAGCTATTTATCTCTCTAAAAGATCATTTTTATAATGGAAATTATAAAAATGACCTACACTTTTATTGTTATCATATATTCTGTTATAAGAATTAATTTTGAATGCCTTTGTGATATTTTTCTAAAACACATTTCTGGAGGTCACTACAATAAAACAATAAAAACAATTTGCACTTTCCAGTTTATTGGGCTTTTCTGTTAGTGCATTTAATTATAAACAAGTAATAAACTCGATATTATTATATTTGCAATAATCCCGATAACTGGAATTGTGTGGGTTTTTACATTATTATGGTGAAATGTGTTCCCCTTCACTGAAATCTTCAATCATATAAAAAACAAATAAATTTTCAGCATCTTCTCTTCATTCCTATTTTCTTATTACAATGGTGAAGGGAAAGAGGCAAATGGAAAGTGCCAGTGCTGACAGCGCTAGGAAACAAAACAAAATTGATTTAGAAATGAAGATGATTAATTAAGAAGTACGAGCCAGGACAAAGTTTGTCATCTATTGCACGGAATTAGGTCTCACTGCTTCAACAGTGAATACTATTTTAAGGGACAGTGCACGTATAAAAGAACATGTTAAAGGATCAACATATTTCACACTGGGGCCAGTCCACCCCAACAGTGATCACAAAACAGCGTTCAGGTGCTATATCGAAAATGGAAAAGCTATTAATAATACGGATGGAAAATCAGATTCAGAAGCAAGTGCCCCTGAATCTAACGGCCATTCAAGCAAGTATTTATGAAGATAAAGATAAGTATGGGGGAACCCCAAGCCAAGTTCGTGGCAAGCAACGGGTGGTTTAATAGGTCCAAGCATGCATCACACTGGTTTCCAAAACATTAAAGTATGCGGTGAAGTCACCAGTGCTGATTCTGCAGCTGCAGAGAAATTTTATGATGTGTTGGAAAAAAACCCCTTCTTAATCTCCCTCAACTCTCAATGGCCCTCAACTTCCGCAGCAGTGTGCTTATCAGCTGGAGAGTTAATTCTGGAAATGATGCTCAAAAGATAAAACTTGCTGATGTTATGCCCGTCTCCTCTCTCTTTTGTAACTTTATAATTTTGAAATTTTTGTAATTTTGTATACTTTTATAATTTTTCCTGTGCATGAGATAAAAAAAATTGAATAATTCTATTTACATGTTTGTTGAACAATTCTTTTTTGCTTCTATCAAATTCAGCGTGCACAGTTACGAGAGCAAAATTTCCCTAAATGCTTATTTAGGGAAATTCCGACTTACACAGCGTTCTACGGAACACAACCCTTACGTTATTCGGGAAGTGGCTGTATATATATTTTTTTGTTTGTTTGTTTGTTTGTTTTCATCTCCCCAGGAGTGAAAATATACTTTCCCAATTCCTTTTACTGATGCTCTTCAGGATTCTATACACCTCAATTAGGTCCTTCTCATCCATGCAAGATGCATAGTTACCAAGCTTTGTCTGCATCTTATAAACTACTCTTGATATGGACAAGAATTACTGCCCCATGCCTACCTGGCTGCCCTTCTTTGAACCTTTTCTAGAAGCTCTATCTTCTTTTAAAGTGTAGTCTCCAGACCTGAATACAATATTCCAAATACAATCTCATCTTTGACAAACAATCAATTTGTGACTTTAAGATCATGATGCTAACTTAGGTCAATCGTTCAATACAACCAATACAACTCTACATCACATTTCTCAAACATTCACCACTATACTGATCAGCTTTGCTGGATACAGTGGGATTGGCATAGTCTGGTTTGAGACCACCCTCACGCTTTGCTGGGTGGCTGCATGGCAGAAGTTTGTGATTAATAGATATTCTTCAGATTGGTGTAAAGTCAGAAGTGGAAGTCCCCCAGGGATTGGTTCTTGGACTGCTGTTGTTTCTGATTTTCATAAATGACATCAACAATGGGATAGAAGGCTTGACGTCAAAATTTGCAGATGATGTAAAGGTTGGAAGAGTAGTTAATGATCATGTACCAAGCGGTACTCCTTAGGATGACTTGAAGAGACTGCAAGAATGATCAGAAAAGTGGCATATATTTTAATGCAGCAAAATACAAGCTAGTAACTCCAAAATAAATTATATACTTGGTGTTAAATTAAAAATGGTAGAGGAAGAAAGGATCTGGGAGTTAAAATATGGGCAGATATAAAGTTTTCTGAGCAGTGTAAACAGGCAGCCAGGAAAGCCTGTAGTGTCCTATCAATGATTTATTAAACATTATCTTGTACAGATATGGAGGTCATAGTCCCACTGTATAAGACAATTGTAAGACCACATTTGGAATACTGTGTTCAAGTATGGAGACCATCTGAAAAAAGACATTGAGATTCTTTAAAGGGTTCAAAGACGTGCAACTTGCATGGTGAGATTGGCAAAATGGTGAACCATATGAGGAAAGACTCCAATTATGTGGACTACAGAGCTTGGTATTCAGGCAACTCAGAAGTGACCTGACTGAGGTTAATAAGGCTATAAGAGGGGTTAATAAAATGAATGAAAGCAGAACTTTCACTGTGATAGAGAATTCCAGAACTTGGGGGGGGGGGGGGGGCATAAATTCAAATTACAGAGGAAGAGGTTGCCTTTGCAAGTATTTGAGGCTGACAGTTTGAATAAATTCAAAGGTCAACTGGATAGTTACCTATGTAAGGGGAAAAGCAAATATATTTTTTTTTCTCTAGCCAGTGCAGCAAAAGCCTGTGGCTTCCTTGCACTATATAGCTATTACACGTGCATGCACACATGCACGTGCGCGCGTGTGCAAAAGCAGTACCTTTATGATAATGCAGAATGGGGTTGCCAAAGGCTGGCAGGAACTGCTTAGCAAATAAATAAATAACCATTGTGTTATACAAAGAGAAAACAATATCTTTCTTTTTACTTAAAAATCTACGACAAAAATCTCTTTAGGCAACTGACTGAACAAATAAGTCTGATTGCACCATTATGGAAAACTACTGCTTAAATTTTATAGATAAGTAATTCCAGACTAGAATTATGTCATGCAGAAACAGTTTATTGAATTATCTGGATGGATGACTGATATTTATTCCAGCATGCCAGGAAAATATAGTTGGATGGAGGGAGGGAAGGGGGCTCTAATATTCTTGATCCAATTCTCGCCGAGAATCCAAACTGCATCAGAAATTTGACAGTACTGGACAAGTAGTGTTCAAAGTGATTTGTGTTCAAAGGAAAAGTTCAGTGGCTTCAGCTTCAAGAGAAGAGACTGTGGATTGAGGTACTGTATAGGTTTACATGTACACAGGCAACCCCCGTATAACACGGTACTTCTACAACACTGTTTCGCTCTAACATGATTGATAGATAAAGTGTAGCAATCTTTGCACAACACGGTACGCATATAACAGTTTCGCTCTAATATGATTAGAGAATTGTGGTAACCTCGCATAATATGGTATTTTTGAGCTTTTGTGCGGGGAAAAACTCTGATATTGTGTAATTTGTAATTTTCAATATTTCCATTCTTTTTTGTGAATCCTGCTTTTGGCTCGCTAATTGTTATGCAAAAAAAAAAAAAAAAAAAAAAAAAAAACAGAAAAGTCTAGATCCAAGTTTTATTACTATTGGATAACGTGCCAGGCCATCCAAAAAAATTAAGTCATTGAAACGAAGTAATGTTCCTACCACCTAGTACAACTTTAATTTGATCAAGGCATTATATATATATATATCCTTGACACTCACATTACATTAGAAAATCGTTACAATGGATTTTGTAAAAAATTGATTCCGAATTAAATTGATAGAAAATTGAAGTGATGGAAGCATGGAAATATTTTTTAATTGTGGACTGTATCGGAATCATAGCTTTATCGCTCCAAAAAGTAAAACTGTCAACATTAAATGTGTGTTGGAAAAATGTATGACCAGACCATATTCCTGAATGTTCATTCAGGAAATATGGTCGAACCGACAGAAAACGGAATCTGTGCAATAGTAGAACTTGCTAAGTCGGTGGGAGGGAAAGGTTTTCATGATATGACTGCTGAAGCCCTAGTGGGTAGCACACAGAATTGCTGTCATCCCCACACACTGGGTGGAAAAGACCTATGTTCGAATTCTGTCGATGACGGGAGGATTTAAGGGTCTTTTTCACAACATGGCTGAGTTAGTCAGTCTCAGGCGAAGGTAGCATGGTTTTTTCTCCCGGAAACTGGGTTTTTCATCCAGAAAAAAAGAAAATAGACCTCAGAACACAAGCAATTTGAACACAGAGCAACATAGGTTTAGTCGCCGATGCTCCTTAAAAAAAAAAAAAAAAAAAGATATGATTACTGAAGACGTTCAAGAATTACTGGTAGAAAAAGAGGTTGGCAAAGTAGATTTGGTGGAAATGGCACTGGAGACAAATCAAATCAATTCAGAGGATGAAAATTTATTTATTTATATTACGTGCATACGCAGATGAACATTCTGGACTTCCAAATTTTACACTAAAAGTATATGGAAAGGCATAAAGTTAGCTGAGCAATTAGAATCTTATTTTTTGAATTCAGATTCTTCCACTGAAAGGAACCCAAAGTTCAAAAGAGAGCTGCAAAAATGCTTAGTTCCACACAACAAAATTACAAAGATCTATCAAGAAAAAGCAAACAAATCCAGTTTAATGATTTTTTAAAGAGAGCAGAAGATAGACAAAATCTAGAATGGTGTATTTTTGCCAGTTTTGTTAACAAAATGGTGTAGTTTTGCTAGCTGTCGGAATGTAACCCTCTTTTTTGTACTGGCCCTTAGTCCCGTATAACACAGTTTCGCACTACATGAGATATTATAGGAATCAAACTACTGTGTTATACGGGGGGGGGGGGGGTACCTGTATTATAAGCACATATGGTGTAAAATCACAAACAGGGTAAGATGGACAAAAGCTGAACATTAAAAATCATTTGAAAAGAGCGCTAACAAGGATAGAAAGTTTATTGATATGTGAATACTAAAAAAGAAGAGAATAAATCAGATAGATGTCTTATTTGATTGAAGCATAATCATAAAAGTTATTGAAGCTGAGGAAAGGTAAAGCTCCAGTAGCGGTTGACAAAGCCTCTTATAATAAAAAATGCTGCATATGAGTGCAGCAGTCTATTGGGAATATTAATGAGGTCATCATTAGATTCGGGAACATAATGGAAAAAGTAAATACACAGGCTGTGTTAGGGTAACCAAGAATAAGAACATGTATACTTGCATGCACACCAATGCTAGGAGTATAGTAAATAAATTTGATGAATTTGAAGTGTTAGTATTAGCAGAGGCATATGATGCAAGAAAGCAAGCTTATGCAGCATCAGCCAAAAAAAAAAAAAAAAACACACTTCCACTTCACTCCTCTGATCGTTCGAAATACCTGTCCAGTGAGCCTTAAATTTATTTAAGCTATAAACTTCCACAACAAGGGATGAAAGACTGTTCCACCAACCAACCAACTACCCACTGGCTAAAGGCAAATTTCAACACATCTATCCTACTTTCTTTCCTCAAATTGAATTTATTTGTCTTTCCTCAATTTGAATTAGTAGTAGTAGTAGTGGCATGTGATGCAAGAAAGCAAATGTATGAGCTTATGCAGCATCAGCCAAAAAAAAAAAAAAAAAAAAAAAACACACCATTCCCTCCAAATGCCTGTCCAGTTCCTCCTTAAATTTATTTAACCTGTCAACTTCCACAATGACAGATGGAAGTTTGTTCCAGCAATTAACCACCCGCTGGCTAAAGGCAAATTTCCGCACATCTATTCTACATCTGTCTTTTCTTAATTTGAATTTATGCCCCCTTAGGTTCATAATCTGAACAAGTGGAAGGATCCCATCAGAATTCAGCGTGCTCAACCCATTCAAGGCCTTATATACCTCAATCAGATCACCGCGCAGTTGCCTAGTCTCCAGCCACTGCAATTTGCAGAACTTAAGCCTCTCTTGGTAAGAGGATCCCTTCATTCCCCTCACCAATCTTGTTGCCCTTCTCTGTACACGCTCAAGTAAATCTACATCCTTCCTAAAATGAGGCTTCCAGACCTGTACGCAGTACTCAAGGCGTGGCCTGACCATTGCCTTGTACAGAGGGATAATCACCTCCTTTTCCCTGCTAGCAAAATTCCTATATATCATTGAAAAAACCCCATGACCTGCCCTGGCAGCCTGTCTACATTGCTCAGAGAACTTCATATCTGACTGAACAATTACTTCCAGGTCTTTTTCATTTTCTACCACCTTAAGTGTAGTACCACACAGTTGGTACGTTTCTCTGGGGTTACTTCTACCCATATGCAGTACTTTGCATTTGTCAAGGTTAAACTTCAGTTGCCACTTCTTAGCCCATCTGCCCAAATTATCTAGATCCTGCTGCAGTAGCACACTGCCATTACTGTCATTAACAACCCTGCCAACCTTTGTATCATCTGCAAACTTCGACATTAAGCCTGATATACCTTCATCAATATCATTGATAAATGTACAAAACAACAGTGGACCTAACACCGAACCCTGTGGGACTCCACTAATAACATTAGTCCAAGAAGAGCAGCACCCATTGATTACCACCCTCTGTCTTCTCCCACTTACCCATCCTTTTATCCATTGTAGCAACTTACCCTTAATACCATTCTGCTCCAATTTGTACAATAGTCTTCCATGCGCAACAGTGTCAAAAGCTTTCCTGAAATCCAAATATATGATATCAAAATTATTTTTTGCATCCAGTTCCTTTGTAACCACATCATAATATCCTATCAAATTTGTCAGACAAGACTTTCCCTTAACAAACCCATGCTGTGTCTGAATTATTGCTGCAGTCTTGTCTAGATGATCCTGCAATGCATCTTTAACCAGCGACTCCATTATTTTACACGGAACAGAAGTTAAACTAACTGGTCTGTAATTACTGGTGTCACCCTTCGATCCCCCTTTGTGAATTGGGGATACATTTGCACATCTCCAGTCCGTGGGAACCTCCCCTGAGTCCAAGGATGGTCTCATAATTATGGCTAAGGGTTTGCTTAGTTGCTTTGCCGCCTCCTTTAATATAACTGGATAGATCCCATCCACCCCAGGTGCTTTTCTTACGTTTAACTTCAACAATTTCTCTTCCACTTTGCTCTCAGTTATTACAAGATCATTAAGCACCCTGCTACTATTTGATAACCTTCTGCCATTTTCAAACCTTAATAACTCCTCATGTGTGAATGTAGATGCAAAATACTCATTCAGTTTGTTTGCTATCTGAGCAGGATCATCAACAGTCGAACCATCGATGTCAAGTGGACCAATCAGATTCATCTCCTTCCTTTTAGAGTTTATATAAGTAAAGAAATCCTTGCTGTTTTTCTTAGCATCTTTTGCCAAGGATTTCACGTAATCTGCCTTCGACTGCCGAACCTCCTTTGTGACCTGATTACAGATTAACTTATATCTGCCATAGGCTTCTGAGTCGCTTGATAATTTATATGCATCCCATGCATTTTTCTTCTCTGTCACGAGTCTCATTAGTTCATTTGATAACCATTTAGGCCTAAACCTTGAACAATATTTCTTAATAGGTATGAAACTTTTAGTTTGTTTTGTTTTGTTATTTGGTTTTTTAGGAGCATTAGCAGCTAAGGCCATATTGCTCTGAGGGGATATGCGGTGGTCATTTCCTGACCTTTCCGCATCCTCCGTATTTGGTGGGCAAGGGCTCGAACCCCGGTCTAATCAAGAAGCGTGTGCTACGCACTGCTGCTCCTGCCCACCTGGCTACGGAGGCGCCGAAACTTTTAGTAGCTTCCACGATTAATTCCTTGAATGCTTCCCACTTAGAATTTACTGTTGGTAACATCGTCAGTTGATCCCACTGTACAGAATTTAAAAACTGTCAGAGACCACTGTACTCGCCTTTACGGAAGCAAAAACCCTTTCCTTTACCCCTGATGGTAATTAAATCTTTAAGTAAATCCCACAGCAGTACACTGTGATCACTGCCACCTAGTGGTTCTTTTATCTGCAAATTCCTAATACAAGAATGATCACTGCTGATAACCAGATCAAGAGTATTACTTTCTCTGGTTGCCTCTCGAACATGCTGCTGCAGAAAACAATCATCCAATAAATCCACAAAAGTCTGACTAGTGTGTGAGTGCCCAACCCACAAGTTCCAGTCAACATCTGGGAAGTTAAAATCCCCCATTATAAGACATTCCGATTTACTAGCCCACTCTATTTCTCTGTACAATTGTTCATTGTACTAATTTGAGTTATTAGGCCTATAACACACTCCTACTCTAATTTTTGCTTTCGCAGTGCTTATGTCACACCAAACTGACTCAACAGTGCACTGTTCATCTATATCAACTGGATGCACTTCTTTTGATTTTATGTTTTTCTTTATTAACAGCATAACACCTCCTCCCTTCCTATCCTGTCTATCCTTTCTGTACACATTGTACTCCCCAAATTCCAGTTCGGCATTCCTTATATCTGTGTGACACCACGTCTCTGATATCCCAACAATATCCGCCTTTGATGTCTTGACCAACACTTCAAATTCATCAAATTTATTTACTATACTTCTAGCATTGGTATACATGCAAGTATACATGCACCTATTCCTATTCCTAGCCACTCTAACACATCCCATATACCCACCTGTTTCACGATGACTGACATCTGTCCCTGAAACCCCCAACACCCCTCGCTCCAGGTCGCTACTTATTCTAATAGAAGCAGTGCAAGAATCTCTTTCACCTCTGCCAGTGGCTACTGTCAATCTATTGGTCTTTGTCTCCCTCCAAGCTAGCAGTTTTCCGACCCACCTAACACTGCCTCGATAGCATCAGCAAATATTCTTGCACCCTTTCTATTTAAGTGTATCCCATCCCTGTAGAAGCAATCTCTCCTGTTAACAAGTACAGTCCAGGCTGAAAAAAATTCTACCCCTTGAGCCTTGCACAATCTTTCCAGGGCCGAATTGATCGACAAGGCTCTCATCATATACTCCCTCCTATCGTGTCTGGGCAGAATTGCAGACACTTTCAAATTCAACCCTAATTCACGGCTTTTTTTCATCAGTGACCTGTACTTGTTAAGTAATTCTGCCGGTCTCCTACTCTTAATATCATTAGTGCCAACGTGTACAACTATATCACGTTTTGTGCCCTTAAAAGATGATATCTGCTCTACAACGTCATCAACCTTTGCCCCTGGCAGACATACCCTGTTCCTGTTCCATCTATCCTTTCTACAAAGGATGTTTCCCGTTTCCCTGACAATAGAGTCACCAACAACTACTAGTTCCTTTGGGACCAGCGCAATCTGCCTTGGGGGTTGCCGCTGTGTTGCGTGATGACCAAGTGCAAGCTCTGGCGTTGATGTGAGCAGCTGAGAGCCTGATGGGCCCCTCAATTTAGATCTTTCGAGGGCATCTCAGGTGATTATTCTGAGCAAGAGGAAGAATCCCATCAGAATTGAGCATGCTCAAACCATTCAAGGCTTTACACACCTCAGTCAGATCACCTCGCAGGTGCCTAGTCTCCAGACACTGTAATTTGCAAAACTTAAGATCTTTCTTCATAAGAGCAACCCTTTGTTCCATTCACTAATCTTGTTGCCCTTCTCTGTACTCGTTCGAGCAGCTCTACATCCTTCTTGAAATGAGGGCTCCAGACCTGTATACAGTACTCAAGGTGTGGCCTGACCATTGCCTTATACAAGGTAATAATCACCTCCTTACCCCTGCTAGAAAAATTCCTGTATATCATTGACAAGACACCATGAGCCACTCTTGCAGCCCGTCTGCACTGTTCAGAGAACTTCATATCTGCCTGCACAATTAACCCCAGGTCCTTTTCATTCTCTACCACTGTCAGTGTAGTACCACAGAGTTGATACGTTGCTCTGGGGTTGCTGTTTCCCATATGTAGTTAATCAAGCCATCAAATTTGATGGCTTGTTAATCAAGCCATCAAAAGCAGATATTGCTGGGATGACAGCACAGATAGGACAGACAGGGTAGGAAGAGAGGAATGGTTATGCTGTTAGTTAAGAAACACATAATATCTGAGGCAATGCGTCCAGTTGACATGGGTGAAAAGCAAAAATAAGCAGGAGCGTGTAGTAGTAGTAGTGGCATGCGATGCAAGAAAGAAAGTGTATGAGCAAGAAAGAAAGAAAGAAAGAAATTTCATGAATTTGAAGTGTTAATCAAGCCACATTATGCAACATCAGCCAAAAAAAAAAAAAAATAATAATTACAAAACAATTCCCTCTAAATGTTTGTCCAGTTCCTCCTTAAATTTATTTATTCTATTAAATTCCACAATGACAGATGGAAGTTTGTTCCAGCAATTAACCACCTGCTGGCTAAAGGCAAATTTCTGCATATCTATTCTACATCTGTCTTTTCTTAATTTGAATTTATGCCCCCTTAAGTTCGTAATCTGAACAAGTGGAAGGATCCCATCAGAATTCAGCGTGCTCAACCTATTCAAGGCCTTATACACCTCAATCAGATCACCACACAGTTGCCTAATCTCCAGAAACTGCAATTTGCAGAACTTAAGCCTTTCTTCGTAAGAGCACCCCTTCATTTCCCCCTCACCAATCTTGTTGCCCTTCTCTGTACACGCTCAAGCAAATCTACAAACTTCCTAAAATTAGGCCTCCAGACCTGTACGCAGTACTCAAGGCATGGCCTGACCATTGCCTTATACAGAGGGAGAATCACCTCCTTTTCCCTGATAGCAAAATTCCTGTATATCATTGACAAAACCCCATGATCTGCCCTGGCAGCCTGTTTGCATTGCTCAGAAAACTTCATATCTGACTGCACAATTACTCCCAGGTCTTTTTCATTTTCTACCACCTTAAGTGTAGTACCACACAGTTTATACATTTCTCTGGGGTTGCTTCTACCTATATGCAGTACTTTGCATTTGTCAATGCAAAGTACTGCATATGCGTAGAAGTTAAACTTCAGTTGCCCCTTCTCAGCCCATCTGCCCAAATTTTCTAGATCCTGTTGCAGTAGCACACTGCCATTACTGTCATTAACAACCCTGCGAACCTTTGTATCACCTGCAAAGTTCGACACTAAGGCTGATACACCTTCATCAATATCATTGATAAATATACAAAACAACAGTGGACCCAACACCGAACCCTGTGGGACCCCACTAATAACATTAGTCCACAAAGAGCAGCACCCATTGATTACCACCCTCTGTCTTCTCCCACTCAACCATACTTTTATCCATTGTATCAACTTACCCTTAATACCATTCTGCTCCAATTTGTACAGTAGTCTTCCGTGCGCAACAGTGTCAAAAGATTTCCTGAAATCCAAGTACAGTCAGTCCTCATATAGCACGATAGTTGTGTTCCTAGAAATTATCGTGCAATGCAAAATTGTGCAATATAAATAACAGGCCCTATGGGAAAAATATGATTAGGTGCCGACCACCCAAGATTGAACACACATTTGTAACCAAAACATTACCAAACAAAATAAATAATCGTAATAAAATATGTAAGTATTTTATTACGACTATTACATAATAAAATATTGCTAATGCTTTTGCTTCTATCGTAAGCAAACTTGTTTTTTTTGTTTGATTTTATATCCAAACAGATGACAGCCGTTCCATCTCTTCCAATTCTTTGTGTCTTGATCTAATGGATTTTAATTACACTTTTGAGTTGTTCCTGCTCTGAAAGTTTTTATTTTCTCTGCATTCTTTCTAATTCTCGGCATTACGTCAATTAAGACCATGTGATATTACACGTGCAATATCACATGGTCTTAATTTCGCTCAAAGTGTTTCAAATTTTCATACTTTTTTTTCTATCAACAGAGGCGGACTGGCCATAAGCCTTACCAGGGAAACCCTGGTGGGCTGGAGGCCAGAAGAGGATGGAGGCCGGTGTGATTTTGGCCATAAACGCTAGTATGAGGCCGCTACAAATTTTCCCGGGTAAGAATTTTTGACCTAGTCCGCCTCTGTTTATCGATATTGCTTTTCTTTTTCTCTCTGAATCTGTAGTGTCTTCACCAGGACGCTTCCTTTTCACACATTTTAAGTATTTTACTCATTTTTAGGGAATAAAGCACAATTACAAAATGAGGAGGCACGCTTGATAAACATAAATAAAGGATAGATCTCATCTACCCAGGTGCCTTTCTTATGTTTAACTTCAATAATTTCTCCTCCACTTTGCTCTCAGTTATTACAAAATCATTAAGCACCCTACTACAATTTGATAACCTTAATAACTCATGTGTGAATGTAGATGCAAAATACTCATTCAGTTTGTTTCATTCATTTCAATCAATCATTCAGTTTTTCGACTGTTGATAATCCTGAGCAGGATTATCAACAGTCGAACCATCGATACCAAGTGGACCAATCAGATTCATCTCCTTCCTTTTAGAGTTTATATAAGTAAAGAAATCCTTGCTGTTTTTCTTAACATCCTTTAGTGTTATAGGCTTAATGACTAATGAGTACAGTGAACAACTGTACAGAAAAATAGAGAGGGCTAGTAACCAGAATGTCTTATAATGGGGATTTTAACTTTACAGATATTGACTGGAACTTGTGGATTGATCACTGACACACTAGCAAGTCTTTTGTGGATTGATTGGATGGCTCTTTTCTACAGTAGCATGTTCGAGAGGCAACCAGAGGGAGTAATACACTTGATGTGATTATCAGCAGTGATTAGTCGTGCATTATGAATCTGCAGATCAAGGAACAATTAGATGGCAATGATCAGTGTACTGATGTGGGATTTACTTAAAGATGTAACTACCATCATGGGTAAAGGGAAGGGTTTTTGCTTTTGTAAAGGTGACCAATGTGGTCTCAGACAGTTTTTAAATTCAATACAGGGGGTCCAACTGATGATATTACCAACAGCAAATTCTAAATGGGAAGCATTGAAGGAATTAATTTTGTAAGCTACTAGGCTTTTCATACTAAATAAGAAATACTGTTCATGGTTTATGCCTAAATGGATGTCAGATGAACTAATGAGACTCGTGGCAGAGAAGAAAAATGCATGGGATGCATATAAATTATCAGATTACACAGAAGCTTATGGTAGATATGCTAGTCTGTAATCAAATCACAAAGGAGGTTAGGCAAGTGACGGTAGATTACGAGAAATCTTTGGCAAAGGATGCAAAGAAAAACAGCAAACACTTCTTTATTTATGTAAACTCTAGAAAGAAGGGGATGAACCAGATTGGTTCCCCTTGATACTGATGGTTCAACTGCTGACGATCCTACTTAGGTACCATTTGACATACTAAAGAAGTATTTTGCATCTACATTCACACATGAAGAATTCTGTGCGGAAGTGGAGGCCAGAAGTTCATCAAACTCTAACAGGGAGCTAAATGATTTTGTTATAACTGAGAGTAAAGTTGAGGAGAAATTGTTGAAGTTAAACTTAAGAAAGGCACCTGGGATGGGATGGATGAGATCTATCTAATTATATTAAAGGAGGCAGCAAAGGAAGTAAGCAAACCCTTAGACATAATTATGAGAGCATCCTTGGACTCAGGAGAGGTACCCATGGACTGGAGATGTCCAAATGTGACTCCAATTCACAAAGGAGTATCAAAGGGTGACACAAGTAATTACAGATCTGTTAGTTTAACTTCAGTTAAAGTGAAAATAATGGAGTTGCTGGTTAAAGAAGCAATGCAGGATCATTTACACAAGACTGCATTTATAGTTCCGACATAGCATGTGTTTGCTAAGGGGAAATCTTATCTGACCACAAACGTCGGACAAGATTTCTTGTGCGGTCACAAAGGAACTGGATACAAAAAATAATTTTAATATTATATACTTGGATTTCAGGATAGCTTTTGATACTGTTGCACTTGAAAGACTGCTGTACAAATTGGAGGAGTATAGCATTAAGGGAAAATTGCTGCTATGGATAAAGGGATGGTTGAGTGGGAGAAGACAGAGTGGTAATCAATGGACACTGCTCTTCATGAGCTAATATTATTAGTAGAATCCCCCATAGTGTTCGGCCCATTGTTGTTTTCTATATTTATCAATGATATTGATGAAAGTATATCAGGCTTAATGCCCAAGTTTGCAGATGATACAAAGGTTGCAGGGTTGTTAATAATAGTACACTATTGCAACAGGATCTAAAAAAGTTGGGCAGATGGGCTGAGAAGTGGCAACTGAAGTTTAACACTGACAAATGTGAAGTACTGAATATGATAGAAGTAATCCCAGAGTAACATACCAACCATGCAGTACTACATTCAGGGTAGTAGAGAAAGAAAAAGACCTGTGAATAATTGTGCAGTCAGATATGAAGTTTCCTGAGCAGTGCAGACAGTCTGCAAGAGTAGCTCATAGGGTTTTGCCAATGATATGCAGGAATTTTGGTAGCAGAGATAAGGAGGTGATTATCCCCTTTGTATATGGCAATGGTTAGGCCACACCTTGAATACTGCATACCGGTCTGGAGGCCTCACATTTTAGGAAGGATGCAGAGCTGCTGGAATGAGTACAGAGAAGGCAAATGAGATTGGTGAGGGGAACCAAGGGGTACTCTTACCAAGAAAGGCCTAATTTCTGCAAATTGCTGTATCTGAATACTAGGCACCTACGAGGTGATCTGATTGAGATGTATAAGGCTTTGAATAGTTTGAGCATGCTCAATGCTGATAGTATTCTTCCTCAGATTATGCACTTGTGGGGGGTATAAATTCAAACTGAGGAAAGACAGTTGCAGAATAGATGCGCAGAAATTTGCCTTTAGCCAGCAGGTGGTTGATTGCTGGAACAAACTTCCATCTGTCATTGTGGAAGTTAAAAGCTTAAATAAATTCAAAGAAGAACTGGACAAACATTTGGAGCGAATTGATAGAAGTGTGAAGTGTTTTTTTTTTTTTTTTTTTTGGCTGATGCTGTATAAGCTTGCTTTCTTAGATCATATGACACTACTAATGCTATAGTCAGAATGCTAGATTTTTTTTTTGTTATGCTTCTGCTGAAATTCTTGTTTTGTGAAAAAGACATTGCAATCTAGAATGAAATTTAGGATGGGTTCCTCAATAATATTAGTCTGACTTTATCCGTACATATGGATTGATGCCCACATGCATCTTTTCTTGAATGAGAACATAACCTATTTCTTTAATTTACTTAATTAAGTCAAGCATGCATATGGATTGATGCCCACATGCATCTTTTCTTGAATGAGAACATAACCTATTTCTTTAATTTACTTAATTAAATTCCAAGCATTATTTTTTATGTAAACTCTGCAGAGTTTATTTTTATATCAAATAGTGAAATATTTTTGAGAATTTATAGATACAATTACAGTGGATTTGAATACATCATGATTATAAACAATACAGGTGATTTTACAAAGAATTTTCTTATTTACATTTTTGTTGTATAATGCAGACTGTCACGATGATTGGAATTAAAATAATGCAGTTTGAAAATTGCTGACACATACTAAGGTATTTTAAATTTTTATTTGTGAGACTGCAACATAAAAAAAAAAACATGAAAAAATACAGGGTTGTTAAAATTAAAGTATCCCTATGTAGAGGGCTCTGGAGCGAGTTCTAAGGCTCATACTTAGAAATTTGGACAGCTGGTACAACAAAAGAATGCGCTCGTCATTTATTGGGGAAAAAAAAAAAAAAATAGTTACAAAATTTGTCACTGTATGGTGCATAACTATCTTAGTTACCTTAATTATGATTATGCAAATAACTTATTTTATTTGCATAATTGTAAGTTATTTCCACAGTGCCACTACTCAGCTCTGCTGTACTGTATAAAAGCAAAGCAGTCTCTTCAAAATCATACGGTAGATGTTTGTCTGCACTACAGCAGCAATGCCAACAACATTGCAAGAAAAGGTACCATTAGTGAAGCTGTACTAACAGAACAGCAACAATGCAGCTATCGGAGAATTCTAGCATCAGAAGAGCATAAGGCTTGGACCTATGACTGTTTGTGCTGTCCGCAAAATGATTGCAAAATTTGAAGCGACAGGACATCTTGGTGTTCATCCAGGTAGAGGTCGAAAATGAGTGGACTCCTCTCGTGTTGAAGGTGTGGCTATGGCTGTCGTGGATTTATCAAGTCAATCTCCATGTGGTAGTGCAAGTGTGCCAGCTGTTTCTCGTGAAGTGGACATGCCGTATTCCACTGTAAGGCTAGGAATGCATCAGTTGTTGCGGTACTATCCTTACAAGATGCACATGCTACAGCAGCTACAGGATGGTAATGCAGATATTCGTTTCACATATGCACTTCAGTTTCTGGTGCGAATGACAGTGGATATCACTTGGCCATGGAACATCCTTTAAAGTGATGAAGCCCACTTCTGCTTAAATGGACAAGTGAATACGCACAACTGTCGCATTTGGGCAGCAGAAAAACCTCGAGTTATCCAAGAGGTCCCGTTGCATTCTCCAAAAGTGACAGTGTTGTATGGATTTAAGGCCACATTCATGATTGGGCCATATTTTTTTGAACAGGTAACAACGACTGGATCCCACACCTGTTCCATCATTGGACAATGATATTATGAAATGTTGGCAAATTTCACAATACAGAGCTGCAACAATGTGGGTGCCTCCAGGATACCATATCCATGCAAGATGGTGCACCATCCTACATCCACCGTTGTGTCCAAAGATTGCTAGGGCAACACTTTACCAACAAATGGGTCATCAGCCGTTGTTTCCAGACATCTTGGCCACCCCGATCACCGGACCTCACCCCATGCAAATTCTGGTTGTGGGGTTTTTTGAAGAACCAGGTGTATCGGGAAGGGTGTCAAACTCTGGCAGATCTGAAGGACAGCATTAGACGTCATGTGCTGGCTATTCCAGTTGACATGTTACATGCTGCTGTAGAAAATGCTGTTCTTCAAATGGAAACTGTTGTTGACCAAAATGGAGGACACATTGAATAACTGTAGCACTGTTCAAGTGATTTGTACTGCCACAGCACCATATAATGACAAATTTTGTAACTAATTTTTTTTTCAATAAATGGCGAGCGCATTCTTTATTATACCTGTTGTCCAAATTTCTCTTCAGTATGAGCCTTAGAACTCGCTCCAGAGCCCATAGGGATATTTTAATTTTAACAATCCTGTGTATTAGTGACATTATAAGAAAAGAGAATATGACAGTGATATTAAATAGGGCTACCCTCAGTTGTCTGCTGAGAATCTCATTAATGCAGCTTCAAATAGAATCAAAAAATGAAGTGGTGGGACATTTTTTTTCCCCTGCAGAAAGTGACCAAGCTAATCAGTTTTGAGCTTTATGATTTGATTGCTTTAAATCTTGAAATAACCCAATTAATTAGTGAAATGGACCTTACATGGCTCAAGTTTAATATACATTTGATCAATAAATTAGAAAGAGACTCTTGGTGGCCATGAATATGAATAGGTTCACAGTCTCACATTTATGAGCTATCTCTCTTGCTTAACACCACCCTTTATGTTAATACAGAACCACTTTAAGAAACCAATTCCTTAAAAAGTAATGGTGAATAGTGCTTATATCTAAATATTCAATATTTATATAGAGAAAAATGACTTAAGCATAATTTTACATCTTAACATCCCCATTAGACTTTAATGATTAAACCCTATAATTAAGATTAAAAAATTAACTGTTAGTAATTCATACCAGAAGGCTGGTAGTCCTGCAATGGTGAAGAAGTTGTCTTCAAGTTAATGTCAGTAACACATATACATCCATCTGCTGTAGCAAGTCCAGGTCGGTCAGAACCCACCCAATCAATATCTTGTATCTTTGGCATTTCACGAGGACATTTCACCTGACTAATCAACTGAGCCTATAAACATTGATGTTTTTTTATGAGGAGAAAATAAGTGAATTATTTGCCTTCTATATTTCTACAATATTCCATACTAAAACTTGCAACATACTTTAAATTAATAGCCAGTTGTGATAAAAAAGTGCTACCATTACTGTGAATAATTCTGATTATTACAATATAGCTCTGAATAACTCTAAATGATTATTTAGAAAAGTTTATATTATGCAATAAAAAAAATTATAGTGAACCAATTATAGTGAATTGTTACAATTTCAAATTTAACATTAGACAGTAACTCCAACAGTAATCGAATTTACTGTCAGAGTTTGATTTATTGAGCTTTCAATGTACACGAAATCGATATGGTTAAAAGTATTTAGCCAAGAGAACTATTTTTTGTAATACCAATAGCTAAGATGTAGGTCAAGAAAGGAGCACGGCAGGGTAGGTCTTTAGAATCAGTACAGATGGAACCTTTCCTGGCTTTCCTTTTCTTAAGCAATCTTCTTCACATACATTGATGATCTGAAATATTTTGCAGTATCCAAAAATACTCAAGAGATAGAAGCAAAACTAAAGGTCATATTACAGGTTACTCTATTGGAAAAATACTTAGCAATGGCAGGACTACAGCTCGATAATTCAAAGCTAGCACAACTGAAATCATCAAAAGCAGGAGGAATGACATATATGTTAGTGGAGAAAGAATCATGAGAGTCTCATCCTACTCAGTCGAGCTAATGTGAGATGAAGGTCTAACCTCCAAGAGCATTTGATAAGAGTTGATTGGCTTCCTAAACTATGTATTAATTAAACAATACATCAGAAGGTGCCTTATTCCCATTCCACCATATGCCGCACAGATTTGATCTTCCAACTGCCATGCTAAAAGAACAGATTCTTGAGCATGGAATATTGGATTCTTCATTGATGAACAAGATAGGGTCAATGTTCACCATCTCTAGGTCCATTCTGCAAGACCAACATGGAAATGCTTCCTTGGAATCAATGCATACTGGCTAGAAACCTATGTACTCTTGTAGACATAGGTGCTCCTGACAGAGCACCAGAACTTCCCACAGTGGCCAGTATCATTTCAGGTCCAGAAGCCAGCAACAGAATCCAACCCAACCAGTTCATTCATTTTTGACATCTTAGCTGCCTTCAAACAGCATCAGCTCAGTCAATTCTCTAAGCATTAAACCTGAAAGATATGCAAAACACAAGAATTATAGATTTGTAATTCTCAAAAGCATGTATGAACCCAACAACAATAAATCAATTATAATCATGTTGCATAGCTAGCCCTGATCTGTCACGTTTGTTACAGATCAGCATAATTAAAAAAAAAAAAAAAAAAACATAATCCAAAAATCAACCTAACCCACAAGTATGTGGCATAGGGGCAATTGTAAATAATTACTATTTTTATAAATAATCTCAACAATTCAATGTATGTAACTGAAAAGCATAATATAATAATATAATGCAAATAATATGTATGTAAAATGCCTAGATATCACCTTTTAAGTTTAAATATGGATATCATTGTACTCGAGATTATTAATATGTTTAATATTCTAAGAACTTATGTAAATCAATATCCTGCTGCCTGTACAGGGAGGTCAATCTGTGGTTAATAAACAGATTTGATAACAGTAATAAAATCTGTGCTTAGGAATATTTTGTGCATTGGCTACTCAAGGTTACAGTGCATCAATCCTTAAGGTTTCTGATTCATATGGTTTTGTCACATACAAGCTCCTGTACATTTATTTTTCACAAAAAAAAAAAACCATATGAGAATCACCAAACTTATTACTTTTTTTCAAGATACTGTCCCACACATTTTTGTGCGGGACAATACATTTACACATTTTTCCCATTTCCATGGCAAGGCACTAACATCAGCAGCAGCATAGAAAGAAGTAGGCTGATTGTGTAGCAATTCAGAATGCCATGAGTTTTTTAAACTGTCTTTTGAATTTCTGTCCTACTGGGTGCTTCTTCATTGGCCCAAACAAGTGATAATCACTTGGGTGGGGGAGGGTTTTTTTTTTTTTTTAAGGAGCATTAGCAACTAAGGCCATATTGCTCCGGGGACATGCGGTGGTCATTTCCTGACCTTTTCTGCATCCTCTGTATTTGGTGGTCACGGGCTCGAACCCCGGTCTAATCAAGAAACGTGTGACTATGCATTGCTGCTCCTGCCCACCTGGCTACGGAGGTGCCGGGTGGGGGAGTGAAGCTAAATCTAGACTATTAGCATTAGCAGAGGCATATGACACAAGAAAGCAAACTTATATAGTATCAGCCAAAAAAAAAAATCCTTCCCATTTCACTCATTCATCCACTCCAAATGTATGTCTAGTTCTGCCTTGAATTTATTCAAGCTGTCGCCTTCTACGACAGATGGAAGTTTGTTCCAGCAATCAACTACCTGCTGGCAAACCTCCGCACATCTATTCTACAATTGTCTTTCTTCAATTTGAATCTATGCCCTTTCAGGTTCTTAATCTGAGCAAGCGGAAGTATCCCGTTAGCACTGAGCCTACATCCTTCCTAAAATGAGGCCTCCAGTCCTGTGTGCATTACTCAAGGTGTGGCCTGACCACTGCCTTATACAAAGGGATAATCACCTCATCTCTGCTATCAAAATTCCTATATATCATTGACAAAACTCCATGACCTGCTCTGGCAGCCCATCTACACTACTCAGAGAACTTCGTATCTGACTGCACAATTACCCCCAGGTCTTTTTCATTCTCCACCTCCCTGAGCGTAGTACCACACAGTTGGTACATTTCTCTTGAGTTACTGCTACCCATATGCAGTACTTTGCATTTGTCAATGTTAAACTTCAGTTGCCACTTGTCAGCCCGTCTGCCTAACTTTTCTAGATCCTGTTGCAGTAGCATACTGTCTTTACTGTCATTAACAATCCTGCCAACCTTTGTATCATCTGCAAACTTCGACATTAAGCCTGATATACCTTCATCGATATCATTGATAAATACACAAAACAACAATGGGCCCAGTAAGGAGGGTATTTTTTGATTTCCCAAAAAAAATTGCCAATGTAATTTACAAATCTGCCATATGTGGCCATACAATGTAATGCAGCAGAATGAATCCCTTTGTTGGTTCCCAGACTTTTTCTTGCAAATTTCCGGGTGATGCTGTAATACTGAGAATTAACTGTTGCATGATGAGTTCAGCTGGCAAAATCAAGATAGATACTTACCAAAATTTTTCCAGCTGAAGACTGTCTTGAAGTTTTTGAGTGGTGGGGATCTTTTATGGCAGCATTCCATACTGGACCTCTTTGATTCTTGAAGGAAGTAGCTTACACATATTTTTTCAGAAGTTAACACTGATTGCAGAAATTCATTTCCTTCCATTTCAAGTTTTTTATTTTTAAAAAAAGTTGTTCAGAAGTTGATAACCTACTGCATACTTGTTTTTGTCTGACAGCTACCACAGACATGAACATTCATCACACTCAGGAAAAAATGTGTACACTAGTCCGAAATATGTTAATTCAGGCTGAATTGACATATTTGGGGCTCACTGTGTGCGCATCTTGAAAATAAGTGCCTCCATACCTACACATTTCTTCTGATCCAATATTGCATACTATAATACAGCTGTTTTCCAAAATCAGCTCCTGAGTGTGATGAATGTTCATGTCTGTGCTAGCTGTCAGACAAAAACAAGTATGCAGTAGGTTATCAACTTCTGAAAAACGTTTTTTAAAATGAAATTTGTAATTTAATGATACAGTACTAGTATCTATACTTGGAGTGACAGTATCTAAGATAAGAGTTCCCACTACTTGACAGTGTTCTGTTGTTCTAGTGTACGTTCCTTCTTAAAAAAAAAAAAAAGGTAGTCAACCCTGAATCACCCTCATATTATGTCTGTACAAGGATGTGTTCACAGGCTGATTTGTATACTTGTGCTGAAAAGCTCAGAATAACTCAAAAAACCCTAGTCCCTCTACCAAGAGCAAATAACTATAGTCCTGACTGAAGAGGCATTTAACAATTTCCCAACTTTTTCATAGAAATTGAACCCAGTCATCTTCAAATAGTCACCACATTTCCAGTGGTGAAACCATTAAACTGACATGAAGGAAATGGTCACAGGTGTGCAAAAATATACACGTTCACATTTTGATATTCCTGAAGTATTTTAAATTTCAGGTAATAATCTACAAACTTTTCATTTATTAAGACAAAATTAGTTAAGAGAGCGAAGAGACAAACTTAATGTATTTACTTACATCTTTCACATCCCATAGATCTGCACCATCATTAAACAGCACAATGAATTTCATATTTCCCCTTCCAGGACCAAACCGAATTTTCTTGACCCATCCACGCTGGGTAGGAATACATCTAAATGTTTACACAGTTAAAAAAAAAAGGATGATCTAAAGAAAGTGAACAATTAAATGGAATTATAATGTAATTAAATTTGTATTAACAAAATAAAAAAAAGTTACCTGTGAAATTTATAATGCTTTTAATATGAAATAAAAATAGAAAAAATATATGGAATTAACTTTAACTGAAATAAAGATGATTCTTTTCATCTCTCTTATTGTATTTATATGGGTATAAATTTCTTAAAGGGAACGGCAAATCACCATCATCTAAGTGTACTTAAACTAGTGATAATAGAGTCAACCAATTATCACCAATAACTGAAATAATAGATTATGGAATTTTCATAATCGATTATACAAATTAGATTACTAAAAGATGAGCAATATAATCATTTTTTTATTCTATTTAGTTATACTACTTATATGATTAACATACATGAAACTGGTTACACATTCAATCATTAATTCTTGCTTCCTTAAAGTAATCTTTATGTACATTTTAATAATCTTTGCAACCCCCCTGTTGCAAAGATTACTAAAATGCTTTTTCAAGATCAACAATTCCTAAGTTCTTGATATGCTCCCATGACTTTTCTATAATTTTTTTTAGTGTAAATATCTAATCCTACCAAACTACCAGGGGTTGCTTGGATCAAATAGAGTCAGAAGTACTGTTGTATGCAATGGCTCTTCTGACTCTTTTTCTCTAAGTTATCTGTATAGATTTTACCTGGCATACTAAGGAGTGAAAGTCTTCTGTAATTACTGCAACTGTATAAATTGGATATATTTCCCTTTTTGTATGTTGACTGCCTTGGGCCAATCTTCTGGAACTTGTCCTTTGGAAAACAATCTCTAGATAATGTAGTATAACCACAGTGATATATTTTCCCTTTCAGCATTTCAGGTCTAACATCATTTACACTGATTGCCTTTTCACACCTGATATTTTCCGTTGTGCATGCATTGGTTGTCTTAATTTTAAATTGTATTGGGGTCAAACCTATGAACTGTAAAGGAGAAGAATTTAGAGCCCTTGAAAATGGATAAGTTTTTTGGAAAACGTTGCCTTTTTCTCTTTTTTTTGTACTCAATTAATACATTAAAGTGTTAAATGAATAGTTTAATAGTTGTAACACTCTTCTTAGCTTATCTTTAAATTTAGGTAGAGATTTTGTAAGTTATGGCATAATATTTATAGAGCTTTTGTATTGGTGATGTGGTGTGAATATCATATCATGTAGCTAGCAGTAGAGTGCATGGTAGTGGAATTGTAGGGTTTTAATTGTGGTAAATAAGAACCCCTAGGTTACAATATTTTTATTATTTTTTTTTAGCTAAGTAATTCTATTTCTAGTAAGGCTATAATGATTTAAAACCTTCATGAATGTAACAGTAGGTGTAATACATACAACATAAACTTGACAGTATAATATGTATTATATATTTAGGTATCTATTTGTTTTGCATAGTGTTCACAAATTAAACTGAATTCAAACAGAAATCATGCCTCAGACTAGAGCAGCAAAGCAATAGGCTCAAAGTAATAGGTGTGCGGCCACTCGAGGAGAACTGAAGAGGCCAGTTCTCCTCTGAATTGTGCCTTTTAGCTGCTTGCATGATATCTGTGGACCTATCTGGAAAGGGACATGATACAACTGGGGGAAGGGGATATATCTTTGTGTATATTTGAAAAGAGTATGAGGAAATTAAGTACAAACTCAACATTCTGATGGACATTTGTGAGAGCTTGAAGAATAGGCTGGATGCCTTCAAAGAAATTAAAATGGGGCCAATCAAGCCCTCAGCTGCCCAACTGAATGTGAGAGCTTACAATTGTGCATCAGGCAACACAGTGACAATCCACTAGGCAGAATGCACTGGTCAATGAAATGGGAAATGTCAGTGAAATGGGAAATATATTGTGCAAAGAAGGATAGGTGGAATAGGAGCAGGTTATGTCTGCAAAAAGCAGATGACACTGCAGAGCAGATATCACCTTTAAAGGGAATGAAAGGAGTTACTGTTGTACACATTGGCACTAAAGATATTAAGAGTAGAATATCTAAGAAATTACTTAACAAGTATAGGGCAATGTTAAGAAAAAGTCATGAGTTAGGATTAAATTTTAAAGTGGAGTGAGTATATATTGAGATAGGAGGGGGTATATATATTGAGAATCTTGTCAATTTGGCCCTGGAGAGATTGTACAAGGCTCATTGGGTAGCTGTTTTCTCAGAGTGGTGTGTGTATGTGCTTGTTAACAGGAGAGACTTTTGTTACAGAGATAGGATACACTTTTAATTTCACAGAAAACATATTATATTTATAAGAGATGTCTTTAACTAGGTAAATGTAGAGAAGCCTGACATGGTTTGAATGGACCACAGTTCAAGCCCTTTTGACTGCTAAACATGTTTAATGATTGTATTCATTGCCAAAATAGTTAAAAGAAAACATGCAAATTGGCATTGAAGATTTTTTGTGTATATAAACTATGAGTGGCTACACTACTGTAGCTAAATTGTTTTAACTTTAACTGCAGTTCTTCCCTTTTGAAGAATAAATCTCTCATTTAACTTTATTACTTTCCAAGACTGTTTGAATTGTGCTTAGCCACTTCTTTATGGACAGGTGCTCCTTAGGTTGCAAGTTTTTTTTTTGGTCCTTGAGATTGTCACAGACATTCTCTCAGATATGCCAGACAAGCTGTACTTGCTACCTGGAAGTTTAAAAATGCTGATGGAACTGATATTCGGGTGACATTCAAGTCAAGTGGACCCAATTTCGGTGAAGTCCAGATGGTCTGTGACAGCCAAATCGTCTGCTTGCACCTTCACGATGGTGGGACTGTTAGTAATCTTGGGTATAACCTCCATGCACAAGCACATGGTGGATGACCACCCAGGTGTGAACCAACGTAAGCAGGGGTCGAGGTGTGGTGCCCACACAACATGGAGGAATGCTGCCCCTCTGTGTTACCAGGCAATACTAGGTGGTAGATGACTCTCATCAACCGGTGCAACACCACCACTTTGCTTGGAGGCTTGAAGTGGTGTAACCCAAGTTTAGTTTCAAGAGCTAAGTTCCAGTCAACCCTTCCCCATCTCTTCCATCATGCAGTATGACTGATGACTTTTAAGATTATGATGAACATCATGGCGAGATCCAATTTTCCTTACATTTCGATGGTACAGCTATAAAACGATGTTTGCAGGCCGGCCACTAGTTAGTACACAGGACCGAACCTATTGGTAACTCTTTAGGAGGCTTCCGGATCAGCTAGTGTATAATCTTGCTACATCTACTCTGCCAGATAGTGACTGGAGGGAGTCTGAGTAGTGTGTATGCAGGGGGCATTGTCGAGGCCACGTTATGTCAAGGATCTGGGTATATTCTTACCACGTGTACACCATATCCAAACATTTCATTACTTCATACAGCATGTCCCCCTCCCCACTTTTTCTTACTATTGAATACACCATGAATTGTAAAACTAATAGAGTAAGCTTATCTGCAAAAAGATCTAAACCTCCCAAACACTTCCAAGTTAATTTCACAAATATACGTAGTCTCAATTCTAATCTCAACAATGTTGCCCAAACTATTTGCTGTACGATTCCTTTCACCTCAAAAGGTGGTACTTGTGGTACCGTCCCAATATTCCCCATCAGAGATTTGTAATTTGGAATCTCCTCTTTTCGATCTTCTCTGGTTTAAAATCTCTTTACCTCATTGTGTCAAATTCATCTGTTATC
The DNA here is from genome assembly GCF_048544385.1 of Mastigoproctus giganteus. Classification (NCBI taxonomy): domain Eukaryota; kingdom Metazoa; phylum Arthropoda; class Arachnida; order Uropygi; family Thelyphonidae; genus Mastigoproctus; species Mastigoproctus giganteus. The sequence continues at coordinate 140,678,073 of NC_143576.1, forward strand.
TCTACTGTTTTCCCAACTCCACTAATCACTTGGAGCTCTTTGACTTCCTCTCTTTGCAACTTGACTTTCTCCAGTCCAACTTCCCTAACAGTGAGGTAATTTTCCTTGGTGATTTTAATGTTCACAACTCCAGCTGGCTTCCTTTTTCTAGTTAGACCAACCCAGCTGGTCAAGACATTGAGGCGTTTGCAATTACTAATGACCTTGCACAGATTGTATATTTACCTACAAGAATACCGGACCATCCTAACCATATAGCCAACATGCTTGATCTTTTTCTCACAAAGAACCCTTCTAAGTACACCGTTGAAGTGAGTGGTCCTTTAGGCACCTAAGATCACAACTTGGTGATTGTCTCTTCTGCAATGGAGCCTTTATCTAATGGCTATTCCCAACCTTGTATTCTTTGGCATTACAAAAATGCAAAATGGGATGACCTGCAAGATTTCTTTTCTTCTTTTCCTTGGTCGGATTACTGTTTCAAAACTTCTGATGTCAACGTTTGCTCAGATCGTGTCAGTGAAATTATTCTGGAAGGAATGGAATCCTTTATCCCACACTCCACTTTAAAATCTCGTCCTTTATCTAAACCTTGGTTTTCCAATAAATGTGCTAAGGCTGTTCAAGAAAAGAATGTTGCATTTCATAATTCGCTTGTTTCCAATTCTTCAGTTTTATTTTCTGTTTACACCAAAGCTCGCAACAATTGTAAAGCAGTTATTAATCAGTCCAAACTAGATTTTTACCAGGTTAAGAGTAGAAAACTTGCTTCTTGCACTAATGGTAGCCGAGCATTCTGGTCTGTTGCCAAAGCTATTGGCCGCAACTTTTGCTCATTTCTGCTCCCACCTCTGTCAAAACCACATGGTTCCGTTGTCACTTCAGCCAAGGATAAAGCTGACCTGCTAGCATCCCATTTTTCTTCCAACTCGTGTATTAATGATCTTGGTAAAACACCTCCCACCATTCCCAACACACTCAATTCAATGTCTCCTGTGGTCTTCCGTCAAAAGGATGTCAGAAGGATTTTGACTAATCTTGATGCTAAGAAAGCTCCAGGTCCTGATGGTATTTCTCCACTTGTTCTCAAAACCTGTACTCCTGAACTTACTTCTGTTCTTTATCACCTTTTTTCACTTTCTTATTCCAAAGGTGTTTTTCCTTCTGCTTGGAAATTTCCTCATATCCAGTCAGTTCTTAAAAAGGGTGAAAATCCCTCCCATCCAGTTATCATTCCATTGCTATTACTTTACTCTTTCTAAGGTAATGGAGAAATCGATTAACCGTCAACTCTTAAACTACCTAGAAATCTTCCGTCTGATCAACGATCGCCAGTATGGATTCCGTCAGTGTCGGTCCACTGGTGATATTCTGGCTTACTTATGTTACCCATTTAGGGACAAATTCAATGGAAAAGTTCAGTGAAACACAAGCAGTTGCTCTTGACATCTCAAAGACTTTCGATCGTGTTTGGCATAAAGATCTTCTAAACAAGCTTCCATCTTATGGTTTGTCAATTGTTTTTAGTAATTGGTTATCCAGTTTTCTGTCTGATCACTCACTGAGGGTGATGGTAGATGGCTCTCTGTCTTCTAACTTCTCCACTAATGCCGGTGTCCCCCAAAATTCAGTTCTTTCCCCCACTCTTTTCATCTTTTATATTAACGACCTTCTTCCATTGACTGGAAATCCTATCCACAGTTTTGCCAAAGATAGCACATTGCATTCCACTTTCCATTTTGAAAAACCTTGCCCTGGTCAATCAACTTCAACTTCTCGAATATCAGCTACCAATTCCTTAAATGCTGATCTCTAGGTAATTCTCCAGTGGGGCAAAGACAACTTAATTGATTTCCACCCTTCTAAAACTTAATCTTGTCTTATATCTCGCAAAAAGGATTCTTCTTCTCCTATGCTTACCTTTGGTTACACTCTGATTTCTAGGCAAAATGATATATCTCTTTTGGGGATTACCCTGACTTCTAATCTCTCTTGGCACAAGCACATTACAAATACTGCTTTCACTGAATCTAAAAAAGTTGGTTTTCTCTTTCGCTCTCAGCATTACTTTTCTTCCAAACAGCTGTTCACTCTATACAAATCACAAATCTGCCCTACAATGGAATACTGTTCCCACATCTGGGGCAGTGCCCCCAAAACATCTCTCAGGCTTCTAGATTCCATTCAGAAGAGGGCGGTTAGGTTAATTAATGACTCCTCTCTAGATGTACTGTTTCTGCTGCATGCTGCTGTCTCATAGATGTACTGTTTCTGCTGCGTGCCTTTTCTACAGATTCTTCCATGGGCACCGCTCTTCTGAATTGGCTTCTATAATTCCCGCTCTCTCTTTCAAAACAGTCCGAACACGTGCTGCCCCCAGCCAACACCCATTTACTGTCCAACTTTTCATCTTCCTCGTTTATTCATTCAACTGCCGTTTTCTGGAACAACCTTCCTTCATACGTATTTCCTGAAAATTACAGTCTAATGTCAACAAATATCTTCTTTCATCTTCTCAACCCTCAATCCAAGCATAGTACTAAGTACTATAGGTTCTAATACCTGTCATGTTTGGGGTTTTCATAAAAAAAAAAAAAAAAAAAAAATATTGAACAACCACATGCTCTCCTACCTGCAATCTTCCACAAATGAAACAATTGTAACTCATGTAGGACTTTTATGTATATTTTTATTAGCAGCTTACATACAGCTGATTAATGAAGAGAAGATCCACATGTTCTAAACTTTAAATAACATTTGCAGTTGAATATTCAATAAGTTTATAGTTATGATAAACTCATCAAATATTCAATGAGTTTATAGTTATGATATAAACAACAATCATAACTCTTAAAATTTGCTTACAGATTAACTTCTAAAGTTAGTTAAAACAAATGCACATATATCTATCAGGTTTCTCCTACTGTTACACACTTAAAAAACATATATTGTTCTACTTGCTTTTTATTCTACTTTTTTTTTTCTTACTTTTATTTTCTAGAGTGTCTCTCTAGAATTTACACACATCAGAGAGTATCAAACATGTGAATGATGCATTCAAACTGATACTAACAATGCTTAGAGCTATCAAACAACAATAATACAAAACATATGGTTATTTAGTTTGGCATAGTTTTAAATTATGAATGAAACTACAAATAATAACAAGCTTAATATAACACACACACACACAATACTTTTTTTTTTTTTTTTTAGGTAGTTGTTGGCGCATCGGCTTCTGCGGCCATAATGCACCTCCCAAGGTTTTTGCAGTACTTTGATCCAAGCCTGAGGCGGGATTCGAACCCGCGACCTTTGGGTTGCCAGGCAGGCACTTGACCCACCCGGCTAGCCCGGTCGGCACACACAATACAAACAATATTTAGAACACAATGAGTTAATTATATATGTTAGCAAATTTATCTTAGTCTCTTTGGATAAAATTCCTTTTCAGTGATTACTGCTGGTAAAAGTTCATTGTTTGGCAGAGAAGAAATCTAATAATAATAATTTATGAATACTCAATTCTACACCATAACCAATCTCTATCTCAATAATAGAGATAGTATCCAAAATTTCTCCCACATTAATCTTCTCTTGTTCTCCAGGAATGTTTTTTCCAGTTCCTTCATTTATTAATTCATCAAAGTATTTACTTTATACTTCAAAAATATCTTTCTCATTTTATTTAACTTCACTCCTGTTCATTTCTGAATAACTTAGTTATGGTTATTTCACCTGATCTGAGATTTTTACATAAACACCAAAACATTTTCCCACTCCCTAATACTTGTTTTCCATGTCTTTCCCAAACTATTTACAAGATTTTTTTTAAAATTATTTTGAACATATCTTAACTCTTAGCTCTTATCTTAGCTATATACTTAGCAAAGTGCAATTCTGCAAGGTACCAAACTTCTTAATAATCAAAATAAATCATAAAAATAAGAAAGAAAGAAACAAAGCAAAACTCACCCTCAGGAGTGCAAACACAAAAATCTCCAGTCAAGGAGATACGTCCTCACACTCGCCAATACTTTATTGGGTGTGAGGGCGAGTACTCAAATAGCAAAATTGCATTCTAAAATTATATATACCTTCCTTGCCAAGTATAACCCTATTGTAGCATTCATTTGCTGCATCAGTTTTGTAGCACATTCCTTTTCCACAATAGTCTTGAAGATATAATCAAATTTGTCTTTATAGTAAATGTATTGTAATTATGCTGAAATAATGTATTTGAATTTAAGAGTGCATGGTTTGCACAAAATTCTAACAGTCTTATCACTGTTTTCCTAAAATATCTCTGTAGATGCAATTGTCTTTTCCTACACCTGTTATTTAAATCTCTAGCCAATATTAATTTTCTTTGCCATTAGTTTCTACTGCCCTTTCTAGGATATTAAAGAACTTTTCTATTTCTTTTTTTTTTTTTTTGTTTTCCTGATCCTTCAAACAAATTTCATCACCCAATTTTATATCTTCAATTTTATCCACTATTGGATAGTGATTCCCAGCCAATTAACTTTATTCCAAACTGGTTCTAAAGCTATTTCTATATGTTTCTTACTGTGCAAGAAATGTATAAAAATAGCTTATTCTGAACTAGTTCTAAAGTTATTTCTATACATTTCTTGCACAGTATCTTAGCTCCAGAATAAAGTGATGTATTATTATTATTATTGTTTATCTGCAGCTTATCCATATTCATCCACTTTCATTCATACATCTGTTTAGAATGTTTTTCAAAGAACAGCTTGCCATTCTTATTTTAAAAGAAACCCCCTGGCTCATGAAATTTGTGATCAACTTCATTGAGTTTAAAGCTGATTACTGAAATGGCTAATGGGAGTCAGTAAGGGACTGGGTTAGCCAAGTGACCATTTGAATACTGATAATAAATGCATTTAAAACTAAATTATTTGAAAAAACAGGCTGTGGACAAAATGCCTCATACCACTCATTTCCCTTTCCCCATTTTTGAACAGATTAAACATAATATATAAAAATAAATAGAGATCTACCAGGTTGTCAAGGAAATGCAGATAATAAATAATGAGCAGAATTACATTTACTGTACAAGGAAACAGTTCAGCTCTGATAAAGCAAAGTAACAATAAATAGAATATAATTAATCCTGCCCACTGAAAGAACATTTTTAACTACACTATTGACAATTACTTCAGTGAGAGAAATCTCTAAAATACATATTAAAGAAATCATACTAACTTGGACACTTTGTTCTTTAGATTCCAGACATTCAGGTTGCCATCAACATCTCCCAACACAAGAATATCACCCTTCCATGCAATACAAGTGGTGCTACCCATTCCTGCCTAAAACAAATTTAAATCAATAATTTTGAATGTTTATATATTATATAGATATTTCAATGGTCTTTCATGATTAAAGAAGTTATGAAGCACTCTTATGCTACTCAAATATTTTTATTCTATAAAACTAATAGTATTTTTTACTGCATGTGTGTATTCATTATTTTAATTTGGCTAATTCACCATTAAGCATTAAACACAGTAAACTTTAAATTATTTCCTAGCCATGATGAGCTAGTGGCTAACCAATCGCAGCCAGCAAGGAAAGCTATTAGAAAGTTAATACAAAGAGGTACGAAAACATTATATTCTAGTGGTTTTAAATTTTGTTCATGTTAGCATGTACAGTTGTCTCTAGATCTTTTTCCTTATCAAATAATCTAGGATAATATCTCCCCCACTCTCAAAGTTATGTTATTCTAGGATTACTGTTACCCAAATTCAATATCTTGCATTTATCAAAGTTAATTTTCAACTGCCATTTTTCAGCCTGTTGACCTAGTTTATCTAGATCTGGTTGAAGCAGTATACCCAGATTAATATCATTACTACTCTGCATCATCAGTAAGTTTAGATACCAAATCTGCAATACATGCATCAATATCATTAATAAATATTAAAAAGTGGTAAGGCACCCAACACTGAATCCTCTGCTACCCAACTCATAACATTAGTTCTGCTGTTCTAGTCTGAAGCATAATTTCAGTTAAAAAAATTACATTATTCCATGCTGCAATAGGAATACACACAAGGGGAAATTGAAAAGTTTCTAACTTCTCATAGAAGGAATGCTGTAAAATTGTAACAACCCATTTATTTTTCAACATAGTCCCACCCTTAAGTCAACACACTTTATGGCATGATCCACTAGCTTTTGTATCCAGCTCAAATAAAATTTATAAGACTTGGATGCAAACCAGTTGTTGACTGCATCCATCACAGCATTGCCACTGCCAAATTTTGGTCTTTTAAGTTCTTTTTGATATTTGGAAACAGAAAATAGTCCAATGGAGGCCAAATCCAGAGTGTAGGGCAGATGCTGTAATAGCTTGAACAAACAGTTCTGCCCAAGTTACAAATGCTATGTATGCAGGTACATTGTCTCAATGGAAGACTACTCCTTTGGCCAATTTCCTGTGCCTCTTCAGCTTAAATTCCTCGTGGAAATGTCCCAGTAGATTAGAATAATAATTGGTACTGATAATGGCACCTTGTTTCAGGAAATCAACCATGATCATTCCACTCCTTCTGCATCCTAGAAGATGGATGCCATTACTTCCGCACTCAAAACTTTTTAGGAGGGGAAGAGGAAGAGAGAGATATGCTTCCATTGTTTCAATTGTTCTGTTTCAGGGTCAAAGTGGTGCACTCGTGTTTCGTCCATAGTATCGCCCCTAAAACTGAGTTTTATTAGCTTCAAAATCTATACAATCTCACAAAACCTCACTCTTTCCTGCTTCTGATCTGCATCCAGTGCTTTAGGGACATATGAGATGCTGAATGTTGTCTCAATGTGCTTCAATGTTATTCTGCAGTCTTGCATGATCAGGTCATGAATGGCATCCATGTTTGCAGTTGTCAACTTTGGTAACAGGCCTTCCACATGCAGGGTGCATCTTCAACACTGTCTCAACTATGCTTAAATTCTGCAATCCAGTTTTTGACCATGGTATATGAAGATTCCCCTAATGTTTGCTGCATGTCTTCATGAATTTCTTTCGGTGACATTCTCTTTAAATGAAGGTACTGAATGACTGCACAGTGCTGGATTCTTTCAAGAGTCACCATCTTCATTCACCTTCCATACTTCAACACCCTCTGTAAAGGAGAATATAGTTACAAATCTGAAATTTTCTGTGAATACACAAGAAGAGTCATAGCACAGATTGGCAGTATTGTTTTTCATGAAAACATTTGCAATCTGTATTAGGCTAAAAACTTTTCAAACTCTCCCTCATACATCTTCCCCCTTGCCATCTGTACTTTTATGACTCATGACTATCAGATATTGACGAGTTCACTGCTGCATACCTGTTTAAATTCATGAGGCAATTGGCTTTGAATATAGGCAAACTGCAATGCAGTCAACTTGTGTTGTTGTCAAAATCAAAGTCACAAGCACTCCATCTTGTCTTGTAACATTTTTTTAAAAATTTAAATCAATTTGAAGTTGACAACATAGTTTTCCTTGTAATAGCACGACTTCTCACTACCTTGTGCATATATATAACAGGGACATCAGCAACTACCTTTGCCACACCATTAGTAGAGGCATATGTTGCAGGAAAGCAAGCTTATATAGCATCAGCCGAGAAAAAAAAAAAAACCCTTCCATTTCACCCATCCATTACTCCAACCACCCGCTGGCTCACTCATTCTTCTATGTTGCGAAGAAAGCTTATACAACGTCAACAAAAAAAATCCCTACCAGCATCATCTGTGCATCCACTATAACATCTTGTCTAATCTTTCCTTAATTTAAACTATCCACAAACAAAACTTAATTCAAACTATCCACTAATTATCAGGTGACACAAAGCCTATGGTAGATATAAGCTAGTCTGTAATCAAGTCACAAAGGAGGTTAGGCAAGTGAAGGCAGATCACAAGAAATCTTTGGCAAAGGATACAAATAAAAAACCGCAAAGGCTTCTTTACTAACGTAAACTCTAGAAGGAAGGGGTTGAATTAGATTGGTCCACTTTATATCGATGGTTTGACTGTTGATGATCCTGCTCAGGTAGCTGGCCGACCGGGCTAGCCGAGTGGGTAAAGTACCTGCCCGGCAACCCAAAGGTCGCGGGTTCGATTCCTGCCTTGGGCTTGGATCAAAGTACTGCAAAAACCTTGGGAGGTGCAATATGGCCACAGAAGCCGATGCGCCAACAACCACCAAATCAAAAAAAAAAAAAAAAAAAAAATCAGGTAGCTGATAAACTGAATGAGTATTTTGCATCACTTTTGCAAACAGGAAACTGAATTCATCTTCCATACCACCCATGGAACTTTAATAACACCATACTAGTTACCAGATAACTAGTAAGTTACTGGTACATAAACTAAATTGAGTTATCAAAATAATTCAGTTAGCATTTCATTAAATGTTAATGAGACATCAAGTCTATTCACAAAGATTTGTAAAAGATAATAATAAATATTAGTTGTGTGTTGTGACCATGTTGCAAGTATCCACAACACCAGTTTTTTTTTTTTTTTTAATTAATTGAAATTGGTATATAATTATAAATTATTTTAATTACTCACTACTCTTATAATCTGCTATAAAGCAATATTATTTACTCTTACACATAAGTACATCATGCTGACAAGAACATACAATAATACAATTTTTCAATCTTATGCTGTTAGTAGCAGATGTAGTTAACTTTCAATTAAACATGAAGACTTACCTTCAATAAAAAAAAAATATATATATAGAATTATGATTATTAGCTGTTCTCTGAATGCTGTTTAGTTTTTAACTTAAAAGCACTACCTATAATAACAATCATAAGTAATAAGGTGAAAACATCGTTCCTCCTTTCCTATGGAGTGGTTCCGTATACCGCATTACGTGTCTGGATTGTGGGGGGGGGGGGTGTTATGTAGGTGAGTCTGCTAGAGGATTGAAAGACCGGGTTTCTGAGCATGAGGTGGCTCTGTGAACCACTAATTTTGAATGCTCTACAGTTGCCGAGCATTATTGGGTTGAGCAGCACAATCTTGATCCCTCACGGGATATTGAAATAGTCGACTATTCATGCGATTACTGCCAGTGGTCATGGTTTGAAGCACTGCACATAGCTAGCAATAATAGTACTATGAATTGCACAAAGGGAGTGCACTTACACCCTATTATAGAATGTACTGTATTGCAGTGCGATGAGCGCTGCAGGTCATCACATGTAATTCTGTTCTACCGATGCCAGACTCGTGATACCATGATCATGCCCAGCTGACTTTTGCTATTGTACCCATCAATATATACTGAAGTACATCATTCACCGACTAGCTGATGAAGAGGCACTTCATCTCGAAAGCTTCTATGTATTTTGATGCTTTTATTATATTATATTTTAACACTTTTATCTTATTTTACCTCTGTTTTATCTTATGTATTTGTAAAATAATAAGAGGAGTTTACCTCAATATAGTACGTAGAACACTTCCATATGATACTTCAGAAATTAAAACGAAAAAAATCGAAAAACTTACATTAGAGTAAAAAATAATTAAAAATCAATTTAATGCAATTAAAAATATTAAAAAGAATTTAACGAAAATAACCAAAACATTTTCCTTCCTGAAGCTGACAACGCTTCTATACTCTTGCTTTATACAGTTCCATTACAGTACCTGGTTTTTTTTTTTTATACAATTATAATCAAGAGCATTTTTCTGTTCCTTTCCATCTTTATTAAAAAAAAAAATTACCACTATAAAATACTTAAATAATTTCTTAATTTGTTTCTATAAACTAACTTACATCTGGAGGAATAGTGGATCCATCTTTTAATACATTTCCCTCAACAGAAAAGTGATACAGTTGGCCATTGGTATCAGTAAACACAAAGTGTTCTTTTGAATAAATCAATGATTTGGGTGACCTAAAAATAAATTTGAACTAATGTTTTTAAAAATACCAATATATTTTTACAGTAAGGTATCACAAAAACTTTCCAGTGCTAGTTGAGAAGGAATATATTGAAAAACTAGTTAGAAATAACAGAAAAAACATCCAGAATGGAATTACAGTAAACCCTCATATTTAAACTTTAGAAATAGGAAGTTATGTCAGAATATATACTGACATAACTTCCTCACGATGGTATTTACCATCAATTTAAATATTTTCACTGCCAGGGAGCCAGGATTATCCTCACCATCATATTCCACCAGCTTGCTGGTCACACATCAGTAACGAGGAGTTACCTGAATCTCCAAGAATGGGTGTTCAAGGACACTTCAGATTCTGAATAATCTTCAGTAGAGTTTTCACTGCCATTATATGACATAGCAACATTTCACACACTTTTACTCCACACCAGTGAGCACAGTCAAAAAAAGTACTGTAATATTTAATGAATTTTTATTTCTCGGTAAAACACTTTCCACTGCTATTAGTGGAGTCCCTCCAGGTTTGCTATTGGGCTGGTTACTGGTTTTAATATTTATTAATAACATTGATGTAGGTATATCAAGTTTAATGATGACCAGAAACCGTAGGATGGTTAATAGCAGTAATCAGGGGTGTGTGCTCTCTAACAAGATGTATATAAATTAGGCAGATAGATGGAGAAATGGTAATTGAGTTTTAACACTGATATATGCAAGGTACTGCATTTGAGTAGCATTAGCAGTAATTCCAGAATACCATACTAAGTGGGTAGTACTGCAGAACGTGGAATGAAAAAGACCATAGGCATAATTGTACAGTCTAGCATGAAGTTTTCTGAGCAGTGTAGATAGCCTGTTAAGATAGTTCATAGGGCTTCTGTCAATATAAGGTTTTTTTTTTTTTTTTTTTTTTTGGTAGTTGTTGGCGCATCGGCTTCTGTGGCCATATTGCACCTCCCAAGGTTTTTGCAGTACTTTGATCCAAGCCCGAGGCGGGAATCGAACCCGCGACCTTTGGGTTGCCGGGTAGTCAATATAAGGTGATACACTAAATTTTGGGAAATGATAAAGCTTACCAGTTATTCGAATGAATCTTCAGAGAAGATTCATCCAAATAATTGGTAAGCTTCGATTTCGATTGCATAAAAAAAACTAGCATGCTTTTTACTAATTAAATAATCTAATGGTATTGTTGGTTAGAAATCACACTTTGAATTTCTTATTAGATAATACAATAGCTCTGATTCCTGTCCATTGTGTCACAACTGTCAGCATTATGTCAAAATGGGAATCCATGTTGCTGGATTTGTCAAGTGAGTAGCATGCTTTCCTAAGAAATACAGCCAGGCCTCACATAACGAGAGTTTGATTAACGCGTTTTTCAGTTACTGCTATTTTAAAAAAATTATACTACTTTTCACTTTGCAAATTTTTAGTTACCGCAATCTTTTTTTTTTTTATGTGATAGTTGAAAAAGATTTGAATCGTGCATTGACCTTACCACGCGTTAGACAGGCAATAAACAATCGTTTGCCTGGTGCCCGCCTCAGCGCGTTCCATGAACCATCGGAAGAAGACATGCTACTTGTTTGTCTCCCGCTAATAAACAATCCAGACTTGCATTTAAAAATTCTAATTTTTAAATGAACCAGATGAAAATGTTACCACAAAGGAGATAATGGTAAAAGAACTAAACGAAATCTTTCGTAACGCAGAGAACCTCAAACAAAAGGTTTGAGGTTCTTTGCGATATTTATTTCAACAGGGCCCAACATTGTTGTCGGCTATTGACAATTGATTGATGAAAAGAGAATGTCAACACTGTTTAAATATTTCCATAACAAATTGTTTCTTTATTGTGTATTTTATGTCAGAGGTTCCCAAACTTTCTCAGTTCACGATGCCCTTAGCGTCTCAGTAATTTTTTCACAGCACACCTAGACCAAAAGAAATACCTAACAGCTCCGTTTATTAAGTAGTTAGGTCCAAACAACTTAATAAGAAATATTGAAACTGTGAACTACCTCAAGCTATTAGTTCGCAAGGTGTTCGACAGATGTCGAGTATCACTGTGTTTCCCTCGAAAATTTTAAATATTCTGTGGCGCACAGTTTGGGAACCGTTGTTTTATGCAATAAACATTTAATTCCATAATTATTTTCGTTATCTTTTACATGGTATACAGTTAAAAAGTTACTTAAAAGGTATTTTTAAAATATTGAAAGGTCATTCCTGGAGGTCAAGGACCAATTATAATTTTTCCTATTGATTATTATATTCGATTAACGTGTTTCCGTTTTGCGCAACGTGTCGCAGGTCGAATTAATCACATTAATTGAGGTCAGCCTGTAAAGGTCATGGATTTAAATCCATCTCCAGTGTGGTTGTTGCAATTGTTCATATTTTTAAATGTGATGTATAAATGGTGAAAAAATGATTTCGGCAATGAAATATTCTTTAAAACTAAATACATTAAGAAAATTTTTATTTTGTTTCTCAGAACAAACTAAACTAGAATTACAATTAATAAGCTTTCGGCTGGGAGAAAGCTTATTAATTGTAATTCTAGTTTAGTTTGCTCTGAGAAACAAAATAATTTTCGTAATGAATCCAGAGCACGTAGGCCTTTTTTACTAAATACATTAAGTCCTTGACTTTGGATGAATTTTGGTAGCAATTAATTCATTTCAGTGATTTTCGTGCAAGTCGAAAAACTGCTTAAATATGATCTATTTTTAATTGTTTATTCATTTTGAAAGGAAAATCCAAGCAAATCAACTTCTATTTATGAAAACTTTGTGGAAAGAAAACTTTATTCAATATCCTATAGAGTACATACTCGTACATAAATATAAAAAAATATCTAATTTAGCTGAAAATACCCATTCTATACTAATCATTTAATTTGTTCTCAGACTCTGGAGATTTTCATAGTGTCTTGAAGTACTTGTCCAATGATGTCTGCACTGTAGTTCTTTTTTTCTCGTTGTAGATTAGTTTGTAGCATGCAACTGCATCATGCACTGCCCCAATCACATTACCAAACTTTTTGGTATCCGGATCCTGAGCTTTTAAGCCAGCTAGTCCATCGATCGTTTTAAAGCATTTTGCCATTTCCTTAGTATCAAAATCGTTCTGATGGTCCAACTTCTTGTACATCCTCCGAAACCTCGTCTTATTCTTATGGTCATCAAGCTCCATTAAATCTTCATTGCTTAATTCCTTTCTATGACTTTGCAACAATTCAGTAAAGTCATTTTCCTCTAAATTTAATTCCAATGTTCTGGTCATTTCCACAAGCTCTAATTACATCTTACATGTCTTCACTTCCTGAAGCATTTTTAACAAACTGGGGGGGGGGATTTCTTCCAGACGGCATTCATGGTTGATACTGTCATTTCACTCCAAGCATCATCGATGTTTTTAACAGCTTTGTAAATGTCAATTCTTTCCAGAACTGCTTCAATAATCTGGCATTCTGTCCTTCAGTGGCCCTTACTGCCTGTCTAAATGTTGTTTGTAGATAATACTTTTTGAATGTCTATATTACAGACCAGTTAGTTTAACTTCTGTTCCGGGTAAAATAATGGAGTCACTGGTTAAAGATGCATTGCAGGATCACCTAGACAAGACTGCAGCAATAATTCAGACATAGCATGGGTTTGTTAAGGGAAAGTCTTGTCTGATCCTCTTACCAAGAGAGGCTTAAGTTCTCCAAATTGCAGCGGCTGGAGACTAGGCACCTGCGAGGTGATCTGATTGAGGTGTATAACGCCTTGAATGGGATTCTTCCACTTCTTCAGATTACGAACCTAAGGGGGCATAAATTCAAATTGAGGAAAGACAGCTGTAGAACAGATGTGCGGAAATTTGCCTTTAGCCAGTGGATGGTTAATTGCTGGAACAAACTTCCACCTGTCGTTGTGGAAGTTGATAGCCTAAATAAATTTAAGGAGGAACTGGACAAACATTTAGAGGAAATGGTTGTTTTTTTTTTTTTTTTTTCGGCTGATGCTACATAAACTCATATGCTTGCTTTCTTGCATCACATACCACGATTACTATTAGACCCTGATCCATGGGCTGAATGAGGGAAGTTGTATTTGCAGGCAAAAATATAACTTTTATGTTTTCGTGATAGTCACACATAGTTGTTGGGTGACCAGGTGCATTATCAACCAGCAGGTTGTTTTCTTGGCAATATTTTTTAACTTCTTGCATAACATGGAGAAACCAGTCCCAAAAAATTTCTTGTGTCACCCATGCTTTTCAATTGGACTTCCACACAACAGGTAGCGATGCCTTTGAAATATTTTTGAAGATCCTTTGATTTTTGCTATGGTAAAGTTTGTTTGTTATTTGGTTTTTAGGAGCATTAGCAACTAAGGCCATATTGCTCTGGGGATATGCAGTGGTTATTCCCTGACCTTTCAGCATCCTCTGTATTTGGTGCTTATGGGCTCGAACCCCGGTCTAATCAAGAAGCGTGTGCTACACACTGCTGCTCCTGCCCCCCTGCTACAGAGGCACCTATGGTAAAGTAACAGTGGTTTTATTTTGCAACCTCCAGCAGCATTTCCACCAAAAAGAAGGGTTAATCTGTCCTTTGATACCTTAAATCCTGGCATAGTTTTTTTTTTTCTTGCAATACGTAAAAATGACCTGGTATTTTTTTCCAATATAAACGAGTAATCCTCATTTTGATGATTCCTGCCAAAATCTTGGCGAACTTTGCAGCTGCTATATGTCTGCACTAGCAGCCTCACCTGTAACTTTGATGTTGTGTAGTTTAGCACGGCCCTTAAATCTTTGAAACCATCTGTGGCTTGCAATGAATGTTTCACTAGCAACATTCTCACCACGTTTACACTTTAATTCTTCAAAAAGACTCAAGGCTTTTTCTTGTATGAGCACAAGGCTTATCGGCATTTGTTGTTGTTTCATGTTTTCTATCCAAATCATCAACAATTTTTCCATTTCTTCTATTAATAAGCCTCTTCTTTTGGATATGATCATAGATTGCATCGGCACAGAACTTTTTTACGTGCTGCATAATCCGAACTTTATCTTTTATAATGGTTCTAACAGTCGATTTATTCATTGCATAAACACGTGCAATGTCCACAAATTTCTTGCCGTTTTCATTTTGTTTAATGATTTCGACTTTAGTCTCCATAGTTATAATGCGCTTCTTCTTATCACTATGATTACTGCTCTCACCATTTTTTCTTTTCACAGACTTATTTACAGTTTATATTTATTTTGTTTACAACAAGTATAAGCTCACAAAATACAACTTAAACTTAAGTGGTTAAGGTGAAAACAAAGCGCCAACGACTGTCAATTCACATTAGCAGACACTAATGCAATCTATTACATGTATATTTAAAGTGGCGCTTAATGAATGCCGTGGCTAGTCATAAGTAGAAGTAGCACAACCACGTATCTACGAATCCACATAACTCAAGGGCCTACTATACATACAACTGTATTATTAAGTAATACACTATGAACTAGTACTGAAAGTCCTGTGAAGTGGATTTCATGTGTTGCAAATACATATTAACAATGACATTGTCTGGGAAATATGTAAAACAGAGAAACTGTTTGTACATTTTTAATGGAACATAATATATAAATCAGGCAACTGCAGTGTTTTTTTTTTAAGTTGCCTCTACCCCCCCATATGATTGACTATCCTCATAGAAATATTAAAAAGGTGCCAGATTAGTGATAATTCTGGATTTTTGAATAGCGGATTTATGAGATTCTACAGTTCCAATTTCACAAGCAACTTTGTGGATAGTTAAATGTTTAACACTCCTGATTTGATCATGAGCAATTGAATCACTGGTTTCTGAAGTCAGAGAACAACTACAGCAAAGAACATCTTCAATCGACAAGTTTCAATAGACTCTTTAAACTTTGTAAACCAATGAAAGTCTTTGAATGACATATAGCATCATCTGCAAAGCTATTTTTAACATTTTATGAGTTTCTGTTGCACTGTTCCTTAATTTTAAACAAAATTTTATGCACATTCATTGCTCAGTAAAATCATTCATTTTAAAATGCAAAAAAAAAACATGAAATACCTTCTCAATGCATTCTAACTCAGACTTATTGCAGATAAATGGATTCATGCATTATTATATTTAGATGAATCACTGAACTCAGCAAATCATAAGTTGTAACTTGTTGCATTACCACAATTTCAAAAACAAACTTTTTGATCACACCTCATACATGAATTTTGCCAGCAGAAAGGCAATTTTTCCCAATGTATGAGGCAATGGTTCAGCTGCATCTTGAATACTACATACAGGTTTGGAAATCTCATTTTTTTGACAGGGTAAAAAAAAACAAAAGGATACTTTTACCAAGAAAGACCTGAGTTCGGCAATCTGGAAACTAGGCATTTGTGAGGAGATCTGAATGAAGTGTTCAAGGCTTTAATACAGTAACTCTAAATGCTGATAATATCCTTATTCTTTCTCAGATGACACACACAAGAGGATACAGATTTTAACTGGAAAAGATTGCTCTAACAAAATCATATGCTGTTACTCTATATGCTTCAAATTATGTGTCACTTTGAAACATAGATATACATATATATTTGAATGATAATGAAAAAGACTTGAGGGCAACTGTAGTCTGACATGAAGAAGTTCTCTGAACAGTGCAGCTCAGAAGGACAGACAGTCAATGACATAACAGAATACTGGCAGGATGGACAAATAGATATTATCACATTGTATAAAGCAATAATTAGGCTGCACCTTGAATAATTGCACACAAGTTTGGTTTTCAGGCATCCTTCCTAAAATGAGGTTTAAGAAGGATGCCCAAAAACCAGAAATCTGCATGTCTGATTGAGGTGGTTAAGACTAAAAGAATAAACTAAATGCTGATAGCAAGCATCTTTACTCTTTCTCAGACAGCACAAAGGGGCATAAATTTAAATTGAGAAAGAAAAAAAAAAAAAAAGGTTGCAGAATACATATATAGATATTTGCTTTTGATCAAAAAGTAATTGCTTGTTAGATTAAACTTCTGTCTAGAGTTGAAGGGTAGGAAGTTTCAGTAAATTTAAAAGACTGGAAAAATTATTAGAAGGGATAGACATAGAGTAAATATTATTATTTATTTATTGTTATTATTAATTTTTGGCTGATGCTGTATAAGCTTGCTTCCCTGTATCACTTTCATAATACTAATACTAAAAACTAGGAATATCACATGGGAGAAAACCTATACTTCCACCAGAGACTGGCTAAATACAGCCCTTTACTAAATAAAAAGGCCTTTTTAAGAAATTACTCCAGTCGCCAACAGAGCTTGAAATCAGATCTTTTCAAATGTGTGAAAATACTGATGTCGTTACACTGTCATGAAGGTTATACACTTTTTGATGGCTTATTTATACCAAGTATTAATTTATCCTCGTTATTAGATTAAATCTTGTATACCTAAGACAGAAAAAAATAAAATAAAATTTGGTCTTTAAAAGAATGTTTTGCAATGGTGAAAAAGTTAGTTAATAGTCAAGAATGAACTTCATTTCTGTCTATTGGAAATGAGTAATAGTCTATAAATGCAAATTCCCTTTTACTGTTAACCTGTATATGAAAAAATGTCTTAATTTTTTTATAATACATTAAAATTAATACACAAGAGAGGTAGAATCGTATTAGTGTAATACACAGGGTGCCCACAAACATATTTTACATAATATAAAACATTATTGTGTGAATAGGATGCAAGACATGAACTTGGAACCACTTTCAGATGATAGAGGATATCTTGAAGTTATTATTCACCAACAGGAAAATATGCATGTTATAGTAGATGGCAGCATAATTGCAAAACTGTAATCATGGCAGAATTTCGCAATTTTTGTAGTTGATTGACATCTTGTGCATGATCTGTAAACTTGTATGGTTTTATTTTCAAAATGGCTAAGTAACATGGCATATACTGTTTCCCTTTACATGTTAGGTTCACAACTGGCCTATTGTATGGATACTCTGGGCCTCATGCAAACCTTGAACCAGCTCCACCCTCACTGACTTTTGATCAACCACTACCTCAGCCAGGATAACTGACAAACAGGCATCTTTTATGAATTTTCCATAACCACTGCAGAACTGTAGGTCTACTCAGTAGTTTCTTTTAAAACCTCATTTAAAATTTGTGTGTAACATCTGTGGCAGACTGCAGCTCGTTGAACCAAAGTATGCACTTTGCTTTCCTCATGATTAGTAAATTCAGCCATTATCCTGCCATCTACTATAACACATATTTTCTGGTTTGTGAAATTCAAGGTATATTCTATCACCTGGAAGTGGTTTCAGGTGGGTATTAGGGCTTCTCAGATATACAGTTTTTTTTCTTCCTGGGATTTCCCGGAAATTTTACTGATTCCCGGGGAAGGTTGTATAAATTTAGAAAAAGTGACTTAGATTTATATTTAAAAATTAAACAATTTACAGGAAACAAAGAAAGACCAGAACATTATATTTCTTTATTTACAACTAAAATAAATTTCTTTGTGAAAAAATAACAAAAATTTACTTTCTTTTAAAAAATGAAGCCTTTTTATTTAAAATTTTGACATTTACAATCAAAAATGAAATGTTTTTTTATGTATTTTGATAATAACTCTTTAAAAAATACAAAGCATCAATACTCCTATCACTAAGGCTAGTTCTCAACTTTGTGATAAATAAACTGACTGCAGAAAATGCTCTCTCTGATTCAACAGAGGTCGGTGGAATGGTTTTTAGTGAATCAACTAGTGAATGCATAATGTTGGAAGCTCTTTCCCCAGTTTCCTCAAATACAGTAATACCCCGAAGTTACGCGATAGGTGGGTCCGACGAAAATCGCGTAAGTCGAATTCGCGTAAGTCGGGGTACAACTTTGCATATAAATACATATAAATTTTGCTTAATTGGGACCAAGGACTAACAAAAACACTAGTTTAGAAGAAAAATATTAATAAAATTGCAGTTCTTTATACATATTAATACAAAATATGTATTAAAAAAACAAATGACTTACGTTAAAAAGTTATTTCGATGTCGATGGCTTCATAAAATCTAACAAATTCGTCTGACAACACAGCGCGTTCTTTTTTTCACGCAGAATTTCTTCGTAGCAAGCTAATAATTTTTTTTTATTCCTTGCTTTGTAGCTATAACGCGTTCTTCGTTCCATGTGCTTTTCGCCGTTGCTTCATTTAGGCCTGTAGCACGTGCAATATCACATGCTTTCATTTCGCTCAAAGCGTTTCACAATTTCATATTTTTTCTCTATCGACAGAGGCGGACTGGCCATAAGCCTTACCGGGGAAACCCCGGTGGGCCAGTGTGATTTTGGCCATAAACCATAGTATGAGGCCACTATAAATTTTCCTGGGTAAGAATTTTTGACCCAGTCCGCCTCTGTTTATCGACAATTGCTTTTCTTTTTCTCTCTGAATCTGCAGTGTCTTCACCAGGACGCTTCCTTTTCACACCTTTTAATTAAGTATTTTACTCATTTTTAGGGAATAAAGCACAATTACAAAACGAGGAGGCACGCTTGATACGCATAAACAAAGCTGCGCGCATGTAGCAACTGAATAAACAACACCATAAAGGCAGAGATACGCTATTAACACCTCACATTTCTAGGGGTTACTACCATAAAACAATAAAAATCCAGTTGCGTTTCTGCTAGTGAAATCTGTTATAAACTGGTAGTGAAATCGATCTAATTGCATTTGTGATTATACCGATAGCTGGAATTGTGTTGGTTTTTACGTTATTATGGTGAAATGTGTTTCCCCTTCACTGATATAAAAAACATAAAAGCAGCAAAGTTGAATTTTGTTCATCTTTCGCTCTCATTCTCCGCCGTCGCACCGTATATCGATAACATATGAAAAACGACCTTGAAGATAGTGGGCGGCAGCGTTGCCAAACGAAAAAATCAAGAACCGCGTAACTCCGAGTTCGCGTAAGTCGGGGTATTACTGTAATTGCAATTCTTGCTTCAAAACCAGGCCTAAACACTGTTCCTAAGAAAAAGCTGAAGACTGCATAAGTTTTGTCTTAGATTGAATCGCTGCTTCTAACTTGTCTCTCAATGTCATGGGACTTCATGGGTTGCTCAATTTCTTGATTTTCTTCAGGTACTGATTGTGAAGAGTTGGGGCTAGATGGAGATTCGTTGTCATTGAAGAGTCTAATCAATGCATCTTAGCAAATTCAGATAATGATTCTTTGTTTGGTAATGATGGGAAGCCAAGAGTCACTGCAGAATTCACATAATTTCCTCCAGTATTTAAATACTGAAGCAGGCCAACCAAAGTTTTATTCCTTCTTTCATTAATCTGTTTTATAAGAGGGTTTTTCATCTTCTTGGCAAATTCTGACTTTTGTGATTTTGCAAATACTCCTTCAGCAGAGTTGGATCACGGCTGCATAATTTCTATGTGCCCATTTTTACTGGCTACAGGGTTGAAACAATAACGTGCAGGACATCAATTACCAAATTGGCAGGAATTTGGTTAAAAAATTTTGAAAAATTTTAAAAGTTTGGTAATAAAGAATCATCTACAGGAAACAAATGAAAATGGTATAAAATTGTGATATTTGGTAATAATAAAGTAATATAACAAGTATGAGATTTTAAATCCTACAAAAAATCAAATTCCTTTAAATATTCTTATTCTATTCTTAAGACTGACTAACAGTTAGCATTCCTGTTTCCTTATATATCATAGGATACCGCAATACGTACTTGAACATACTACGTACATAGTTTTGTGTGTGTGTGTGTGTGTGTGTGTGTGTGTGTGTGTGTGTGTGTGTGTGTGTGTGTGGACTGTGGCTAGCAGAGTGAATTAAATTCAATATATATATAAACATGTAAAAATAGATAAGTTCATATAAATGAAGGTGAAAATTACACAAAGTGCCAAGGACTAGAAGGGTAAGGACAGTAGAGAAAAAAAAAAGTGCGGTAGATTTGAAAAAGGCAAAAGAATGTTAATATCCTAAAAGTTATGACGAATTAAGAAAATTATGGGCTAAATTGCAAAGCCAATTTGGAGGTGAAGGGACCGTAAAGTAAAATTATTAATGCCAAATGATTAAACAAACAAAATAAAGTAAAATATAATAAAAGGTGGTAGAGCTGTCATCAGATACGGATGGGCAAATTTAGTTATAAGTTGAATACAGGGATGGTAAAAATGCAAAAGTCTGATGTCAGCGGAAGTAAATATTGATACATGGTCAGGTAATTCATCAGGGGACTACACCTGACCATGTAATCAGGAACTGCATTACTATACTTGTCTATAAGAGTAGAAGAAATGTGAAATTAAACCAAAAAGCAAAAAGAATAAAATTAGCACACCTTTTATAGTATGGACAAGGTAGTCCCCAACACAGTGTCAATGATATGAAAATTATTAAGGTAAAGATAAGGATAAGGCTAAAAAAATAGAATTAAGTGTTTTTAGAGTGGGAAAAATATGTAGATTTTTGAGTAAATTTGGAAAAATATTTTAGTGTTGGATTTTTGTGGAAAATGAGAAGAATTAAAATAAATAGGAAGCACATGGTATAGGGAGAGGTATTAAACTGACGATGGGGAAGGGATAACGGCACAGTTAAATAAAGACAAAAATAGCGACAGAATGAGGCTAATTGGAATATTCATATCACCCTCATATTACACTAATACCTCTACAAATGGGAAGAAAGGTAGAAACAGAAAGTAGAAAAGTAAAAAGTAAAGAAAAAGTTATTAAAATATACTGAGCTAGCTGGGATTTGTAAAGCCCAACCTTTTAGTAAGGGTTCTGGCTTTGTAAGTGTTGGTATAAAAAGGAGATGAATATCAAATGCTTGTACTGCAGGAAAAAAGCAGGAGAAAAAAATATGTAAGTCATGACAGGCCTAGAAACAAACCGAAACTATAATAAGAAAGGGGAACGTACCTGGAGTTTTCAAGTAAAACATAACGGAAGGAAGATGGCAGGAAAATAAAGTGCACATATTTAGTAAAGTAGATGAATGTATCTAAAGCGTAACTACATTAGTGACTTAGCTACAGGATAAAGCAATTTATAGCAGCATAATGGACTTTTTTTTTTTTTTTTTTATGTGA
Source organism: Mastigoproctus giganteus (assembly GCF_048544385.1). Classification (NCBI taxonomy): domain Eukaryota; kingdom Metazoa; phylum Arthropoda; class Arachnida; order Uropygi; family Thelyphonidae; genus Mastigoproctus; species Mastigoproctus giganteus. The sequence goes on from NC_143576.1 coordinate 140,700,191, forward strand.
ACCCCAAACATGAGAGGTATTAGAACCTATAGTACTTAGTACCGCACTTGGGTTGGAGGTTGAGAAGACAAAAGAAGATATTTGTTGCCATTGGACTTTAACTTCTGTAGATTGTAATTTTCAGGAAATACGTATGAAGGAAGGTTGTTCCAGAAAACGGCAGTTGAATGAATAAATGAGGAAGATGAAAAGTTGGTTCTGTGGGTTTGAAGTTGGACAGTAAATGGATGTTGGCGGGTGGCGGCACGTGTTCGGACTGTTTTGAAAGAGAGAGCGGGAATTATAGAAGCCAATTCAGAAGAACAGTGCCCATGGAAGTATCTGTAGAAGAGGCTTGCAGCAGAAACAATGCGTCTATGAGAAAGCGAGTGGAGAGACTCTGTTAGAGATCAATCATTAATTAACCTAACTGCCCTCTTCTGAATGGAATCAAGAAGCCTGAGAGAGGCATTAGAATTAGTAGAATTAGAATTAGAATTAGTAGAGGCATATGATGCAAGAAAGCAAGCTTATTCAGCATCAGCAGAAAAAAAAAAAACACACACCACTCCCATTTCACCCCTCCGTTCGTTAGAAATACCTGTCCAGTTGAGCCTTAAATTTGTTTAGGCTATCAACTTCAACAACAATTGATGGAAGTCGGTTCCACCAACCAACCACCCGCTGGCCAAAGGCAAATTTCCGCACATCTATCCGACATCCGTCCTTCCTCAATTTGAATTTATGCCCTCGGAGGTGATTATTCTGAGCAAGAGGAAGAATCCCATTGGCATTGAGCATGCTCAAACCATTCAAAGCCTTATACACCTCTATCAGATCACCTCGCCGGTGCCTAGTCTCCAGACTCTGTAATTTGCAAAACTTAAGCCTTTCATCGTAAGAGCAACCCTTTGTTCCATTCACTAATCTTGTTTCCCTTCTCTGTACCCGTTCCAGCAGCTCTACATCCTTCTTAAAATGAGGCTTCCAGACCTGTATACAGTACTCAAGATGTGGCCTAACCATTGCCTTATACAAGGGAATAATCACCTCCTTATCCCTGCTAGAAAAATTCCTGTATATCATTGACAAGACACCATGAGCTACTCTTGCAGCTCGTCTGAACTGCTCAGAGAACTTCATATCTGCCTGCACAATTACCCCCAGGTCCTTTTCATTCTCCACCACTGTCAGTGTAGTACCGCAGAGTTGACACGTTGCTCTGGGGTTACTGTTTCCCATATGTAGTACTTTACATTTGTCAATGTTAAACTTCATTTGCCACCTCTCAGACCATCTGTTCAACCTTTCCAGATCCTGTTGCAGCAGAATAGCGTCAGTAGTGTCCTTAACAACCCTGCCAACCTTTGTATCATCTGCAAACTTGGACATTAAACTTGATATACCATCATCAATATCATTCATAAACACCGAAAACAACAACGGACCCAACACCGAACCCTGAGGAACTCCACTAATAACATTAGTCCACGTTGAGCAGTGTCCATTGATTACCACTCTCTGTCTTCTGCCACTCAACCATCCCCTTATCCATAGCAGCAATTTGCCTCCAATGCCACACTGCTCCAATTTGTGCAGCAGTCTTCCATGTGCAACAGTATCAAAAGCCTTTCTAAGATCCAAATATATAATATCAAAGTTATTCCCTGCATTTTGTGACTACATCATAGTATCCAATCAAATTGGTCAGGCAAGACCTGCCCTTAACAAAACCATGCTGCGTCTGAGCTATAACTGAATTCTTGTCTAGATGTTCCTGCAGTGCTTCTTTAACCAGTGCCTCAATTAATTTTCCTGGAACAGAAGTTAAACTAACAGGTCTATAATTACTTGTGTCAGCCTTTGATCCTCCTTTGTGAATTGGGGTTACATTTGCACATCTCCAGTCTATGGGTACCTCCCTGAGTCCAAAGAAGCTCTCATAATTATAGCTAGGGGTTTGCTTACTTCCTTTGCTGCCTCCTTTAATATAACTGGATAGATCCCATCCACCCCAGGTGCCTTTTTTATGTTTATCCTCAACAATCTCTCCTCCACTTTCCTCTCAGTTATTACAAAATCATCTAGCTCACTGCCAATGTCTACTTTACCTACGTCATTCTCCTTCCTGAATAACTCCTCATGCGTGAATGTAGATGCAAAATACTCGTTTAGATTGTTAGCCACCTGAGCATGATCCTCAACTGTTGAACCATCAATATCTAGTGGACCAATCTGATTCAACCCTTTCCTTCTTGAGTTTAAATAGGTAAAGAACTCTTTTCTGTTTTTCTTTGCATCCTTTGCCAAAGATTTTTCGTAGTTTGCCTTTGCCTGCCTAATCTCCTTTGTGACTTGGTTACAGACCAACTTATATCTATCATAGGCTTCCATGTCGCCCATTAATTTGTATGTATTCCATGCATTTTTCTTCTCTGCCACATGTCTCATTAGTTCATCTGACAACCATTTAGGCCTAAACCTTGAACAATAACATAATGCTAATGCTACATTCCATGCAATATTCCATGGCAGGGCGGATTTGCGATTTATACAGAGTGAGCAGCTGTTTCGAAGAAAAGTAACGCCGACAGCGAAAGAGAAAACCAAGTTTTTTAGATGCAGAGGAAGCAATATTTGTAATGTGCTTGTGCCAAGAGAGATTAGAAGTCAGGGTAATCCCCAAAAGAGATATATAATTTTGCCTAGAAATCGGAGTTCACTAAAGATAAGCATAGGAGCAGAAGAATCCTTTTTGCGAGACATAAGACAAGACTGAGTTTTAGAAGGGTTGAAATCAACTAAGTTGTCTCTGCCCCACTGGAGAATTACCCGAAGATCGGCATTTAAGGAACTGGCAGCAGATTTTCGAGAACTTGAAGCTGATTGAGCAGGACAAGGTTTCTCAAAATGGAAAGTTGAATGCAATGTGCTATCATCGGCAAAACTATGGATAGGATTTCCAGTCAATGGAAGAAGGTCATTGATATACAAGAGGAAAAGAGTGGGGGAAAGAACTGAACCTTGGGGGACACCGGCATTAGTGGAGAAGTTAGAAGACAGAGAGCCATCTACCATCACCCTCAGTGAGCGATCAGAGAGAAAACTGGATAACCAATTACTAAAAACAGTTGGCAAACCATAAGATGGAAGCTTGTTTAGAAGACCTTTATGCCAAACACGATCAAAAGCCTTTGAGATGTCAAGAGCAACTACTTGTATTTCACCGAACCTTTCCATTGAATTAGTCCATAAATGGGAACATAAGCCAGAATATCACCAGTGGATCGACACTGACGGAATCCATACTGGCGTTGGTTGATCAGATGGAAGGTTTCTAGGTAGTTTAAGAGTTGGCGGTTAATTGATTTCTCCATTACTTTAGAAAGAGTAGAAGTAATTGCAATGGGACAATAATTGGATGGGAGAGATTTGCCACCCTTTTTAGGAACTGGCTGGATATGAGCAAATTTCCAAGCAGAGGGAAAAACAGCTTTGGAATAAGAAAGTTAAAAAAGGTGGCAAAGAATAGGAGTAGGTTCAGGAGCACAGGTTTTGCGATCAAGTGGAGAAATACCATCAGGACCTGGAGCTTTCTTAGCATCAAGATTCATCAAAATCCTTCTGATACCCTTTTGACGGAAGACCACAGGAGGCATTGAATGGAGCATGTTAGGAATGGTGGGAGGTGTTTTACCAAGATCATTAATACATGAGCTGGAAGAAAAATGGGATGCTAGCAGGTCAGCTTTATCCTTGGCTGAAGTGACAACAGAACCATCTGGTTTGGACAGAGGTGGGAGCAGAGATGGGCAAAAGTTGCGGCCAATAGCTTTGGCAAGAGACCAGAATGCTCGGCTACCATCAGGGCAAGAAGCAAGTTTTCTACTCTTAGCCTGTTCAAACTCTAGTTTCGACTGATTAATAACTGCTTTACAATTGTTGCGAGCTTTGGTGTAAGCAGAAAATGAAACTGAAGAATTAGAAACAAGCCAATTATGATATGCAACATTCTTCTCTTGGACAGCCTTAGCACATTTATTGGAAAACCAAGGTTAAGATAAAGGACGAGAATTTAAAGTGGAGTGTGGGATAAAGGATTCCATTCCTTCCAGAATAATTTCACTGACACGATCTGAGCAAACGTTGACATCTGAAGTTTTGAAACAGTAATCAGACCAAGGAAAAGAAGAAAAGAAGTCTCGCAGGTCATCCCATTTTGCATTCTTGTAATTCCAAACAATACGAGGTTGGGAATAGTCATGAGATAAAGGTTCCATTGGAGAAGAGACAATCACCAAGTTGTGATCTGAAGTGCCTAAAGGACCTCTCACTTTGACCTTGTACTTAGAAGGGTTGTTTGTGAGAAAAAGATCAAGCGTATTGGCTGTATGATTAGGATTGTCCGGTATTCTTGTAGGTAAGTGAACAATCTGTGCTAGGTCATTAGTAATTGCAAAAGCCTCAGCATCTCGATCTGCTGGATCGGTGTGACTAGAAAACGGAAGCCAGCTGGAGTTGTGAACATTAAAATCACCAAGGAAAATTACCTCACTGTTAGGAAAGTTGGACTGGAGAAAGTCAAGTTGCAAAGAGAGGAAGTCAAAGAGCTCCAAGTGATTAGTGGAGTTGGCAGAATGGTAGAGACAACAGATGAATTTGACACAATGAGGTAGAGAGATTTTAAGCCAGAGAAGATCAAAGAGAGGAGATTACAAATTTCCAAGTCTCTGACAGGGAATATCAGAAAGGACATATGCACAAGTACCTCCTTTGAGGCGAAAGGAATCATACAGCAAATAATTTGGACATCTGAGATGAGCAGTAGTTGAATCAACCGATAACTGAGATTCAGTCAGAAAAAGTACATGGGGTTTGGAAGAATGCAAGTGGAAATGGACATCGTTGAGATTAGAATTGAGACCACGTATATTTGTGAAATGAATTAGGAAGTCCTTGGGAGGTTTAGATCTTTTCGCAGATAAGCCTGCTCTATTATTTTGACAATTCATGGTGTATTCAATAGTACGAAAAAGTGGGTGGGACATGCTGTATGAAGTAATGAAATTTTTGGATATGGTGTACATGTGGTAAGAATATACCCAGATCCTTGACATAACGTGGCCTCGACAATGCTCCCTGCATACACACTACTCGGACTCCCTCCAGTCACTATCTAGCAGAGTAGAGGTAGCAAGATTATACACTAGCTGATCCGGAAGCCTCCTAGAGAGTTACCAATAGGTTTGGTCCGGTGTACTAACTAGCGGCCGGCCTGCGAATACCGTTTTAGAGCTGTACCCTCGAAATGTAAGGAATATTGGATCTCGCCACGACATTCATCATAACCTCAAAAATCATCAATCATACTGCATGATGGAAGAGATAGGGAAGGGTTGGCCGGACCTTAGCTCTAGAGACTAAACATGGGTTCCACCACTTCAAGCGTCCAATAAAAAAAGTGGTGGTATTTCACCGGTTGATGAGAGTCATCTACCACCTAGTACTGCCTGGTAACATAAAGGGGCGGCGTTCCTCCATGTGGTGTGGGCGCCACACCTCGACCCCTGCTTACGTTGGTTCACACTGGGTGGTCACCCACTATGTACTTGTGCATGGAGGTTATACCCAGGATTACTAACAGTCCTACCATCGTGAAGGTGCAAGCAGAGGATTTGGCTGTCATAGACCGTCCGGACTTCGCCGAAATTGGGTCCACTTGACTTGAGTGTCACCCGAATATCAGTTCCATTAGCGTTTTAGACTCCCAGGTAGCAAGTGCAGCTTGTCTGGCATATCTGAGAGAATGTCTGTGACAACCTCAAGGACCTAAGAGAGAGGACTTAAGAGAGAGCTGTGAAGAAATGGAAATAGATATGGAAATTGTGACCTCTACAGTTGTATTTTGAACAAATAAGAACGCAGTGTTAGAAAAGAGAAATATATCTATAATGCAGAAATGTGGTTGGAATAAAAGAACTTTACCGATATAAAGTCAAAAGATATACAAAAATAAAAAATAAAAAAGTATTGAACATAGCCATAATAAAATGAATAGAAAGTAGACCAAATGATATGGCTACTATACACTTAGCAAAAAGGATGTTGTATAATCCTAGTATATAAATCGAAATTATACAATTAGGGGGTATAGCTTACACATGAAATTTTTTAATATCCAGGAAATTAGTGATTATATATGTAAGCATAAATAGCAGGAAATATGCAAAGAACATAAAATCCTGAGATGGAGAAGCCAGATTAAGCCTGTAGTCCAAAATGGAGTGAAACAAAACTGAAGTAATATCACTAATTATTTCTGTAAAAATAAATAAATCTATTGTTGATAGACTAGCATAAATCCAAAAGTAGTTTCAGAAGTGAAAGGGTGTAATAAGAATCCATAGGAGATTTTTAATATAATGAGGAAATCTAGTTTAAATCCAAGTGATGAAAGAATAGGAAATAAATCGAAGGATGCATATAACTAGAAATTTTTTATTCTTTCATCACTGGATTTAAGCCAATCTAAGCCATCTTTTTTTTTTTTTTTAGGAGCATTAGCAACTAAGGCCATATTGCCCCAGGGATATGCAGTGGTCATTGACCTTTCTGCATCCTCCGTATTTGGTGGTCACGGGCTCGAATCCTGGTCTAATCAAGAAGCATGTGCTACGCACTGCTGCTCCTGCCCACCTGGCTACGGAGGCGCCTCTCACTGGATTTAAACTAGATTTCCTCATTAAAAACCTCTTATGGATTCTTATTACACCCTTTCACTTCTATTTTTACAAATTCACCCTGAAAATACTTAATTATATTTTTTTACCTTAATAATTTTCATAATATTGTCACTGCGTTGGGACTACACCTCGGTCCATACTGTAAAAGAATGTGCTAATTTTATTCCTTTTGCTTTTTGACTTTATTTCACATTTGTTCTACTGTTATTAGAATTTTAGCATTAGCATTAGTAGAGGCATTTGATGCAAGAAAGCAAGCTTATGCAGCATCAGCCAAAAAAAAAATAAATAAATAAAATAAAATAATAATAAATAAAAAATAACCACTTCCACTTCACCCCTCTGTTCGTTCGAAATACCTGTCCAGCTGAGCCTTAAACTTATTTAGGCTATCAACTTCCACGACAAGGGATGGAAGTCTATTCCACCAATCAACACCCGCTGGCTAAAGGCAAATTTCCTCATCTATCCTGAGTCTGCTGACGAGGCTACTAGAGACGGTCGTGTTCCAAGCCGCTAAGTGGATTTTTCTTATTTATTGATTTGAAATTATTGTTTTTCTAAAACTTTTGATTTAAATTTAGTAGTATAACATTATTTTGTGATTTTCTGATTAACTTGGTGTAATTATTCTTTACTCGGCCTTGTAATTGCATAAAAGTATCGGTAAAGGTTTCCACGTGTTTCAACTCCGGTACCGTTCGTAATTTTCCCGCCATTGTGATACGATAGTTGTATGCCGTACTAGATAGCGTTAGTTAAACTTCGTTAGCAGTTAAATTGTACGTTTAAATAAATACATATAACGACTTAGATTACAAACGTAATATAATTAATTATATTTAACATAATTAATAACATATCATAATTAATTAATAAATTAATAGAATCATGACTCAGACCAGAGCAGCAAAGCAAAACGCTCAAGCTAATGGAAGCGCTGTGGCTCAGAGCAGAACTGAGGGGGGCAGTTGTCCTCTCACTCACAGCCTTATAAAATGCACTGTTTGCTTGATGTTTGCAGAGCAATCGGGTACGGGACATGATACTGCCAAGGGGGATGTCTTTGTGTGTGCGCGATGCAAGGAGTGTATCGATATCAGGCAACAACTCGGCGTTCTTGTGGGCCTATATGAGAGCTTGAAGGACAGGGTGGATGCCCTCGAAGAAACTAAACTGAGGGGCCCATCAAGCTCTCAGCTGCCCACATCAACGCCAGAGCTTGCACTTGTGCATCGCGTGACACAGAGACAACCCCCAAGGCAGAATGCGCTGGTCCCGAAGGAACTAGTAGTTGTTGGTGACTCTATTGTCAGGGAAACGGGGAACATGCTTTGTAAAAAAGATAGGTGGAACAGGACCAGGGTATATCTGCCAGGGGCAAAGGTTGATGACGTTGTAGAGCGAATATCATCTTTTAAGGGCACAAAAGGTGATATAGTTGTACACGTTGGCACTAACGATATTAAGAGTAGGAGACCGGCAGAATTACTTAACAAGTACAGGTCACTGTTGAACAAAAGCCGAGAATTAGGGTTGAATTTGAAAGTGTCTGCAATTCTGCCCAGACACGATAGGAGGGAGTATATGATGAGAGCCTTGTCGATCAATTCGGCCCTGGAAAGATTGTGCAAGGCTCAAGGGGTAGAATTTTTTTCAGCCTGGAATGTACTTGTTAACAGGAGAGATTGCTTCTACAGGGATGGGATACACTTAAATAGAAAGGGTGCAAGAATATTTGCTGATGCTATCGAGGCAGTGTTAGGTGGGTCGGAAAACTGCTAGCTTGGAGGGAGACAAAGACCAATAGATTGACAGTAGCCACTGGCAGAGGTGAAAGAGATTCTTGCACTGCTTCTATTAGAATGAGCAGAAGCCTGAAAAACAAGATGCATGGTATTTCAGAGACTGCTGGGAGCCATTGCGGTACAAGTAAACACATGGGTTGTGTTAGGGTAGCTAAGAATAGAAACAGGTGCAGGTATACTTGCGTGTACACCAATGCTAGGAGTTTAGTAAATAAATTTGATGAATTTGAGGTATTGCTCAAAACATCAAAGGCAGATATTGTTGGGATATCAGAGACGTGGTGTCACACAGATATAAGGGATGCAGAAATGCAATTTGGGGAGTACAACGTCTACAGAAAGGATAGACAGGATAGGAAGGGGGGAGGGGTTATGCTATTAGTTAAGAAACACATAAAAACCAAGGAAGTGAAGCCAGTCGACATCCGCTGGACAGTGCAGTGTTGAGTCAGTTTGGTGTGACATAAGCATTGGGATATCAAAATTGAGAGTAGGAGTGTGCTATAGGCCTAATGACTCTGATGAGTATAATAAGGAACTGTACAGGGAAATAGAGTGGGCCAGTAAATCAGAGAGTCTTATAATGGGAGATTTTAATTTCCCAGATATTGACTGGAATTTGGGGGCTGGTTACTCACACACTAGCAGGGCTTTTGTGGATTTATTGGATGATTGTTTTCTACATCAGCATGTTCGGGAGGCAACTAGAGGGAGTAATACTCTTGATTTGATTATCAGCAGTGATTCTTCATGCATTAAGAATCTGCAGATAAATGAACCACTAGGTGGCAGTGATCACAGTGTGCTGAAGTGGGATTTACTGAAAGAGGTAACTACCATTAGGGGTAAAGGGAAGGGTTATTGCTTCCGTAAAGGCGACTACGATGGACTGAGACAGTATTTAAATTCTATACAGTGGGACCAACTGATGATGTTACCAACAGCAAATTCAAAATGGGAAGCATTCAAAGAACTTATCTTGGAAGCTACTAGGCTTTACATACCAACTAAGAAATATTGTTCAAGGTTTAGGCCAAAATGGATGTCAGATGAACTAATGAGGCATATGGCAGAGAAGAAAAATGCATGGGATACTTACAAATTAACACATGACACAGAAGCCTATGATAGATACAAGTTGATATGCAACCAAGTTACAAAGGAGGTTAGGCAGGCGAAGGCAGATTACGAGAAATCCTTGGCAAGGGATGCAAAGAAAAACAGCAAAGAGTTCTTTAATTATGTAAACTCTAGAAGGAAGGGGATGAATCAGATTGGTCCACTTGATATTGATGGGTCAACTGTTGATGATCCTGCTCAGGTAGCTAACAAACTAAATGAATATTTTGCATCGACATTCACACATGAGGAGTTATTCAGCAAGGGGAATGCCAGAGGTGTATTCAACTCTAGCAGTAAGCTACAGAATCTTGAAATAACTGGGAGTAAAGTGGAGGAGAAACTGTTGAAGATAAACACAAGAAAGGCACCCGGGGTGGATGGGATCTATCCAGTTATATTAAAGGAGGCAGCAAAGGAAGTAAGCAAACCCTTAGCCATAATTATGAGAGCTTCCTTGGACTCAGGGGAGGTACCCATAGACTGGAAATGTGCAAATGTGACCCCAATTCACAAAGGAGGATCAAAGGCTGACACAAGTAATTATAGACCTGTGAGCTTAACTTCTGTTCCAGGAAAATTAATGGAGGCACTGGTTAAAGAAGCACTGCAGGATCATTTAGACAAGACTTCAGTTATAGCTCAGACACAGCATGGATTTGTTAAGGGGAAGTCTTGCCTGACCAACTTGATTGGATACTATGATGCAGTCACAAAAGAACTGGATGCAGGGAATAACTTTGATATTATATTCTTGGATCTTAGAAAGGCTTTTGATACTGTTGCACATGGAAGACTGCTACACAAATTGGAGCAGTGTGACATTGGAGGCAAATTGCTGCTATGGATAAAGGGGTGGTTGAGGGGGAGAAGACAGAGAGTGGTAATCAATGGACACTGCTCATCGTGGACTAATGTTATTAGTGGAGTCCCTCAGGACTCAGTGTTGGGTCCATTATTGTTTTCTGTATTTATAAATGATATTGATGATGGTATATCGGGCTTAATGTCCAAGTTTGCAGATGATACAAAGGTTGGCAGGGTTGTCAAGGACACTACTGACACTATGCTGCTGCAACAGGATCTGGAAAGGTTGAGCAGATGGGCTGAGGTGGCAAATGAAGTTTAACATTGACAAATGTAAAGTACTACACATGGGAAAAAGCAACCCCAGAGCAACGTATCAACTCTGTGGTACTACACTGACAGTGGTAGAGAATGAAAGGGACTTGGGGGTGATTGTGCAGGCAGATATGAAGTTCTCTGAGCAGTGCAGACGGGCTGCAAGAGTAGCTCATGGAGTATTGTCAATGATATACAGGAATTTTTCCAGCAGGGATAAGGAGGTGATTATTCCATTGTATAAGGCAATGGTCAGGCCACACCTAGAGTACTGTATACAGGTCTGGAGGCCTCATTTCAAGAAGGATGTAGAGCTGCTGGAACGAGTACAGAGAAGGGCAACAAGATTAGTGAATGGAACAAAGGGGTGCTCTTACGAAGAAAGGCTTAAGTTTTGCAAATTATAGTGTCTGGAGACTAGGCACCAGCGAGGTGATCTGATAGAGGTGTATAAAGCCTTGAATGGTTTAAGCATGCTCAATGCTGATGGGATAAGTTTAAGGCTCAGCTGGACAGGTATTTTGAACGAACAGAGGGGTGAAGTGGAAGGGGTTTTTTTTTTTTTTTTTTGGCTGATGCTGCATAAGCTTGCTTTCTTGCATCAAATGCCTCTACTAATGCTAATGCTAATCTTATGGGCAAGTATAGTAACACAGTTCCTGATACATGGTCAGGTGTAGTCACCTGATGAATTACCTGACCAGGTATCAATATTTACTTCTGCTGACATCAGACTTTGCATTTTTGCCATCCTTCTACCACCTTTCACATTATATTTTACTTTATTTTGTTTAAACATTTGGTATTAATAATTTTACTTTACAGTTCCTTCACCTCCAAATTGGCTTTGCAATTCAGCCCATAATTTTCTTAATTCATCATAACTTTTAGGATATTAACATTCTTTTGCCTTTTTTCAAATCTACAATACTTATTTTTTCTACTGCCCTTACCCTTCTAGTCCTTGGCACTGTGTAATTTTCGCCTCCATCTATGCAAACTTTATGAAACTTATCTATATTTACATGCTCATATACTTTTGCATCCTTTATTGCTGCTTTGTGCGTTTTGGTGCATTTGACATATCTTGCTCATTTATTATTTATTTTTATTTTTTTCTATCAACTGAAACTTTGACTTTAAATTACATTTAACATATATATATATATATAACTGATATTAAATATAAATCAAAATTAATGCCAGTGGTATGGCATTTTAATATCAGTTATACATTGGGCATCATGTGAAGAAATTTGCATTTTGCTGCCTCTAATGATAGCTTATTTATTTTCTTAATTTTCTTATTATATTTTGTACCATTTTTTATTTTTTAACTACTTCATTATGTTAATATATATATATATATATATATATATATATATATAACCATAGAAATAAATTAGAATAGGAATTAAAAATAATGCCAGCAGTATGGCAAGACAAGAGCGAAAATAGCCAAAATTAAATATAACGATAAACCAACAGGGTGGGAAGAGAGGGGTAACAAGAGTAAAAATACTACAGCAGAAACTCTAAGATAATTTAGAACATCTAAATGTAAGGATAATAAAATAATAATTGATTAAATTTCGAAAGCCAATTAAACAGAAATTTAACGGCAACCCCTCTGACGGGCACCAGGTCCAAATTTATGTGAAATATCACTAACAGAGATGTAAACCACTACAATAAAATAAACAAAAATAAACCAAAAATAGACTGACCATTACACTCCATCTCAACAGAGGACCACAAGGCCAATAAATGGTCAGGGAATCGCTGCATTTCGATCACTAGACAAATCGCCACAAAGGTGAGTCGATTGAAAGATCAGTCCGCCACCCAATCCACAGATCGAACCGCCAATGCAGAGGACTTGAATAGCGGTGGTTCTGAGGGGGGGTGCTGTTAAATTTCTATTCAATTGGCTTTCGAAATTTAATCAATTATTATTTTATTATCCTTACATTTAGATGTTCTAAATTATCTTAGAGTTTCTGCTGCAATAACTTTACTCTTGTTACCCCTCTCTTCCCTCCCTGTTGGTTTATCGTTATGTTTAATTTTGGTTATTTTTCCTCGTCTTGCCATACTGCTGGCATTATTTTTAATTCCTATTCTAATTTATTTCTATGGTTATATTTCAAGCATCATGTAGAGGAATATGCTTTTTGCTGCCTCTGATGGTTGCTGTACCTTTTTATTTTATTTTTATTATGAAAGATTCAGTTTCCAACTATTTTAAACGTTATTCAAATATATATATAATTATATATTTTTTTTTTAGTATTTTCTAATAAAATGAGAATTTGGTAATAATTCTTGGTAGATTTGGTAATACACCAAGCACTTGGCAACCATGGTGTCAGTTGTACACTATGGTTTCCAGTAACTACAGCATACTGGAAATGTAACAGAACATTGTTATAGGAGATGGGGGGGGGAGGCCCTGGCACTAATTGTATCAAAGGGTTCAAAACATGCCAACTGTACACAAATGTGAGGGCAAGTGGCTGCTAATCAACAAAGAAACAAGGAATAACAAAGAAACGTGATGCAAAAGAAAGCACATATAAATCAATATCTAGATGAAGGAATGATGAAGATTAAGAATAGGAAGCAGAAAAACATAACAACAAACAGCAGGATGATGTTAATAATGCCAATCAATATAATAAGTAAATTTTAAAAATAAATAAACATTTGACCATATTACAAAATTTTCTAGTGACAATCAACAAACTGACTTAAAATAAATTTATTAAAATAAATAAATAATACTAAAACAGGGATAAAATATAAAATAAAATAAGTGCTAAAATACAATAAAATATGGACAAAACTAATAAAAATATACTGTAGCTTTCAAGACGAAGTGCCTCTTCATCAGCTTAGTCAGTGAATGGTGTACTGCAGTATATATATATGTTGGTTAAAACAGCAAAAGACTTGAGGCTCATGGCTTGAGGCACTGCACATAGCTAGCAGTAATAGTTCCATGAATCGCAATAAGGGAGTGCACTTGCACCCAATTATGGAATCTACTGTTTTGCAGTGCAATGAGCACTGGCAATCATCACATATATACGTAATTCTGCTATACTGACACCAGACTCATGTCGTGCTCAGCTGACTTTTGCTGTTTTAACTAACATATATATACTGCAATACACCATTCACCAACTAGGCTGATGAAGAGGCACTTCGTCTCGAAAGCTACTGTATATTTTATTAGTTTTGTCCATATTTTATTGTATTTTAATGCTTTTATCTTATTGTATTTTATCTCTGTTTTAGTATTTTATGTAGATATTATTTATTTATTTTAATAAATTTATTTTAAATCAGTTTGTCAGTCATTGCTAGAAAGTATTGTGATATGCAATCCGAAGGCCTGTTTTCCAATTGCACCATATTATTTTAACTACAGCTTTTAATTGTTGGATTATGTAAAATTACAAATTTCTTTTGGTATTTGCTATCAAGTCTATAAAGAAAAGATAAGAAAGAAGGAAAAGATCTAAATCTTAAATGATCACATAAATGAGAAAGGATAGGAAAGGCCATATTCATATCCAGAGTAATTTCTAATCTATACCTCAAAATTATAAACAAAAATACAAGTAATTACTTGAAAAGGGGCTCCTACGACTGCACACAGATAAATGCTAAACTATAAATTCCTCACCACCACAATGATGAGATCAGTATGCAGAGTGCGATTAAAGAATAAGATGGTGGAAATGTTAAATTGGACCAAGGTTAGACCAAGCTTAGAATGGACAATTGAGAGACTACATCTTATTGGAGACATGGGGGTACTTTGCAATGATGAGTGAAAAAGCAAAATAATCAATCTAAATATTTCTATTTGGATTGGCATTCATTTCTTCTTCAGTGTTTGCAAATGAATTGGCATGTTTTCAATGCTTTCTGTTGAAAGTCATAAATGCATGGCACCTTCCACATCTTATTTTCTGGTTTATTTTATTTATCTCTATTTATTTTCTTGCATTTTACATGCATAGTACTGTACAGTTTGCTATTATATGGCCTGTTTCACTTTAAAGTGCAGCATCCTCCATTCATTCAAAAAATTTAACTTCAAATTTTGACAGCGTAGTGCTCATTCTTTCATAATTTCCAGTATCATGTTACTTCATGTGGAAGAGTGAATTTCAACTCCTATATCATGTTCAGTTCTTCTTCATAATGGAGGAGTTGAATAAACATAAAATGCGTAATATACAAAGTCCAGACATATTCCTTCACCAAACTATAAACAAATACTTATAGTGGCCTGTAGTTTCCTAATAAACATAAGCAGTGCCACTAATGCTAGCTTTTAAGTGCATATTGCTAAATTTAGTAGGTCTGTAAGTGTAAAACAAAAATAAAAAAAAATCTGCATATCTGAAAAATGACACAAACTTCCCTTTTTACCAAACTTATCAGAAAATCAGAATGCACACATGGTTATCAAAAATTTCCAATTATATTGGAAACAGTTGGAAGGTATGTGATTTTTATTAATTGATTTACATTTTATTAATAAAGAGATGTTTATTTAGAGAGATTTATATTAATATATTTTTTCTCCATAAATAATTCTTATAACAGTAATCAAGTTAGCATGTTCAAAATAACATTTCAAACTTACATCTGACTGTCAGGTGTTGTATCTGAAACATAGGTTAGAATATCTGTTTCTTTTCCTTTACGTGATTCCTGATCCTGAGATGACTGTGAATGTTTCTTAGAATGCTGTGGAAACCATTCCTTAAAAAAAAAAAATAATAATAAGAGTGAAATAATTGCATATAAATTAAACAGATAACACAAGTGAAAAACATGCTTTTACTCATAAGGACATATTTTACACCATAAAAAGAATTATTTCCATGACTACAGTTAGTCCCCGACTTACGTAAGCCTGAGTTATGTAACTTCGGACTTATGTAAATTTTTTTTGGCAAAATCATAAAGATACTTTCTGTATAATTTTTAAGAGTGAAGCCGAACAAAGGAACAATAAGAATAAGTTTTTATTTTTGATCCCATACAAACTATGTTGGATAATAACATACAAGTTAGTGCAAATGCATCATATTAGTATACAGCTAAACTCTGAATTAGCAAATTTTTGCAAAGGCGGCATCATTTAAGTTATATCTCATATTGTGAATACCTTCACAACGAGTTGCCATGATATTGCACTACTTCGAATAAGTAACACTTCACCAAAGGAGAAGACTATTGTTACTTATTCTCAGCAGATACCACCACCCACATGATATTCACAATGTGAAATATAACTTAAATGATACTGCTGCCTTTGCAAAAATTTGCTAGTTCAGAGTTTAGCTGTGTACTACTATGATGCGTTTGCACTAACTTGTACGTAGTCTAATTCTCTTGTAGCCTGAGGCATAAGCCCTTAATGCATCAGTCTTAATTCATCTGATACGCCATCAGGTCTCTCATATTGTGGAGTTATACTTCATAATTGTTTTGCCATCATTACATCACTTGGGTACCTACCTATCCACCAACCCACCGAAGAAGGGCCAAATAGCCTTGAAACAGTTCCATCTGGTGGTATCAGCTGAGAATAAGTAATAATAGTCTTCTCCTTTGGTGAAGTGTTACTTATTCAAAGTAGTGCAATATCATGGCAACTCGTTGTGAAGGTATTCACAATATGAGATATAACTTAAATGATGCCGTCTTTGCAAAAACTTGCTAATTCAGAGTTTAGCTGTGTACTAATATGATGCATTTGCACTAACTTCTATGTAGTCTAATTCTCTTGCAGCCTGAGGCATAAGCCCTTAATGCATGTTAGTTGGATAATAACTTAACTAGAATCTAGGTAACTACAGTTAAAAATTTCATTTTCTGCTTTAAAAAATTCTGAAGAAATATTCAACATGTGTTTCAGACAGATGAACTACATTGAAGAACTTCAGAGAAACCCCCACAATGTTCAAGCCACATGGACTGTGTCCCATTGGCTATTTCTTCGAAGAATTACACTCTAGCCGTTTGTCTCTACATCCTTTCCTTCCGGATTGTAGAGTCGGTTCAGTTTTTTTTTTTTTTTTTTTTTGTTAGTTGTTGGCACATCAGCTTCTGTGGCCATAATGCACCTCCCAAAGCTTTTGCATTTTACTTTGATCCAAGCCCGAGGCGGGATTCGAATCTGCGACCTTTGGGCTGCCAGGCAGGCACTTTACCCACCTGGCTAGCCCAGTCGGCTCAGTTTTGTTTGAGAGCGAAGTGGGAGCATTTGTTTGCATTTTGTGCATAATATTTGTTACACGTCAGGTTATTGTGGTGAAGTTGAAATTCATATTGTCCAACCATTTTCAACAACATCACATCAAACTATAATCGTGTAGTACGTGCTTCATTCGCATATTGTAAGCTGTGGCAGCATCTCTTGCAACTTAACCTTGTGAAGCCTTTACAGAAAATTTCATTTTGACCGTTATCATGGTGCAGCCTATGAGAATAAGTTAAATGGTACTACTTCACTGCTGTCCCCAGATAAAGTTTTTAATTGTTATGGTATATAACTATTTTTCTCCATTCATCTCAGGATATTAAGTGGTTTTTGTAATTTTGGCATATCCGGGATGTAGTAACAATATTTTATGTCATTCCCGAGTTACTCAAACCTCGACTTATGTAAGAAGTCCTGGAATGTATCTCTTACGTATTTCGGGGACAGACTGTAGTTAAAATGGGATTTCTCTGTGTAAAATAAAATTCGCTGACATTTCTGTAAGGATTCGCATCTATAGTCTGTACAATTCACTGTAGGATAAAAAAATTAAACGAATACAAGGAAATGATATTCAAAAAATATTTTTTTCACACTCATAATAAGACACTTACCCGTTGAACAAAAGTGGAATTAAAAATGATCATGATGGTTCCTTAGGTATCATCATAATCTTTTGCATCGATCTGAATACTGAAAGATATATCATGATAAAAGACATCTAGCTACAGTGCAGTTACACTTAAAGGAAATAGAATGTAGGAAAGAAACTTCTAAGACTTATCACAGATAGATTCCACTTGTGAATCAAGTGAACCAAATTTCAGAACATCCAGTCATCAGTCATTCTATAAGAAGGAAATCTTGCACCTTCACAAATGGGAATGTTAGTAACCACAGGTTTATCATCACATGCAAGGTCAGCAATACTCTTGACCTGATTATCAGAAGTTCAGCTCCTTGATCTTTTATCTGGAGATTAAGCATCTCCAGATAAAAGGCAGCAGTGATCATAATATATTGATATGGAACATACTTAAATAGGAGAATATAGGGTATAACTACTGTTAAAAGGGATTTTGCTTTCATAAAGGTGAGTACAGTGGTTTTTGATATTTTTTAAATTCCTTCCAGTGGGAACAACTGATGATGTTACCAACTGAAAAGTCTAAATTGGAAGCATTTAGGGAAGTAACTGTAAAAGCTACTAAGCTTTTTATACCAACACAGAAATATTGTTCAAGGTTCCTAAATGGATATCAACATGAACTGATGAGACTAGTGGCAGAGAAACAAAATGCATGGATGACTGTAAATTATAAAGGGACACAGACACAGTAAGTATAAATTAGTCTGAAATTAAATCACTAAAGGAGTTATACAAGCTAAGGAAAATTATGAGAAGGCCCTTTATAATACAGAGAAAAGAAGCAAATAATTCTTTGTTTACGACAGCCCTTGAAAGAAAGCAATGAATTGCATTCCCCACCAAATATTAGTGGCATAATTATTGATAATCCTTTCAAGGTTCTAACAAACTAAATAAATATTTTGCATCTACATTTACCCATGAAGAATGTTTTTAATGTTCATACACCAGAAATAAACCAAGTTATAAATGGAAGCTAAATGATTTTGTGATAACTGGAAAAAAAAAAGTGGAAGAGAAATTGTTGAAGACAAAAGTAAACAAGACACCTAGGGGCTGATGAGACTAATCCAAATATATTAAAAGAAACAGCAAAAGAGGTAAGCAAGCCTTTGGCCATAATTATGAGAGTATCCTTGGGCTAAGAAGAGATTCAAGGGAGGTCCTATAGACTGAAGATGTGCAAATCAATAGTTGCTCCTATTCGCAAAGAGGATCAAAGGGCAAAGTGAGTAATTACAAACCTGTAAACTTGACTTCTGTGTTCCTGGAAAAAGAATGGAGTCAGTGGTTAAAGAAGTATCATAGATAACCTTAACAGGAATAGTTATACAGGTGACCCCCACTTAACGCTGATAATTCGTTTCAGAAAAAGAAAGTGCTAAGTGAATCCAAGCTAAGCGAGCACCACATTCCCATAAGGTAACATACGCATTTGTGAGTCGGTGCCATAGGATATTTCCTAATCAATAATAAACGGTAGTGAAAAAAAACACAAATGTTGGTCAAAATATTTAATATTCAAATATTTGTACATATAAAATATCCTGCATTACATATGTATATAATTATGGGGTAACTACTTATGTATCAAAATTAAACTTAAAATTCCAATTAAAATCATGAATTTAATTGATCTAAATTGATTTAATTTAACTGATGAATTTAATCATGAAAAATGTGTCGATTTTGGGTTGTACTTTGGCCCTCTTGCTGGGAAATTAAAAGGGGTTTTAATTTAAAATCCTCCACCCAACAATAAAGTCAACTGCCAACCGGGCTAGCCGGGTGGGTAAAATGCCTGCCTGGCAACCCAAAGGTCACGGGTTCGATTCCTGCCTCGGGCTTGGATCA
This sequence comes from Mastigoproctus giganteus, assembly GCF_048544385.1. Classification (NCBI taxonomy): domain Eukaryota; kingdom Metazoa; phylum Arthropoda; class Arachnida; order Uropygi; family Thelyphonidae; genus Mastigoproctus; species Mastigoproctus giganteus. The sequence goes on from NC_143576.1 coordinate 140,719,754, forward strand.
AAGTACTGCAAAAACCTTGGGAGGTGCATTATGGCCACAGAAACCTATGCGCCAACAACAACCAAAAAAATAAAAAAAAATAAAGTCAACCGATCCTTCACCGCTTTGATACCTGGCATGTTTTTTTCTTCTTTCAATATGAAACTTCTTTTAGGCATTCATTTCCAAAAAAGTCCTGCTTCATCTTTGTTAAAAACTTGTTGAGAAGTATAACAAATACCCCTCTTCAATAATTTCAGCTCCTTGATCAGCACTTGCGACTTCTCCCTGGATTTTAAATCTGTTCGACCAGCCCATACTAGTTTTAAATGGTTCCACATTTTTTTTTTTTTTTAGGTGAGCTTTCTTCAGATCATCATATAGGCTAATCTATTTTTTTTTTATTTATAATATTTAACTTAACTGAATTCTACATTGGATATTATCTTCAATAAAATTAGTTAAAGTCTCTCTATTTCAATCCTAATAGCCGGCCTAGCCCTAGTTGCTTGCAGTGGAACAGCTGTCTTTCCTGCTGCTAAAATTAATTCTTTATTTTTTATAATTGTTCTTACAGTTAAACCTGCCAGTCCTAAATTATGGCACACATCCACTTGTCATTGGCTGGAATCGATTTGCTTCAAAACGTCTAATTTAATTTTCAAATTCAGTCTTTTTCTTACATTTGTAGTATATTGAGGTAAACTCCTCTTATTATTTTACTAATAATTTGTAGTCTTCATACGGCATCCAGACATTGTTGCTTTTTCATTCTTATCTGCCATTATTAACTCTTCGAAAATGTAACTGCATTGGTTGCATTAATTATGATACAATGTTCGAGTAAACTGTCCGTTATGCACGATGTCTAATACTGTGCAGAGTGATGTACAGTAGACTTCGGATAAAGGCATATAACACAAATATTACTAGCAATATACTTGATAATTTTTTTAAAAAATGTTGATCTCGGAACTACATAGCAAGTCACTGTACTGCAATTAAATTAGCGTGCGAGAAAATTTCACTAAGCGTAGGAAAATTTCTCAAGTCTGCGTGGGAAACATTTTAATGCTGTTTTGCTATTCATTTTCAAGCTATCGACTCCAATCAGGGGTGAAACATTTTTGTTAAATATGCCAAAAATGCAATCTGTATGCTGGTAAAAGAGGATTATAGTGATTTGTAACAGTGTTATAATCAGATACGGTTATAATATAAGATCAGCATTATAGTGAATCAGTGTAAAGCGAACCACGTTATAACAAGGGCCTGCTGTATAGAAATCACAGTATGAGTTTGTTAGGGGTGGGAGGAACTGTCTGATCAATCTGCTTAGCTAATACAATACAGTAACAAAGGAACTGGATGAAAAAAATAATTTGACATCATATACCTTTATTTCAGAAAATCTTTTAATACTCTTCCACGTAGAAGACTGCCATACAAATTGGAGCAGCATGGCATTAGAGGCAAGTTATCAATGAGTGCCTCTCTTCCTTGACTAACATTATTATGTAGAGTCCCCCAGGGTTCATTGCTGGGTACATTATTATTTACAATATTTATTAATGATATTGATGAATGGTACTGCATATGGGCAGTAGTAATCCCAGAATAACATGCCAGTTAGGTGGAACCACACTCAAGATGGTGGAGAATAAAAGAGATTGTATAACAATCTAATATGAAGTTCTCTGAGCGGTATACACAGGCTGCTAGAACAGTTCATACGGTTCTCTCAATGATATATAGGATCTTTGCCAGCAGGGATAAATATGTGATTATACCATTGTATAAGGCAATAGTGAGAATGCATGATCTTGAGTACTGAATACAGGTCTGGAAGCCTCATTTTAAGAAAGGTGTGGATCTGTTGAAATGGGTACAGAAAACAGAAACCAGATTAGTGAAGGAAACAAAGTGCTCTTGAGTAATCTGGGATCTTCATGCTTGCTGTGGTGAGGGTAGATACTGTTACCATTCCTTTAAGACACATTAATTCCTTAGATACTATTCCTTTAATTCTTTTATTCATTAATTTCAGTTGTTAACTAACTTAATTTTTAGATTTTTTCATAAAAAACAATAATGGTTTCCCTGCAAACAAGAATACTTACTGTTGAAGAATACAGAATTCACCTGTTGAGTGAACAGAATTTGGTTAGTCTAGCATTAATTTTTTTCCAATGTACCATTTAAATAAAACCATATGAAACTGCTCACACTTGGAACATGCAATGATTTATTTTTACTTACCAAAGCAGTAATATTTAAGATAGTCTTTGATACAGTACGAAGGAGAGTTAAGGTACGAAGATCCCACAGTTCAAATGGTTCCTCTTTAAAAACAATTATAAAATATTGCCTATAAAAAAAAAAAAGGTAAGAATTCTAAATTTAATTAATGGTAACAATCACACAAGAGCACATTTCAACAAAATTATAATATGCTATTAAATTTGCACGTGTGTGTGTTATTTTAGAAAACACCCATATATTAGTCAAGCACTGGTAATGCAAAATGATGCAAGAAACCAAACTTACAAATATCAATAAGCTACCTGGTGTTGTTGTAGATACTGAATATTTACTTTGATACTGTTGCACATGGAAGACTGATGCACAAATCGAAGCAGTGTGGCATTGGTGGCAAATTGCTGCTATGGATAAAGGGATGGTTGAGTGTTTGTTTGTTTGTTTGTTTGTTATTTGGTTTTTAGGAGCATTAGCAACTAAGGCCATATTGCTCCGGGAAATGCGGTGGTCATTCCCTGACCTTTCCGCATCCTCCATATTTGGTGGTGATGGGCTCGAACCCCGGTCTAATCAAGAAGCGTGTGCTACGTACTGCTGCTCCTTCCCACCTGGCTATGGAGGCACCGATGGTTGAGTGGGAGAAGACAAGAGTGGTAATCAATGGACACTGCTCGTTGTGGACTAATGTTATTAGTGGAGTCCCTCAGGGTTCAGTGTTGAGTCCATTGTTGTTTTCTGTATTTATAAATGATACTGATGATGGTATATCATGCTTAATGTCCAAGTTTGCAGACGATATGAAGGTTGGAAGGGTTGTTAATGACACTAATGACAGTACACTGCTGCAACAGAATCTATAAAAGTTGCATAGATGGGCTGAGAGGTGGCAAATGAAGTTTAACATTGACAAATGTAAAGTACTACATATGGGAAGCAGTAATCCCAGAGTAACGTATCAACTCTGTGGTACCACACTGACAGTGGTAGAGAATGAAAAGGACCTGGGAGTAACTGTGCAGGCAGATATGAAGTTTTCTGAGCATCGCAGACGGTCTGCAACAGTAGCTCATGGTGTCTTGTCAATGATATAAAGGAATGTTTCTAGCGGGGATAAGGAGGTGATTATCCCCCTGTATAAGGCAATGGCCAGGCCACACCTTGAGTACTGTATACAGATTTGGAGGCCTCATTTTAAGAAGGATGTAGAGCTGTTGGAACGAGTACAGAGAATTGCAACAAGATTAGTGAATGGAACAAAGGGTTGCTCTTACGAAGAAAGGCTTAAGTTTTGCAAATTACAGTGTCTGGAGACTAGGCACCTGTGAGGTGATCTGATTGAGGTGTATAAAGCCTTGAATGGTTTGAGCATGCTCAATGCAGATGGGATTTTTCCTCTTGCTCAGAATAATCGCCCGAGAGGGCATAAATTCAAATTGAGGAAAAAAGGTTGTAGGATAGATGTGCGGAAATTTGCTTTTAGCCAGCGGGTGGTTGATTGGTGGAACAAACTTCCATCTGTTGTTGGAGAAGTTGATAGCTTAAATAGATTCAAGGCAGAACTTGACAAACATTTGGAGCGAGTGGTGGGTGAATTATTTTTTTTTGGCTTTTTTATTATAGTTATTCACTGAGTTATATATGTTTTAAATTATTAAATATGTATAAAGATTAGAGCTATAAATTACAGGTCTGCAGTTATGCAATTCACTCTTTCAAACAACTGTGGTTCAAAAGGGTGAAATGGGAAAATACAGGCTTGTAAGTTTGACTTTGTACCAGAAAAAATACTGGAGTCTATTCAATAGTCAAAGCAGCAATACAAGATAGTCTCGGTAGAGGTGAAGCTATACGGCAATCAGGAAATGCATTTGTCAAAGGGAAGTTGTGCTTGATCAATCTGATTAGTTATTATGAGGTTGCCAGGAAGGCACTCGATACAAAGAATAATTTTGACATCATATGCTCAGAGTTCAGTAAAGACTTTGATAACTGTTCCACAAAATGACTAATGTAATGAGTAGATTATCATCAGAGTTGATGTTGTGTCCCTTACTGTTTTTAATACTTATTAACGATATTGATATGTCAGATTTGATGTCTAAGTTTGCTGTTGACACAATGATTGATGGAGTAGTTAATGACATGTATTCTTGCATGTATACCCATGCTAGAAGTATGGTAAATAAATTTGATGAATTTGAAGTGTTGGTCAAGACATCAAAGGCAGATACTGCTGGGATAGCAGAGAAGTGGTGTCACACAGATATAAGGAGTGTATAACTGGAATTTGGGGAGTACAATGTGTACAGAAAGGATAGACATGATAGGAAGGGAGGAGGTGTTATGCTGTTAATTAAGAAAAACATAAAATCAAAAGAAGTGCATCCAGTTGATATAGATGAACAGTGCACTGTTGAGTCAGTTTGGTGTGACATAAGCACTGCGAAAGGAAAAATAAGAGTAGGAGTGTGTTATAGGCCTAATGACTCGAATGAGTACAATGAACAATTGAACAGAGAAACAGAGTGGGTTAGAAAATCAGAATGTCTTATAATGGGGGATTTTAACTTCCCAGATATTGACTGGAACTTGTAGATTGATCACTCACACACTAGTAAGACTTTTGTGGATTTATTGGATGATTGTTTTCTGCAGCAGCATGTTCGAGAGGCAACCAGAGAGGGTAATACTCTTTATCTGGTTATCAGCAGTGATCATTCGTGTATTAAGAATTTGCAGATAAAGGAACCACTAAGTGGCAGTGATCAAAGTGTACTGATGTGGGATTTACTTAAAGATATAATTACCATCAGGGATAAAGGAAAGGGTTTTTGCTTCCATAAAGGTGAGTACAGTGGTCTCAGACAGTTTTTAAATTCTGTACAGTGGGATCAACTGACAACGTTACCAACAGTAAATTCTAAGTGGGAAACATTCAAGGAATTAATTGTGGATGCTACTAAAAGTTTCATACCTATTAAGAAATATTGTTCGAGGTTTAGGCCTAAATGGTTATCAAATGAACTAATGAGACTTGTGACAGAGAAGAAAAATGCATGGGATGCATATAAATTATCAAACGACTCAGAAGCCTATGGTAGATATAAGCTAGTCTGTAATCAGGTCACAAAGGAGGTTAGGCAGGCGAAAGCAGATTACAAGAAATCTTTGCCAAAAGATGCTAAGAAAAACAGCAACGATTTCTTTACTTATATAAACTCTAAAAGGAAGGGGATGAATCTGATTGGTACACTTGATATCGATGGTTCGACTGTTGATGATCCTGATCAGATAGCAAACAAACTGAATGAGTATTTTGCATCTACATTCACACATGAGGAGTTATTAAGGTTTGAAAATGGCAGAAGGTTATCAAATTGTAGCAGGGTGCTTAATGATTTTGTAATAACTGAGAGCAAAGTGTAGGAGAAATTGTTGAAGTTAAACATAAGAAAGGCATCTGGGGTGGATGGGATCTATCCAGTTATATTAAAGAAGGCGACAAAGCAACTAAGCAAACCCTTAGCCATAATAAAGAGAGCATTCTTGGACTCAGGGGAGGTCCTCATGGTCTGGAGATGTGCAAATGTATCACCAATTCACAAAGGGGGATCGAAGGGTGACAGGAGTAATTACAGACCAGTTAGTTTAACTTCTGTTCCGAGTAAAATAATGGAGTCACTGGTTAAAGATGCATTGCAGGATCATTTAGACAAGACTGCAGCAATAATTCAGACACAGCATGGGTTTGTTAAGGGAAAGTCTTGTCTGACAAATTTGATAGGATATGATGATGTGGTTACAAAGGAACTGGATGAAAAAAATAATTTTGATATCATATATTTGGATTTCAGGAAAGCTTTTGACACTGTTGCGCATGGAAGACTATTGTATAAATTGGCGCAGAATGGTATTAAGGGTAAGTTGCTACAATGGATAAAAGGATGGTTGAGTGTAAGAAGACAGAGTGTGGTAATTAATGGGTGCTGCTCTTCGTGGACTAATGTTATTAGTGGAGTCCCACAGGGTTCGGTGTTGGGTCCTCTGTTGTTTTGTGTATTTATCAATGATATTGATGAAGGTATATCAGGCTTAGTGTCAAAGTTTGTAGATGATACAAAGGTTAGCAGGGTTGTTAATGACAGTAATGGCAGTGTGCTACTGCAACAGGATCTAGATAATTTGGGCAGATGGGCTAAGAAGTGGCAACTGAAGTTTAACCTTGAGAAATGCAAAGTTCTGCATATGGGTAGAAGTAACCCCAGAGAAACATACCAACTGTGTGGTACTACACTTAAGGTTGTAGAAAATGAAAAAGAACTGGGAGTAATTGGAAATGAAAAAGACCTGGGAGTCAGATATGAAGTTTTCTGAACAATGCAGACAGGCTGCCAGGGCAGGTCATGGGGTTTTGTCAATGATATATAGGAATTTTGCTAGCAGGGAGAAGGAGGTGATTGTCCCTCTGTATAAGGCAACGGTCAGGCCGCGCCTTGAGTACTGCGTAGTACAGGTCTGGAGGCCTCATTTTAGGAAGAATGTAGATTTACTTGAGCATGTACAGAGAAGGGCAACAAGATTGGTGAGGTGAATGAATGAGAACTTAAGCCCCTCTTACCAAGAGAGGCTTAAGTTCTGCAAATTGCAGTGGCTGGAGACTAGGAAACTGCGCGGTGATCTGACTGAGGTGTATAAGGCCTTGAATGAGTTGAGCACGCTGAATTCTGATGGGATCCTTCCACTTGTTCAGATTACAAACCTGAGGGGGCATAAATTCAAATTAAGAAAAGACTGATGTACAATAGATGTGCAGAAATTTGCCTTTAGCCAGCAGGTGGTTAATTGCTGCAACAAACTTCCATCTGTTGTTGTAGAAGTTGATAGGTTAAATAAATTTAAGGAGGAACTGGACAGGCATTTGGAGGGAATGGTGTGATTTTTTTTTTTGGCTGATGCTAAAGCTCATACACTTGCTTTCTTGCATCACATGCCACTACTACTACTCTACAATTGCTCAGTTACTGTACATCTAGTTAATTTACATTCCATACTGGTACCATATGTCCAATATATGCACATTCCCCACTAAGTAACTTTTGTTGATATATGTGTGTATATATATATATATATATATATATATATATATCTGTGATTACATACAGCTTCACATCTTTAGCACACTGTGATGTTATTCTACAGTCATCGTACACTCCTAATTCCTGTGAGCATGAGAAGTAAGAGCAGAAAATTTATTAGTTCACTTCTGAGATTAAAAGCTAATGTGCTTTATAAATCCAAAAGTGAAACAAAATCAAAGATTTTAGTTTTGCTTTCATTTTGGCAGTCCAAGTTATTGTTCAATAACTTAAAATTTCCAGACAATAACTGAAAAAGTTTTTTTTACTGTGTGGTTCAGATAAGAGAAAAGATAAAAATAAACAAGGGTGTCCCTGCAACTGGTGGGGTAAAAAAGAAAAGTATATAGATCAAGGAGTTATTTTCACCTTTTAGCAGTATTTATTTGAAAAGAACGATAATTCAGATTACTATTACTGATGGAGAGGAGCAACAACTCTTAAGAAGTCTGGAAAGGTATAAAATCCTTATGGCAGTAAGAAACATTGCTGAAAGCGAAAAATATCAAGTAACCAACTATGAAAGCTTATTGAAAAGCTATGCCTGCAGTTTGTCCATGACTGTGAGGATTTCCAAAAAAACCACAAGAAAATGTCACAAAGGTAATTTTAGAATATGAAACACCTTAACTTAGAAGTGGATAGTGAAGATGTGAGGCCTTTTCAGTGTGGAGTCTCATAGACAAGACCTCACACCTAAGGATTTGATTGAGTTGCAGGCAAAAATGCAAATCAAAGAAAGGAATCATACTAATGACAAAATTTCTAGTATCCCTTCAAGAAGCCTGAATCTAAAATATTTAGGGGAAATCATGGTGACGGTAGAAGAGACAATAGAAGTCAGAGGATTCCGATGCAAATCTGAAAGAAGTAATGTCAGGGACTTTCGAGATGTCACCATTTGTTATAAGATTCTTTATGATAAAAGGGGTGCAACTAATCAGTTTTCTTTGAATGAATTTTCAAAAAGGATTAGTTTATCGGTTATGTATAGTAATTATACTTATTCATATTCTGCTTTAAAAAAAAAAATCAGATTACTTGCAAATCTTTGGGAACATTTCAGCAATTTACGTGAATTTATATGAGAATTTATTGGTAAAGAGGCCTGTGCACTCTGGATTCATTCTGTATAATCTATTATGTAGCACAGAGTGAAATGGAAACTAAAATAAAATAAATGACAGGTTTAATGTTAAATAGTAAAGCAGAATATGTTAAATACATACAGTACAAAAAGCTAGAATGTTCCAACAGGAACATTCAAGGCAATGACTCTGCCGCGAGCACCTTTATCCCATACTACCTGAACCTATCATAGCAGGTTTCTAGAAATCTCATGAGATAAAGTGCATACAGCTTCAGGGCAGGAAATTATGATTCCTCATCTCTAGAGTGAAAACACCGGTTCCCACCTTACTACAAAGCAGACCAGTCTACCGCATTTCTTGCCGTGACTGTACTGGTTGCTACTTCGGAGAAACTGGCAGAAGGCTCGGCAAATGTATCTCAGAACACGAAAGAGACATCCGCTTAGCAGACATAGAACACTCGGCCATTGCTGAGCACTTCTGGTCAACCCAACACAACATTAACCCACGGCACGATGCCATGGTTGTCGATCGGTCCCGCCATTACCGACGCCGCGCCTGGCTGGAGTCGTTGCACATCACATGCTCGAATACTTCAGTCAATAGGAGCAGTGGATGTCGTGTCCCCCCATTATTGAGGCAACCATTTTGATGACTGACAAATGTTGGCAACGTTCACATACGTCACAACCACAGACTTCAACATCAAACAGTTAGTTGTTACATCATGCTCTTAAGTTCTATGTTCCTAAACTTTCAGTTCAGCTGATGAAGGTTACCATAATAACCGAAAGCTTTTTGTACTGTATGTATATAACATATTCTGTTTTACTATTTAACATTAAACCTGTCATTTATTTTATTTTAGTTTCCGTTTCCGTTTTGCTCTGTGCTACATAATAGATTATACACATGGGAATTTATTGTCCAGTTAGCATACATTCAGTTAACATACAATTTTCCAAAAGCACAATGTACACATTAACTGAGCATTAGGTGTATGTTAAAATAAAAATAGAAAATATTATAATCATTAGAGAATATTAATGGGGAAAGGTACATGGAAGGATTTGATTTTATTCCCAAATTTAAAAAAGTGGCATCTATCTAAGTAGTAAAGGGTTAAGTCCACAGGAATTGAGTAACCAACAGGACTGCACAAAAATATCTACTGTATGTTCACAGATTTGGGTTTATTTCACAATGACTGAAACTGTAGTAGAAGAATTTTTACAATCATGTTTGTAGATATGTATAAGTTTGATATCTATATCATCTTTTAAGTTTGCACTGTTCAGATATACCCAGTGGTGAGCTGTGAATATTTTCACAACGGGCTCGCAGTTTTTCCAACTTTCTACAGAGTAATTTTGATTGGTCACGGAAGTGATGTCATCAGCGGCTTCCACTAGAGGTGCTTCCCACACTCGCACTACTAGTAGTGTGATTTGAGTGCGTGGTGCATTTTTCGTGACCAGTATGATATCTCTAGTCGGGTTGATTTAGGGGGTGTACAGATGCAGCTTATTACCCCCCTTAACCATGCGTAAAAGTGAATGTGTAAAACGTTTCTAGGTCTATGTTGCACTTGCAAGTATACATCTCTTACTATAGTTATCATAAATCCATTGTATCTTGTCTTCCAGAAATTATGAAAATCTGTGAATGATCAATAAAATAATTACAATAAAAAAAAAGCTCTTTTTTATTTTGTAATCAATATATAAAAATTAAAATTCCTAAAAGAAATGCGAAGGATGTTTCGCATTTCTTTTAGGAAAAGTTGCACGTGCTCGGCACACGTGCAACTTTTTTATTGGTCTTTTTTTTTTTTTTTTTTTTTTTTTTTTTAACAACTAGGGAAATATAATGGATACATTTTTTTCTTGTTAAAATTTTAATAATGTGAATAAAAATTAACATGAAATATTTCCCACATCACAAAAAGCATAGAAACTGTCACAAAACATTGCACAATATAAAAACAAATATTACATAAAAAACAAACTTTATAGAAAAAATACACAAAAAAAAAAAAATCACAGATTTCATGAAAAAAAATTATTTCACAAATATTCAAGAAAAATTTATTCCAAAAATTGCCAATTTACTTCTTTATTAATATTTGTTGTCGATCTTCTGCTTTGTTCAATAGCTGAGGGATGATTACAGAGGAATGATTTTCGCTATTGCAAATTTGCTAATCTATAATTGGCTGTGTATAAATGATGCAAGTGCACTAAGATTCGGATCAAATTGAAGTAATGGTTTTCCATTTAGATGTATGGTCATCATAATCTGCAACGCGTTCATTTGTCACAATATTATTCATTAAGGTGAAAGCTCACTCAGCTTCAGCACTGCTAATCGCAATGGTTTCAGAGGGATTTCTGGCTTTCTTAATTGAAAATGGAACTTCACTCGATTTTAAAGATAAACTGTCTTCGACAATCTCTAAAATCATTAATTTTTATTTCATATTTTATCAGAAAACTTAAATTTCTTATTCGGTTTTCACCGTCTTGTAATCGAGACGAAAGTTTTTTTTCACATTCCACGATTTCGGGTGGCATATGTTTAAAATTTCTTTCAACGTTATCATAATTTTCTTTATTTTTTAATTTAAAATCACCGTTGCATTAATAACTTATCCTTTAAGGATAAAATAATGCATTTAATAACTTGGCACGAGGTAATTTTTTTTTTTTGCTTTCGATTTTGATTCCTTCAAATTCTTTCAACTTCGGCTTCATAATTTCCTTCAGAAATTTTCAAATTAGCAATTGCATTGACAGTTCGAATGATTAATTTATCTGCTTTTACCATAGTGATTTTAAAAAGGTAAGAGAGCTCCTGCAGGATATCGATCATTAGTGCTAAATGGTTAAGAAATTCCAGATTAAAAGTTGGATTAATAATCCAGAATATTTAACTTCTGATTCAAAACGTTTGCACGAAGCGAATAATTCCTCCAACCCGCAATCGCCATCTGCGAGCTACATCGCGGCCTGAACATACGACCGAGCTTTACAGTTTCCACATCAAGTTCTTTAGCAATCATCCTTAATTCGCGCTAGGTTTTTCGGAGATTGGTAATGGGTTTTTTTTTTTTTTTAAATTATTGACTGTATGCCATTATATTTTAGAACATTTTCTACACAGTGAAAGGCTCGACAAAGTCTCAAAATCTGCCAACATTTCATCTTCGTAAAGTTTATATAATATCTTAGTTGCCTCAACCCCCCCCCCCCGTTGCTACTGTCACTTCTTTGAATACTATGCAAAAAGTCGGAATCACACAGATATTCATCTACTGTGACCACGTAAACATAGACGGAGGAATTTAGTGGAAGGCATGGATCACTCACTTCTCCGAAAAACATATGCCCGTTTGTCAGAGTAAAGGGGAACCACAACACAGGTTGACCAGAGGCTATTATCAATATCGGGAATCTTCTTAATCCTCTGACTGGCTATGGAAAGCATATTGAATAGCGCAACTTCTCGGTATGTAACTGCATATGTTTTACGGACACCACTAACATTGCGAAACGGTAATCCTTTTCACCCTTAATTCGCACTTTCTAATTACCTAAATTGCCTAAAGGCCAGAACAATGCATACAAAGTTGTCTCTCCTAATCCGTTCGTTACATGGAAATTTTCTTCGTTCAATGGAAACTATTTTAAATGTAATTGCCAAGGAGGAATAAAAAAAAATTCTCTATAAAGAAGTTTGTTAAACAGAGGTCCGACTGTAATTAAATAAAAAAATAAAGCAATTTTAAAATACATAGCCAATTGATTGTGCCAGTAAAATGCTGGGACTGGGGACCTGCTCGCCCCACCGTAGTTTCGGCTCTGGATACTCAATAATTGCATTCAGGATTTCATTTGTAAAATAAATGATCGTTTCAACAATGGGCTTGCAAATTTTCAAAAAAAATAACAATGGGCTCTTGTGAGCCCACTATAGCTCACCACTGGATATACCCACTAATTTTTACATGCAGTAGGTTCTACATTTATCCTATATACTTCAGTTATATTACAATTTTATATGTTAGCAGATAAACAGTACTTAATTTTTGAAAAATGGGGATCCAATTACTGTTAGGAGGTAATATTTTACTGCCCAACTGGTGGGCAGGTTTGTGTTTTTTTTTTCCCCTCTCAGTCTATTAGTATATTATGGAATTTAAGCCATGTGAAAAGGTTAGGAATAATGTGCAGTATTTTTTTATAATTACACTTGAATCAGATTCAGTTGAATCAATAGGTTGCTATGCGATTCTTTTTTCCTGCCTATATGCCAATACCTATCATATTTTTTTACCCACAGTTCACATAATAAATGTCACTTTTATTGATAGTGGACAATTTATATGCCATGCAGCCAAGAGAACACCAACACACCAAAATGAATCAATCTTACAAAATTAAAATCTTACAATCCTTAATCTTACAAAAGTCATGAAGGTGCAAATTCACTCATATAACAAAATAAAATAAATTCCATACCATTATATCAACACTTGAGGTACATAATTACCTGGAAGCACAAGTGTGATCAATGAAACACTTGTATTTCAAAGCAGAGTGCTCCTACCACCATTTCATATCAAACTGGTACTCAAAGTACTAGACAGGAATGGAAACTGCTACATATTTTTACAAACTTCCTCAAGTTTAGTGCTTATATACTCAGAGCTACAGTTTTTTGAGAGACATCAGATCAACCAACTAATAAAAGACAATTTTGCTGTTCTCATATCTCAAAAATAAACAGCAACCTGGACATCATATAGTTGGAAGCTTCATTTTCTACATAGCAACCTTGACTAATTTCCTGACAACCTTGGTGCAGTTAGTGAAGAGCAAGGTGAAAAGTTTCAACAAGTTATCAAAAACATGGAAAAAAATTACATTAGGGTGGATGGAAAGAACCAATGATGGCTGATTACTGTTGCTAAAAGATTTATCTGCTCCTTACAAAAAAAAAAAAAAAGTTTTTAGAGCACAAATTCATCCATACAGCAAAATAAATGCCATACCATTATATGAACACTCCAGGTACATTATTATCTGAAAACTATGAAAACTGTATTTTTTTAATCATTAAGATTCTATATTATTGATTTTGTACACATGATGTGATATAATATAACCAATAGAAGAGAGGGAATCAATGTCATTAAACTGTCCAAGTTCATCTATTTTTAATAAAACAGCAGAAAAAAAATTTTTTTTTTTTTGCATAGCCACTTCCTTTATGAGAAATATAAAAACTTAACAAAAAATATTTCAGAAGACAGAAATATACAGACCTTAAAGAAGAGACTCTCAACATCTGAATTGGGGATTCTTCATATTTGTCCATTCTCAAAGTGCAGGTTCTTCCAGACTGAATATCTGTTAACATAAGTTCATTATGAACTTGACCCATACTGTTAATCAAATTAGGATGTGCAAAAGACATAAAAGCTGTCAGACTCACCCACTCAATGCCTCTGAAAAAGCCAAGAATTTTTTAAAAATTACTATAATTTTAAATATGCATGTTGGATACAAAGGGAAATAATTTTAAACTCAATCATACTCATATCTATACAGCTCTTAAATTATAAATGTCAGCTGTGTCAACTGCATGTATGCCAATTTTGTAGAAATTTAAACAAAAAAGAGAGGACTTTTAATTGAGATCCTGCTTTGGCTGGAGCACTTCGAAACAGCATTCAGACACTGTCCAAATGGTATTTCCTAGTTTTCCTTCCAAATTAGTGAAAATAATTAATAAATGTCATATCATACATCAACAAATAAATTAAGCACATCACCATGATATGCAATAAGCAGTGTTTTAAGGTTCTCTACTTTATTTTTATTCTGTTGAATTACATGGTATTGAACAGAACAAAATTTGTCTGGTTGGTGTCAAAAAGAATATTTCTGACACCGACCAGACAAGAAATGTAGCTGGTATTAGCTAATGCAAAATTTTAATGTTTCACAACCTCCTTTTCACTTCAGTGCTCCATACCAACTCATACAAATTGACTAGTACAGTGCAGTCATATTGCATGACAAATTCAAAGTAATCTAACTTAACCATCTTTCACAAACAAATTTTTTTAAAAATAAAATACATACAGCAACTAAACTAATCTTCTTTTTATAACAAGATATGAATACAATACACACAGGAGTTTGGAATTCACAACAAACTACCTGATAATTAGGATGCCAGAGCTGTTACTAACCAGTAACAGCTCTGGCATTCTAAACTAAAGTTGTTATAAGTTAAACTAAATGCAACAAGCCATCATATGTTTAAGAGTATAAAGTATAAGAGTTTTCTCTTTTAGTGAAGTGTTACTTATTTGAGGTAGTGCAATACAGGGCAACTCGTTGTGAAGGAGGAGCACAATATGAGATACAGATAAAATGATGTCCTTTTACACTACAAACGTAGTGTTTTCATTTAAGAGTGATCTATGGTATATTCACACCAATATTATATAGATTATACAGACTAAAGTTGTTAATACCAATTATGAAAAAAAAATCAAGATAGCAAAAATTTAATCTTAATTACAAAAATCAAATTTCAAAACATGATATAAAGTCTAGATATATTTTCTCACCTATAATAAATAGTCTTTTTGACACCAATCAGACAAGAAATGTAGCTGAAAAATTTTAAAACAGGCTATCCATATAGAAAAAGGAAGAAAATGTTAAACACTAGCAAAATGGTATGTTTATTTACAATTTTAGGGTTTCCAGAAATGAAAAACTAGAGTGAAGGAAGAAAATTTTCCAAAAGTAAAAGCAACAACTCTGAAACACCAGTGAGACTGTACGTCTCCCTCACTGGCAAAAGCTGTCAAAAACTTAAATAAAATTTAGAGAGTAAATTGAATATAATGAAGGTTGCCTAATGAAGAATAAATTAAATTATCTGAAAGAACAGAAGAGTAATTTGGCTGCTGATGCACAAAACAACAGTGGACCTAACACTGAACCCTGTGGGACTCCACTAATAACATTAGTCCACGAAGAGCAGCACCCATTGATTACCACCCTCTGTCTTCTCCCACTTAACCATCCTTTTATCCATTGTAGCAACTTACCCTTAATACCATTCTTCTCCAATTTGTACAATAGTCTTCTATGCGCAACAGTGTCAAAAGCTTTCCTGAAATCCAAATATATGATATCAAAATTATTTTTTGTATCCAGTTCCTTTGTAACCACATCATAATATCCTATCAAATTTGTCAGACAAGACTTTCCCTTAACAAACCCATGCTGTGTCTGAATTATTGCTGCAGTCTTGTCTAGATGATCCTGCAATGCATCTTTAACCAGTGACTCCATTATTTTACTCGGAACAGAATTTAAACTAACTGGTCTGTAATTACTCGTGTCACTCTTCGATCCCCCTTTGTGAATTGGGGATACATTTGCACATCTCCAGTCCATGAGGACCTCCCCTGAGTCCAAGAATGCTCTCTTTATTATGGCTAAGGGTTTGCTTAGTTGCTTTGCCGCCTCCTTTACTATAACTGGATAGATCCCATCCACCCCAGGTGCTTTTCTTATGTTTAACTTCAACAATTTCTCCTCCACTTTGCTCTCAGTTATTACAAAATCATTAAGCACCCTGCTACAATTTGATAACCTTCTGCTATTTTCGAACCTTAATAATTCCTCATGTGTGAATGTAGATGCAAAATACTCATTCAGTTTGTTTGCTATCTGAGCAGGATCATCAACAGTCGAACCATCGATGTCAAGTGGACCAATCAGATTCACCCCCTTCCTTTTAGAGTTTATATAAGTAAAGAAATCCTTGCTGTTTTTCCTAGCATCTTTTGCCAAGGATTTCTAGTAATCTGCCTTCGCCTGCCTAACCTCCTTTGTGACCTGATTACAGACTAGCTTATATCTGCCATAGGCTTCTGAGTCGCTTGATAATTTATATGCATCCCATGCATTTTTCTTCTCTGTCACGAGTCTCATTAGTTCATTTGATAACCATTTAGGCCTAAACCTTGAACAATATTTCTTAATAGGTATGAAACTTTTAGTAGCATCCACGATTAATTCCTCGAATGCTTCCCATTTAGAATTTACTGTTGGTAACATCGTCAGTTTATCCCACTGTACAGAATTTAAAAACTTTCTGAGACCACTGTACTCGCCTTTACGGAAGCAAAAACCCTTTCCTTTACCCATGATGGTAATTATATCTTTAAGTAAATCCCACATCAGTACACTGTGATCACTGCCACCTAGTGGTTGTGTGTGTGTGTGTGTGTGTGTGTGTGTGTGTGTGTGTGTGTGTGTGTGTGTGTGTGTGTGTGTTATGGGAGTTTAATGGCGCACAAGCTGCTGTGGCTATAGTGCACATTTGTCAGATGTTATCTCCTCATTCACTTGAACAAAACAAACTTACAGAGAATATCCACATTAAATAATGTGACAATTTTTCTTTATCTCTAATCTTACCATTATATCAGGCTTGCCTTCCTCTTAATGTAAGGGTTCTTAATCAGGGAGGCACACCTCTGGGATTAAGAACTGAGGCAGGGGTGCAGGGAAGGTAAGGAAGCTCCCAAAATACTTTTTTTTTTGTTCAATCATTCATTTTCAAGTTCTTGTAATGCCTAGAAGGTGGATTTTTTCTGACCATATATTTCATTTAAAATTTTTTAAACTAGAAGAAGGGAGGGGAAGACTGCACAAAAAGGTTAAGTCTTAATGGAATATTTTCAAACAGGCCTATGGGGCTGGGAAATTCCATACTGCAATAATTAAAGACAAACACCCGCCAAGGAATTAAAAATTTACTATAAAAATAAAATATAATGAAAACACTATCGGAAGACTAAAATATTACAATAAATTATGATAAAATAAACTACGATAAAAATGTTAAAAATACCGAAGCAATAAAATTATCTAAAATAAACTGGATTAAAAGCGATAAAACTTGAAGCTTTCAGAGACTGCTATCTCCTTCTTCAACAGTACTGTTGAAGAAGGAGACAGTCTTCCGATAGTGTTTTCATTATATTTTATTTCTGTATATTTTATTTTTATAGTAAATTTTTAATTCCTTGGCTGGTGTTTGTCTTTAATTATTGCAGTTAATGGAATATTGTATCAATTCTATTGATTAGTATGAACCTTGGTTTATATTCAAACATTTCAGAATCAAATTATATCTAGTAAAATTTCTGGTTTAAAAGAGATAATGATTTTCATGGTTTTAATACTTAAGAGACTTGAATTATAAAATCATAAATTCTAGTTTTTAAGAAACGAATCAAACATCGAATAAAAACGTACATATAAACAAGATCATTTAATATTTTGTCAATATGGGTGCTTGGTAAATTAAATTAATCTGAACTTAAAAAAAAAAAAAAAAAAAAATTTTTTTTAGATTTGGAAAGCTGAGACATTAAATGCAAAACAAATCAAGACAGACATTTATACATTCTTGCTAATGGAAGGGAAAGAAAACCAAAAATAAATGAAAAGTTCAAGTTGAATCTATGTTGTTGAATGAATATCTGAACATAATTCCTAGGAAGCAAGAGAATAAATTTTAAATATTGCGAGAAAAATGTTACACAGATTACAGTGTTATATATCTTTTTCTCATATTAGGTAATAGTGATAAAACATAAAATAAAAAGCATACAGAAACTCTATAAATTCTGGAATTGGAATTTTGAGATTTTTAGAATATCTGATAATCTGGCACTGCCACAATTCCATGGATGTGGGATTATCAGAAAGGAAAAACAGCAAGACAGAAAAAAATATACAATAAAAGGGAAAAATATGCAAGTATAGTAGATATACTAAATCAGTGAAAATGTAAAAAAAATATATAAATATTATTTAATTATAAATTAAAATAAACATTTCAAATATTCTGATTTTACTTCCTATGAATAATGAAATAACATAAAACTTATTTTTAACCATGCTAGATTAATCTTGCCTTGTATCTACTTACTATAAAGAGCAAGAAGAATTAAGCTGCCAATAATGGACATTAGAAGAAAAAAAAAATTATATAACATTATTCACTTACCTTACTGGTGCAGAATGAAGACTGAAGTCTTTCTCCATGATTCCTGTAGCCATGTTGAATATCTGTATGCTCCCACTATTGTTACCTTATATATATATATATATAAAAAAATAAAAATAAATGAATAAGTGTGTGTGTGTGTGTGTGTGTAATATATAAATATATATATATATATAATATATATATATATAAATAAATAATATAAATGCCAATGTAAGCAACACTAAAGGTGGCAAAACAGAATTACAAACAAGACCATCTAAAGATTGAAAACAGAAATGGGTGTCTAAACGATTTTTTATCTTTCTGTTATCTCTATTGGTTTTAATACGCTATATATATATATATATATATATATTGTGTTTTTTATTATTAAAGCCTATGTGATTATTTCTTCTTTATCACCTGCTACATTAATGCTATTGTCATATGGCAATTTGACATTATATGTGCTTGATATATTACTGGTTAATTGAATAAATTGTTTGATATATTACTGGTTAATTGTTAACCAGTAATATATCAAACAATTTATTCAATTAACCAGTATATATATAAATAAATAAATAATGTGTGGTTTGTAGCATAAATAAAGTGTCTGTGAAAATGGAAATGAAAAATACACAAAGTACCTGAACTAAGAGAAGTTTAAGGGATAGTAGAAACTGGAAGTGAAGTAGTGGTGAAAAAGTGAAAGAATTTGAAAAACCTAGTACAAAAATGAACTGGGACTGAGGAAGCAAACAATATACAAAAATAATAAATAACAAATAAATAAATAACACTGTATTCAGATATGGGAGGGCAATTTTAGCAAGAGGTCGAATCAAGGGATAGCAAATATGCAAAATCTAATAAAGTAAATGAAAAGATGATACATAGCCAGGAATTTCATCAGGGGACTACTCCTGACCACGTATCAAGCACTGCATTTCCAAACTTGTCTATAATATTAGAAAAAGGGTGGGAGCAAATATGCGGCCTTTATCGTAATACTAACAGACAAGATAGTCCCTACACAGAGTAAAAATTAAGTTAATAATGTAACTTTTAAATTTAATATAAATTCACAAAAGTGTAATGTGAAATATAATACAAATGTTTGTACCGTGTGAAAGGGGTAAAAAGTAATTAAATTAACGTGGTTAAAAAATGTAAAAATTAAAATGGGTGTTAATACCATAGGCTTGTAGAGAAGAAGGGAAATCGAAACTAAAACTAAAAGTGGGTGTTATCTGGAGTCATTAAGTCAAGCGGAGGAGAAACGTACACAGCCAAGATGCAAAAGGGGAAACAATGACAAGTCACCAAGTTATATAGATTTAGAGATACAGATAGTGATGACCTCTATCATAGGAGAGAGAAAAAAAAAAAAATGTGGGAAAGATGGCCTAACAACATGAAATGCCAGACATAAGGCTGCAGGAATACAAATATGTAAAGGAACATGTGAAACAGAAGGTAAAACAAGAAGAATTCCAATCTACAGGAGAAGAAAATCTAGGAGATGCAATTCTGGTGAAATTTTAGATGATCAGAGAACAGGGTCTATAGATCATGGCTCCAAACTTCCAAGTTAACAAGCCGCTGTAGACAGAGAAATGCACTGTTTGGCTATATCTGGGGTTGATTGAAAGTTGAGTGAATTCACTGAAGAGCGTGACAAAAAATCCGGCAGGCAAAAATCTTTGATGGCAACAGAACGGCAAAATTGAAAACCACGAAGAATTTTTTTATCCATTGATAAAATTTTTTCAACAAATGGATAACCATTATCTATCAAGACATCAAAAAAGCTATTGCCAAGTCCTACAAACTTTACAATAACCACTACACTCCATTCTGCAATCTGAAAAAACATATTTTAGAATTACAGAACAATTTTATTTTCACCCCAGTTGACAAAGCATCCAACAACTTGGCTATCTTTTGCAAACAATTCTACTTCAACCAACTAAAAACTGAAATAGAGAATAGTTCCACATATACACCATGCAGTCTCAATCCTGCTTCTACAATAAAAAAACTTATAGCTTTACATAAAAAACTGCACATCAAAATACAAAACTCTACCCTTCCTTTATATGATTGCCAAATTCCACAACACAACCAGTAGGTTTCAGATTCATAACCAGTTCCAAAAATAGTGGCTGCTGCCTACCCTGCAAGCAATTCTTCAGACAACTCAAAACCATCTTCAGCAATCTTACTACTGCCTGGATTATTAACAATAACCAAGCTGTTTTAAACATTTTTAGATCCAATCTCTCTATAACCATTTTGAAACTTTTGATTTCACCAACCTGTTCACTTCCATCCCACTTAACCTACTGGTGTTTGTGCTAAAACAATTGTTTAACAAATACTATGAGAAACTTAATATTCACGAGAATACTTGGGACAACCTCGTCAATCTATGCATACTCAATAACTTCGTTTTCGATGGCAAGCTTGCATACAAACAAATAATCGGAGTTCCCATGGGTTCAAAAATTTCCAGCCTTGTTTTTAACCTGTTTTTACACTACTATGAGGAATTATTTTTTACTAGTAATCCCAATCATAAACTTTTAGCTTTCCGGTATGTGGATGACATCCTAGTTTTAAATTCCAACCTTGAATGATTAGCTGCAGATATTTACCCCTCTGAACTTAAACTCAATAAAGAAAATGTTGATAATTGCACAGCCAACTTCTTGATCTGAATATTATACTCTGCAATGATGCAGTTCCTCATCTTATTAACATATATGACAAAAGAAACTATTTTAACTTTGATGTCATTTACCTCACAAATTGGCAATCTAATATTTCCAATAAAATTCACAAAAATACTATATGTATTCAAGCTATCAGATTAGCCAACATATGCAGCAACCATATCCTTTTCAGCAAAGCAATACAAGTTTTTTATAACAAGCTTTTAAATAATAATATACCTCCCTTTTTCATCAAATACTTTTTCAGTATAGTTTCTTCTACAATTAAAAATAAATTCAATTACGATTTACTTGGCACCTGTCTGTGTTAAAGGTATTGTACAGTCGTATATTATTTGGTGGGATTTCCACTGCTTAGTTCACGACTTCTGTTTAAGGTTCATGACCACTACTTAATCACTGTTCATGACTTCTGTTTAAGGTTCTTTTTCGGAATGAGACTCCTGTTGCTTTACTCTCTAAGTTTTTCACACATTTAGTCCAAATTCTTCCTTTCTATCATTTGGAATCCTGTACATTTGACTTTTATTCCTGGACTTATTAAAAGTATCTTCCCTGATAATAACCACTAGGTTTGGCACTTTGCTTCTCTGACACTGGTCTCAGATCTAATGTCTATTTGGTAGCCATGTATTGTGAATGGTTTTGTTTTTCTTTATGAAGCCTTTTATTTGGTGAAAAAATTTTATCAATGGAAACCAAAAATCTTTTTCTTCTTCATGGTTTTCAATTTTGCCATTCTGTTGCCAAAGTTTTTGCCTGGCGGATTTTTTGTCACACTCTTCAGTGGATTCACTCAAACTTCAATCAACCCCAGATATAACCAAACAGTGCATTTCTCTGTCTACAGTGGCTTGTTAACTTGGAGCCGTGATCTATAGACCCTGTTCTCTGATCATCTAAAATTTCACCAGAATTTCATCTCCTAGATTTTCTTCTCCTGTAGATTGGAATTATTCTTGTTTTACTTTCTGTTTCACATGTTCCTTTACATATTTGTATTACTGCAGCCTTATGTCTGGCATTTCATGTTTTTAGGCCATCTTTCCCACTTTTTTTTCCCCCCTCTATGATAGAGGTCATCACTATCTGTATCTCGAAATCTATATAACTCGGTGACTTGTCATTGTTTTCCTTTTTGCATCTTGTCTGTGTAAGCCTCTCCTCTGCTTGATTTAATGACTCCAGGTAACACTCACTTTTAGTTTTGGTTTCGATTTCCCTTCTCTACAAGCCTATGGTATTAACACCCATTTTTACTAACGCTTGCTTATACTAGAACCCTTTCTATAAGGTTGGGTCTTACACACCCAGTAAGGTCAGTATTTTTAATGACTTTTTCTACACTTTTTACCTTTATACTGTCTTTTTCTATTTTTTTTCCTGTTCGTAAAACTATTAGTGTAATACAAGGGTAATATGAATGCTCCAACTATCCTGCTTCCTATCGCTATTTTTGCCTTCTTTTGACCATCTTTTTCTCCCCTTCTCCACCCCAAGGATTTTACCATTCCCCATACCATTTGCTTGTCCACACTTTTTGATCAAATTTCTCTGCTGTATATTTTTACATTTTTTAACCACGTCAATTTAATTACTTTTAACCCCTTCCGCACGGTACAAACATTTGTATTATATTTCACATTACACTTTTGTAAATTTGTATTAAATTTAAAAATCACATTATTAACTTAATTTTTACACTGCGTAGGGACTACCTTGTCTGTCAGTTTTACGATAAAGGCTGCATATTTGAAATCGAAACCCACCCTTTTTCTAATATTATAGACAAGTTTGGAAATGCAGTGCCTGATACATGGTCAAGAGTAGATCCCTAATGAAATTCCTGGCTATGTATCATCTTTTCATTTACTGTATTCAGATTTTGTATATTTGCTATCCCTTGATTCAACCACTTGCTAAAATTGTCCTTCCATATCTGAATACAGTGTTATTTATTTGTTATTTATTATTTTTGTATATTATTTGCTTCCTCAGCCCCAGTTCATTTTTGTACTAGGTTTTTCAAAAATTCTTTCACTTTTTCACCACTACTTCACTTACAATTTCTACTATCCCTTAAACTTCTCTTAGGATGTGGTTACAACGAAACTGGATGCAAAAAATAATTTTGATATCATATACTTGGATTTCAGGAAAGCTTTTGATACTGTTGTGCATGGAAGACTACTGTAAAAATTGGAGCAGAATGGTATTAAGGGCTGCTACAATGGATAAAAGGATGGTTGAGTGGGAGAAGAGATGAACTACTAAGAACTAATGTTATTAGTGAAGTCCCACAGGGTTCGGTGTTGGGATACACTGTTGTTTTGTATATTTATCAATGATATTGATGAAGGTATATAAGGCTTAGTGTCAAAGTTCGCAGATGAAACAAAGGTTGGCAGGGTTGTTAATGGCAGTAATGGCAGTGTGCTACTGCAACAGGATCTAGAAAATTTGGGCAGATGGGCTGAGAAGTGGCAACTGAAGTTTAACATTGACAAATGCAAAGTACTGCATATGGGTAGAAGTAACCCCAGAGAAACGTATCAACTGTGTGGTACTACACTTAAGGTGGTAGAAAATGAAAAAGACCTGGGAGTAATTATGCAGTCAGATATGAAGTTTTCTGAGCAATGCAGACAGACTGCCAGGGCAAGTCATGGGGTTTTGTCAATGATATACAGGAATTTTGCTAGCAGGGAAAAGGAGGTGATTGTCCCTCTGTATAAGGCAATGGTCAGGCCACGCCTTGAATACTGCGTACAAGTCTGGAGGCCTCATTTTAGGAAGGATCTAGATTTGCTTGAGCATGTACAGAAGGGCAACAAAATTGGTGAGGGGATTGAAGGGATCCATTCCTTCTCTCTAATTGAATAGCCAATTAGAGAGAAGGGAACTGTAAAAAAAAAAAGCATAGTATAAAATTACCAAGAGAGGCTTAAGTTCTGCAAATTGCAGTGGGTGGAGACTAGGCTCCTGCGAGGTGATATGATTGAGGTGTATAAGGCCTTGAATGGGTTGAGCCCTCTGAATTCTGATGGGATTCTTCCACTTGTTCAGATTACAAACCTAAGGGGGCATAAATTCAAATTGAGGAAAGACAGAAGTAGAATAGATGTGCGGAAATTTGCCTTTAGCCAGCGGGTGATTAATTGCTGGAACAAACTTCCATCTGTCATTGTGGAAGTTGATAGGTTAAATAAATTTAAGGAGGAACTGGACAAACATTTAGAGGGAATTGTTTTGTAATTTTTTTTTTTTTTTTTTGGCTGATGCTGCATAAGCTCATTCACTTGTTTTCTTGCATCACATGCCACTACTACTACTAGTTCAGGCACTTTGTGTATTTTTTTATTTCCACAGACACTATTTATGTTACAAACCACACATTATTTATATCCTTTTGCTTACTTTGCTGCACGTTTTGGAGCATTAGACATAGGATAATTTTTGTTATTTTCCTTTTTCTGTTTATTTTGCTTTTCTTTCACATACATATATATATATATATATATATATATATATATATGAAATAAGTAAAATAATGGATTGAAAAGTGGTAATGGAGAGATAAAAATAAAAATAAATATAAAGATGATATGACAAATATATCTGAGTGTACAAAGCAACAGCAAAGGATACAAAAGTTTATATATGTGAGGTAGAATTGACAAGTCTTTTAAAAAGTGTGAAAATGGATGTGTAAATTACACAAAAGGCCATAACTAATACGAGAAAGATAGCAGAAATTGGAGATATTGTAGGCATGAGAAAGAATGTGAATACCCTATATTATATAAATGAATTAAACAAAGTTATAGGCTGAATTGAATAGCCAATTAGAGAGAAGGGAACTGTAAAAAAAAATTAAATAAAAATGATTAAATTAATATAAGGGGTAATAGCCAGCATCAGATATGGGTGTGTAATTTTGATTATGTCCAAAAAAGGGGTAGAATAATTATAAAATTAAAATCTGATGTTAGCTAAAAGTAACTATCGATACATAATCAGGTATCAAATAATGTATCAAAGATTGCATTTCTACACTTGTCCATACCTGTGGAAGAAAAGCAAATTTAAGAATAAAACTGAGAGAGATGAAATAGGGGGTAAAGCAGCATAACTTTCACAAAAATATGGACAAGGTAGTCCCAATGCAGTGTATGTTTTATAACAAAATAAATTAAGGTGAGTTTAAGAAGTAAAGTAAAATAAAATAAAAATAAGTATTTACAGTGCAACCTAGATGCAAAAATAAGTGGTTATAGGCAAATTACGCAATTTAGAATAAATTTAAGGAGAATATGTATATAATGTTAGTGCAAGCAAATGGTATAAGGTATAATGGTATAATCCCATTTCGTAGAGCAACAAGTCCGACTATTACAAAAGCATAGTGTAAAAGAGGCCAGACAGAAGCAACACCTAAGGTTTGCACACCGCTGTAAAAAGCATGGACTTATACCACATGGTTTTAGAGTCAAGACACCGTTTCAGGATGACCGATTACTGAGGGCTACTCTATGTTACCAAAAGAAGTTAGTGAACATCTGGATCCGCAAATTACATGAGGATTTAAGGTACACTAGGAGACAAATAGGTCTGTACTTAGATACTATTACTAGTAATGTATCTTCAAGACACTTGGTATTTATAAGATTAGTATCGGATAAAGTTACTAGAATAGCGGATTCTTACAGACAGAGGCAGATTATGAAGTTCAATAGGTTGTTGGGAGAAAATGTAATACAACGTAATGATAGAAGTATGCACTTTGTACATAATTTGAGCAGTAGGCATCTTACTAAGGAGCAAATAGGAGTTTTAAATTTGGGTTCTAAATTTGCGCTCGTGCCCCTCAAACCACCCGTTGCTGAAATAGCCATAGGAATTGAACGGGCTATTAGGAAATTACCAGAGGCCTTAGCTAATGAGATTCGTGTGAAGTCTGCCGCCATCCCGAGTCAAGTGAAGATGGCACCTTCCAACCTTAACTTTAGTCAGAGGAGAGCCTTAAAAGAGTTGAAACAGGACGACAGAATCGTGGTATTATCTGCAGATAAGGGGAGATCGACGGTAGTCTTAAATAAAGAAGATTATCATAGAAAAGCTTTGGATCTTTTGCAGAACAGTAATACCTATAAGGCTACTCAGAGAAACCTGTTGGTTAGTTTGGAAAGACGTGTTAATAAAATGGGACAGCTCTGGTTAAAGGTGGAGAAAATTTCTAAAGAGACATTTTGGTCCCTACAAGCTACAGGATGTCGACTTCCCAGATTTTATGGGCTTCCGAAGACACATAAGGAGGGGGTCCCGCTTAGACCCATTGTATCATTTATAGGAAGCCCTACATATGCTTTATCTGGGTTTTTGACTAAGTTGATCTCCCCTATAGTGGGTCTTTCCAGCTAAGTCATGAAGAATAGTAAAGAATTTGTGAACTTTGTGAAAGACCAAACTATAGATGAGAATGAGATCATGATTTCCTTTGACGTTGTCCCTCTTTACGTGCATTCCTATTATGCATGGAGTACATTGTGTAAGAATGGCATTGAATAATGATGTCTCTTTGGACAGCAGGTCACTTTTAAATGTAGAAGATATATGTTCTGGTGTGGAACTTTGTCTGGCTAGCACCACTATGGTGTTCCAAAGAACTATGTATAAGCAGGTTCATGGTACGGCCGTGGGTTCACCCATTAGTGCTATTGTGGCCAATTTGGCCATGGAAGAATTAGAAAATAAAGTTTCTGAGGGGTGTCAGTTTCTCACGAGGAAATGGAAGAGATATATAGATGATACTTTTACTGTTATTCTGAAGGGGAGAAAGGGGGATACACTTAATTGGCTTAATAGCTTCTCCCAATTCATTCAGTTTACCTCAGAGGTGGAAGCAGGTGGTACCCTCCCATTTTTGGATGTATTGGTCTCTAGGATGGGCCTTAGGCTTAAAACTTCAGTGTTCAAAAAACCTATGTGTAGAGGCCAATACACCCATTATAGCTCAGCACAAGCTAGACAACATATGAATAGTGTGGTTAAAGCACTAATGGATAGAGCAGGGTTGCACTGTGCCACCTCTGGAGATAGGGAATGTGAAATTAGACGAGTCACAGCAGACCTTAAGAAATGTGGCTACCCCCAGAGGATCTTGGACAGATATAGTAGAGGAGTTATGTCCAACTGTAGGGAACCATTTGTACCTGTGGCCACTGCATACATTCTTTACTATCCGGGCCTTACTGAACGTCTTACTAGAATATTACGCGGCTATAAGACATGCTGTGTGCAGCTTCCAGGACAGAGGTTGCACACAGTCGTTGTTGTTTTGGTTTTTAGGAGCATTAGCAACTAAGGCCATATTGCTCCGGGAATATGCGGTGGTCATTTCCCTTGACCTTTCCGCATCCACCGTATTTGGTGGTGACAGGCTCGAACTCCAGTCTAATCAAGAAGCGTGTGCTATGCACTGCTGCTCCTTCCCACCTGGCTATGGAGGTGCCTCACACAGTCGTGTCCCAGGTAAAAGATCCAATAACAAAGGATCTTAGTAGCAGAGTCGTATATATGATAAAATGCCCGGATTGTGAGGAATGTTATGTAGGTGAAACAAGGCGGTGGTTCAAGGATCGTCTGGGGGAGCACTTAAATGCTATAAAAGTCGCGGATTATGGTAAGTCTGCTGTGGCCGAGCATTTTTGGGAGAAGCAGCATCGGATCTCCCCGTGAGGATGCAGTTATTGTTGACCGGGCGCATGGGTTCTGGGACCATAAATGGCTTGAGAGCTTGCGAATCTGCTCATCCGATAACAATACTATCAATAGGAACAGAGGCATGTGTATGCATCCCCTCTTTGAAACTGTTGTCCTGAATATGGATGAGCAGTTCCATTTGACACGCTCCCGAGCCATTATTGCTTCCAGTTCAGACCATGTGCTGGTTGAACCAAGTGTGGAAGCACCGTGAGCCTGCTATTTAAGGAGATGTTGCAAGAAGCTTTGATACTGTTGAGGAAGGAAGCCGACGCTTCTGAAAGCTACAGGTTTTATCGCTTTTAATTACGCGTATGCTTTATAGTATTTTATTGTAAATACAGTCATCACATTTTATTATTTTATGGTAGATCATTTTATGGTAGTGCCTTTTATTTATTTCATTGTAAATATAATTTTCACATTTTATTTTTGTATCAACATTTGGTTTACAGTAATAATTGAACTTAATGGTTGGTGTATGAGTTATCTATTTTGTTGACATGAGTTTTCCCAACCTCTGAGGCCTTTTTCGGGAAATGGTATAAGGCAAAGGAGTGGAATAGGGAAGGGATAAAAGTGTAGATAAAAAAGGCGAAGATAGCGAGAGATTAAGGACAGTAGGAACATTCATATCACTCTCATATTGCACTAATAGCTTTACGAATGATAAAAAAGAAGTAGAAAGTATAAAGGTAAAAAGCTAAGAAAAAGATATTAAAAATTACTGAGCTAGTTGGGATCGTAAAGCCCATCCTTTTAGTAAGGGCCCTTGACTGTGAGAGTTAGTAGAAAAAAAGAGACTAATACCAAATACTTGCATTGTAAGAAGCTAAAAAATAAGAGCTGAAAATAAAAACTGAAAGATTTACGAAAAAGCAGATAGTCTAAAATAGATACCTGAAATTTTCAAGTAATTTGTAGTAAAAAGTTGAGGCGGGAAATAACAGTGGGAAAATGTCCAGTTGGATTGATTCGTATAACTGAAGCTAAAGCAGTAACACAGAGAGAGTGCCTGGAACTCATAATAATTTATAGTGAAGAATGACTTAAAAGAAAGCTGTAAAAAGATGATAGAATTAGTGACCTCTATAGTTGCTTTTGATAAAATATGTGTGTAGAAATACAAAAGTGAAACATAGGCAAGGAGAAAGTAATATACAGTGGAAATTATATAGGGCAAATAGATAGCTAGAAGATATATTTGGAATAACAAATTCTGTAGACAGAGAGGTTGAAGATATTTGGAAAATAAAATGAAAATACATATTTCATATAAGTGATTGAGTGCAGTAGATCAAGTAATAAAATGGCTGTCAACGGTTCCAGCATTTAAAATAAATGCTGGAACCGTTGACAGCTATTTTATTAATGAATATGGGCCAAAATTAATTGTCTGAAGACCAAATGGTAGGGTTGTTATGCATCAAAAACTCTGGAGACTGTATAAGTAAAACCTTATTAAAGTACACAAACATTTTTTTAAAAATCCAAGTTAGAATTGTTCACATAAATCAAAGTGAACAGTTTATATATCCAATGGTAACTGAGGAATACGATAGCAAAAATTTTAGATGATAACATGTAATGAGCAGTGATTATTAAATGTTCACAATATCCAACTGATATCCGAAGGTATATAAAATGACCTATAGGATAAACGTAGGCCAAGATTAATTGTCTGCAGTCCAAAAAGGTAGGGTTAGTTTGCATCAAAAATCTATGAAGACTGTATAAGGGAAGCCTTACTACAGTATATAAAAATTATATTGACGATTCAAGATAGAACTTTTCATCTAATTGTAAATGAACAGATACAGACAGCTAGATGATAACAGAAGATAATTCCAGCTGTAATAATAAATAAATCCAATGGTGAAATCCAGTATAAAGGTGACTGAAGAACACAACAGTAGAAATATTGGGTAATAACAAGTCATGAACACCGTGAAATTCTTAAGCAAAAATGCTGGCAAGAGCTAGAGCAGAATGGTATTCAAAGGGAAGGGTAGTAAATGCTATGCTAGAGAGCATAGGATGAAATATAAGCATTAGTGAGAAATTGGTATATCCAAGATGAAAAGGTGACAATGGTTAACTTAGAGAAGCATGCAGTGGAATTCAAAATAAAAGTACTTGAAAATCCAAGGTAGATATAAACTGTAACTAACCAAACTATTTGCATCAGTACCTGAAAACATAATGAATTGTAAATAAAACTCTTCAAAAGGACAGTAAATTATATGTGATTTCATGAAGGATTTGTTAAACATATAAAGTAAAGATAAATGTTTATAAAATGAGAAACTTAGTGAGTAAAGAAGAATCTCTCTAATGTGTTACTGCTTTAGCTTCAGTTATATGAATAAATCCAACTGGATATTTTCTCACTGTTATTTCTGCTTCAACTTTTTACTATGCATTACTTAAATTCCAGGTATCGATTTTATACTCTATTTTAGCAACTATCAGATTTTTTGGCTATTATTTTTCAGCTTCTTACATCATAAGCATTTCACATTAGTCTCTTTTTTCTATGTATATCTTAGTGCACTTGCATCATTTATACACAGCCAATTATAGATTAGCAAATTTGCAATAGCGACATCATTTAAGTTACATCTCATATTGTGAATACCTTCACGACGAGTTGCCATAACATTGCACTACTTCGAATAAGTAACGATTCACCTGAAGGAGAAGACTGTTGTTACTTATTCTCAGTGGATACCACCACCACCACCCAGACAGCACCGTTTCAGGGCTATATGGCCCTTCTTTGGTGGGTGGGCAGGTACCCAAGTGATGTAATGATGCAAAACAATTGTGAAGTATATCTCCACAATATTTTACATCACTTGGGTATCTACCTACCCATCCACCGAAGAAGGGCCAAATAGCCCTGAAACGGTGCCATCTGGGCGGTGGTATCCACTGAGAATAAGTAACAACAGTCTTCTCCTTCAGGTGAAGCGTTACTTATTCGAAGTAGTGCAATGTCATGGCAACTCGTCGTGAAGGTATTCACAATATGAGATGTTGGTTTTTTTTTTTTTTTTTTTTTTTTTAGGAGCATTAGCAACTAGGGCCATATTGCTCCGGGGTATGCGGTGGTCATTCCCTGACCTTTCCGCATCCTCCGTATTTGGTGGTGACGGGCTCGAACCCCGGTCTAATCAAGAAGCGTGTGCTACGCACTGCTGCTCCTTCCCACCTGGCTACGGAGGCGCCAATATGAGATGTAACTTAAATGATGTCGCTATTGCACATTTGCTAATCTATAATTGGCTGTGTATAAATGATGCAAGTGCACTAAGATATACATAGTCTAACTCTTTTGCAGCTTGAGGCATAAGCCCTTAATGCATTAGAGTCTCTTTTTTCTACTAAGTTTCTCACAGTCAAGGCCTTTACTAAAAGAATGGGCTTTACGATCTCAGCTAGTTCAGTAATTTTTAATATCTTTTTCTTAGCTTTTTATCTTTATACTTTCTACTTCTTTTTTCTCAGCTTTTTATCTTTATACTTTCTACTTCTTTTTTCTCAGCTTTTTATCTTTATACTTTCTACTTTTTTTTTTCTCAGCTTTTGTCTCATTCATAAAGCTATTAGTGCAATACAAGGGTGAAACGAACATTCCTACTCTCATTATCTTCACCTTTTTATCTCTTATCTCTTCTCAATTCACTCCCTTGTCTTATGCCATTTGCTCGCACTAACTTTATATACATATTTTCCTTAAATTTATTCTAAATTGCATCATTCGCTTATAACCACTTATTTTTGCATCTAGGTTGCACTGTAAATACTTATTTTTATTTTATTTTACTTTACCTCTTAAACTCATCTTAATTTATTTTGTTTAAAACATACACTGCGTTGGGACTATATTTTTTGAAAGTTATACGCTTTACCCCCTATTTGATCTCACTCAGTTTTATTCTTAAATTTGCTTTTCTTCCACAAGTATGGAGCATGCTGAATTCTGATGGGATTCTTCTGCTTACTCAGATTATGAACCTGAGGGGGCATAAATTTAAACTGAGGAAAGACAGTTGTAAAACAGATGTGTGGAAATTTGCCTTTAGCCAGCAGGTGGTTAATTGCTGGAACAAACTTCCATCTGTCGTTGTGGAAGTTGATAGCCTAAATAAATTCAAGGTGGTTGGTTGGTTGGCTGTTAGGTTTTATTGGCGCATTAGCAACTAAGGCTATAATGCGCCAAAACCAGGTGATATACAAAAATTTAAATTTCACTGACCTAATTATTTAGGTCACCATGTCAAGATATAAAATAACAAAGGTATAAAATGTAGAAAAGATAAATCAATAAAGAAATAACAATAACATGTAAATTTTAAATACAAATAAAAACCTTTACTGATTTAAAATAGCTAAAAACAGCAGACACATTGTCATTGTCGGATAAAATTTGACTGAGTGTATACGGCTCAGTCAGATGATTAAAAGCGGTAAAACGGATATTGCTAAAACCTGGACAGTCAATTAAAATGTGTCTGATTGATAAAATTGTGCCACAGGACTCACACATAGGAGGATCATCAGCCCTCAGCAAAAACGAATGAGTCAAATGACTATGTCCTATGCAGGTCCGGGCAAGAACAACTTTCTCCTTACAATTCCTGATAAATTCAAGGAGGAACTAGACAAACCTTTTAAGGAATGTATGTGTGAAATTGGTTTTTTTTTTTTTTTTTGGCTGATGCTACGTAAGATCATATGCTTGCTTTCTTCCATTACTACTACTACAAGTATAGAAACAGTCTTTGATGAAATATCTGATTATGTATAAATATTTACTTTTAGCTAACATCAGATTTTAATTTTATAATTTCTCTACCCCTTTTTTGGACTTATAACCAAAATTATCCACCCATATCTGATGCTATTACTCCTTATATTAATTTAATCATTTTTTTGCTTTATAGTTCCCCTCTCTCTAATTGGCTATTCAATTCAGCCTATAATTTTGCTTAATTCATTATATCATATAGGATATGCACATTCTTTCTCACACCTACAATATCTCCAATTTCTGTTATCCTTCTATCAGTTATGGCATTTTGTGTAATTTATGCCACCATCATCACACTTTTTAACAGACTTATCAATGGATAAGTATGCAGTGGAATTAGCCGGGGTTTACCACTTGCAGAGACTAATTTATGATTTCAAATTATCTGAACTGTAAAGCATACTAAATCATATTCTTCTATCAGAACCTGCTACAGTAAGTTACACAGTAATAAACTCATATTTTACTATATTATAAACATTATGAAATCCAAGCACATTTTAATCCATTCCATCAAAATAAGGAAAATAAAATTAAATAATCAATATTAAATTAATTAATTAGGTATGCTTACCCACTGCTATGCGAGGTCGATAAACAGTCCAGTTGCGAAATGTTACAGGTGGACACATTCGAATTACATGAGGTGGTGCTGTAAGGGCACTGAGAACACCTGTTAACAGCAACTTAAAATTAACATTATACTCTAAATCTGACAGATCACAGGGATATAAAGCAGGTCGCACATTATCTGTAAGAACTTTACTTCCTATAGTTGCCTTATAAGATACAGATAAAACACGTTCACAATCTGATGTGTCTTTACCAGGAAAATCAAAAGTACAAGTATCTCCAACTCTCAAAGAAGAAAATGAAGGCAGAGAGTTAACAGCAGAATAAGCCTGTGAAGGTAAAAAAGAAAAAAAAAAGAAAAAAAAAAAGCATCACGAAATCTAATTTAAAGACAACTAATATATGCAGAGCAGGCAAGGAAAAGTTAAGAAACTAAATTTAACTTAGAAAAATTAATTTAGATGCTAAAAC
The DNA here is from genome assembly GCF_048544385.1 of Mastigoproctus giganteus. Taxonomy (NCBI): domain Eukaryota; kingdom Metazoa; phylum Arthropoda; class Arachnida; order Uropygi; family Thelyphonidae; genus Mastigoproctus; species Mastigoproctus giganteus. The sequence continues at coordinate 140,753,673 of NC_143576.1, forward strand.
AGGCAATATATGATGTATCTTCAAAAATTAAGAAAGTTATGTTAGTTTTTAGGAGTGTTCGCACATATATTTGCTAAGTGCCTATTGTCTTTACCATGTCCATCCATCCACATGTAACAAAAGCACTCCCAGCGGATGAATATTCATGAAACTTTGTATTTGGGCTTCTTAAAAAATCTGTCATGCCAAACCAAATTTCATTAAAATCAGACAAACAGAAATCCAGCAATTATTATTATTATTTTATTATTTTTTTTTTTACAATTTATACTGAATTTTTACAATTTGTACTGAAATGAAATATAAAACATGAAATTGATGCATTTTTGCAAATGACTGACACTGTAACATTAACAACCCTGCCAACCTTTGTATTATCTGCAAACTTCAACACTAAGCCTGATATACCTTCATCAATATCGTTGACCTAATCTGTATGCCAGATTAGGTCAACGTTTTTTTTTTTTTATCTGTACATTTCACTGTACACATCAACAACAAGATCATACTTATCTGCTTCCAGTGGGCCATATCTTTCCATTTCTAATATAATCAATTATACACAACAAAGATCAAAACCACAGTTAACGAATATTACAATTTTAACATTTTAATTTAAATTTTGACACACTTTTATAGGTCTATGGTAAATTATGACAGATATTTCAACATGTTATACTTGAATAAATATGTTGAAATATCTGTCATGAGCATACCCATCAGTTTTATAAACTGAAAATGAGAAGAATTAAGAGAACTCAGACTTCAACCACAATGCTCCAGCACTGTGTTATAGTACTGTCTAATGGCATTTCCAGACTTTTCTTCTAAATTAATGGAAATAATTAATGTCATACACTGCAGCAAGTAAATTAAACACATTCCCATGAAATGTAATAAACTGTATTTTAAAGTTATTTGCTTTGTTCATTTATTTATTTATTTTTCATTCTGTTCAATCACATAGGACAGGTGCAACATCCAAAATCCAGCAAACTGAGGAACTGGCAATGCCAGTATTTGGGTAGTGTCTAACCAGGGCAGGGACTCAAATGAGCAGGGATTGCATAATCAACATGAAAGTAATAAAATTACTTTTGCAACAATAAACCTTTAGCAATAAAAGGAAAAATTTTCTATTTACATGCAGGCATATATAACATTAGGAAAATAGTCCTGGATCTAACCAGAATCTAAATGGAGAATGCACTGTCAACTCAGCTGCTTACCTGAGAAATTTTGCCAATTTCTCAGGTCAGAATGGTCCTGGATCTAAACAAATAAAAGAGAATGAATTGACAGCTTGGCTGCTTACTTCCTGCCAATTTCTCTATGTGATTTGCTTATTTTTTATTAACTATATTCTTTTATTCCCTTGGACCATTTGTGAAAATTGGAAAATTTGGCACTGGAGAGACTGCAAGGAACATGGGGCTGAATTCTTCTTAATGTGGTCTGTTCCTGTTAAGAGGAAAGACTGTTTTTACAGGGATTAGGTACTTAAATAGAAGGGTTGCAAAAATATTGGCATAGTGACTCATTGCTCTTTGCCAGTCATGGGCAAGACAATGGAGAAAGTCATGAAGAACAGGATACAACAAAACTACCAGGACAAAGGTCTGGGGACTTAGACCCAGTACGATTCACAAAGGGAAGGAGTGCAAATAACACAATTGCAAAGGACATTAATACAAGATCCACAATGGAAAGCAAGTACCTCCTCAGCCTCTTTGTGGATTTCAAAGGGGCCTTTGACACCTTATGGTGGCAGTGTTCTAGAGAGAGATCCCCGGGAGGCTGGGGTATCCAAACTCCTCTTCTATAAAATAATAAGCAGCCACTTTGAGGATAGAGAGGTCATAGTATAAACAAAAATTTGTACTCCAAATATAGTACTCCATAGTACTCCAAATGTTTGTCAAGTTCTACCTTGACAAATTTGTTATCCTATGGATTCCAGTACAACAGGCCCATTTATCCTCAGTATTAAGCTCAATAGAGTGGACAGCTTAAGCACCAAAGTGTTTTAAGCAGTTTGCAAAAATCTGTCAGATGACATTCATCAGAATGTCATTGAAATGTCTCTGTTATGAATTATGAGTAAATACCTGAAATGCCATTTGTACAAAGTACAGCTTGTCCAAGAAACTTGTCTGAATGACAGTGTTATTTGATTGCAATTTGCAAAGAATTTATTGGAACATTATGCAGATGATGGTCAGATTTTGAAACTGATAATGTCTAACAAAGCACATTTTCATTCAAATGTTTTTGTGAACAAACATAATTCTTGATTGTGGGCCACAGAAAATCTATAAGGTGTGCACTGATAAACTTCACCCTCAATGACTGTAGTGTTGAATGGTGAAAATAAAGTAATTAGGCCATACTTATTTGAAGACAATCAGTCTTCAAATAAGTATGGCCTAATGAAAAGCTCTGATTTCACCCATCCATTTGTTCCAAATACCTGTACAGCTCAGCCTTAAATTTATTTAGACTATCAACTTCCACAACAAAAATTGGAAGTCGATGTTAAACTAAAGATAATAGAACGCGATCAAAGGACATTAACCAGTCAGAGTTGTTTCAATGAAATGAAGCCAAACAACAGAAGCCACAATTAACACCCTGAGGGAAATGTTTCCCAACAGATTAATTTCACAGTATTGAGACAGTTACTTATTTGATCTCCAGATTCTGATAGCACTTATCTTTTTGTGGAAATACCTAATGGAGAGGGCATGCCATTCAAAACCACAAACATTTAATGAACTCAAAGATTACATAAGGGCTCAAATCAATGCAATAGCACCTGAAACAGTAGCTGCAGCCATGAAAAAATTTTATTTTAAGAGCTCACCAATGCACAGCATACAAAGGGGGTCATTTACTAAGAATGTTATAATAATATATTATATTACATTAATAAAAACCCCTAGACTCATTTTGACAGATCCTTTATAAAGCAATGGTTATGCCACATCTCAAATATTGTACACAGGCTTGAAACTCAATTCTAAGAAAGATATATATCTTTTGTAAAGGATACAGAGAAGAATTATAAGATTGGTTAAAGGCACAAAGGTGTAATCTTATCAAGATGGACTTGAGTTGTGTAAGTTACAGTCTTTGGAAACCAAGCATCTGTGGATGGTGACTGCCTCCACCACATTGGGGAAGGCAACTTATTCCAATGTTCAACAACCCACTGCCCACAGGTGAACTTCATAATATCCAATCTTCTGTATTTCCCCAAGATTTTATATTTGTGTCCCATAGTTCAATATCTCACCCATGAGGAAGAACATATCATGAGTTCATCACCTGCTTGAGTCTCTGATAAGCCACAGACTGAATTAGCTCAATGGCATCAACTCACTTCCTCAGTGACTCAATCAAGCCTGTATATTGAGTTCTGAATTTAGCTCATTGCACTCCCAGCATTTTGTTCAAAGAAATTTCTCTCCATCAGTTCAGAGCAGAATTGCCACGGGCAATTCCACCATTAGTTACACAGCATCATTTGGCTTGGTATGACTGCATTTTCTATATAAATCCTTAATTTCTTCTAATTAATATTTAAAACTGTTCATTACATATCACAAAACTACAACTTACTACTCTCAGGTTCCTGGCAAAACATCAATAACAAGGTGAATGTTAAGAATATTGAATACTGTTTTTCTAAATTCTTATCTAAAAAAAAAAAGCTCTGATTTCACCCATCCATTTGTTCCAAATACCTGTCCAGCTCAGCCTTAAATTTATTTAGGCTATCAACTTCCACAACAAAAGATGGCAGTCTGTTCACCAACCAACCAACTACCCGCTGGCTAAAGGCAAATTTCCACACATCTATTCTACATCTGTCTTTCCTCAATTTGAATTTATGCCCTCTCAGGTGATTATTCTGAGCAAGAGGAAGAATCCCAACAGTACTGAGCATGGTCAAACCATTCAAGGCTTTATACACCTCAATCAGATCACCTTGCAGGTGCCTAAGTCTCCAAACACTGTAATCTGCAAAACTTAAGCCTTTCTTTGTAAGAGCAACCCTTTGTTTCATTCACTAATCTTGTTGCCCTTCTCTGTACTCAGTCCAACAGCTCTACATCTTTCCTAAAATGAGGCCTCCAGACCTGTATACAGTACTCAAGGTGTGGCCTGACCATCGCCTTATACAAGGGGATAATCACCTCCTTGTCCCTGCTAGAAAAATTCCTGTATATCATTGACAAGACACCATGAGCTACTCCTGCAACTGTCTGCACTGTCAGAAAACTTCATATCTGCCTGCACAATTATCCCCAGGTCCTTTTCATTCTCTACCACTGTCAGTGTAGTACCACAGAGTTGATACATTACTCTGGGGTTACTGCTTCCCATATGTAGTACTTTACATTTGTTGATGTTAAACTTCATTTGCCACCTCTCAGCCCATCTGCTAAACTTTTCTAGATCCTGCTGCAACAGCATACTGTAATTAATGTCATTAACAACTCTGCCAACCTTCGTATCGTCTGCAAACTTGGACATTAAGCCTGATATACCATCATCAGTTTCATTTATAAATACAGAAAACAACAATGGACCCAACACTGAGGCCCGAGAGACTCCACTAATAACATTAGCCCACGAAGAGCAGTGTCCATTGATTACCACTCTGTCTTCTCCCACTCATCATCATCATCAGCCATTTTCGATCCACTGCAGGATGAAGGCCTCTCCAGCAACTTTCCAGTTCCTTCTATTTTGTGCAATGGCCATCCATTTACTACCCACAAACTCATGAATTTCATCTGTCCATCTCCGTTGTTGTCACCCAGGTTTTCTTCTAGCTCCTCTTGGGTACCATTCTGTTATTTTCTTAGTACATCTGTCATCATGTCTTTGAGCTATGTGTCCTCCCACTCAACCATCCCTTTATCCATAGCAGCAATTTGCCTTCAATGCCGCACTGCTCCAATTTGTGCAGCAGTATTCCATGTGCAACAGTATCAAAAGCCTTTCTAAGATCCAAATATATGATATAAAAGTTATTCCCTGCATCCAGTTGCTTTGTGACCACATCATAGTATCCAATCAAATTGGTCAGACAAGGTTATACACAAGGAGGTACACATTTAAATTCAGCATGGATTGGAAGAAACACTTGAAAGAAATAGACAAATGGAATAGGGAAAGGTGACATTTTTAGACTTTTTTCTTACATCGTTTTCTAATAATAATAATCACAAACTACCCATTTTGTATGAGTGGGTTTGCATATGTTCCAATAAAAAGTAGCCTACGATTCATCACTGTAATTATCATGAATGATATATAACACAGATAACATAAATGGAGACCAAGTTATTAAAAAGATTCAGATAAAAGTTTTGTAATCCTCTTTTCACTTCAATAGGTATAAAAAAAATGAAAACCACAAAAAACTTTAAATTATCACTTCCCAATAGCTTCTTGCTCTTGAAAGAAAGAAGAATTAATAATTTCACTTTCAATATTTTATAAAGATGTAGCTGATTTTCTAACTTAATAAGTGGTATTCATTTTCTAAAATCCTCTACATAGGCTACTATTTATAAATTCAAACCTGGAACTTCACATAAACACAAGTTCAAGATTATATACTTACTTGGTTAGTAGTCTGTAACTCAAAGAACATTATTCGACCATCACTAACTAGAAATGCAGCTTTCATTTCGGTTATAGGGCATACAGACATCCCCATTATTCTGGCATGTTTAGTAAGACGCAAACTATCTGATTGACAATAAAGATCATATGCTACTTCCAAATACGAGTCAGGACTTGATACATCTCCAGCTATGTGAATAAATAAAATACAATGCTAAAAATTATTAATAAGTAATAAGAAATAAAGTATTATTGCCTTTAGTATTAGTAGTGGCAAATGTTGTGAGGAAGCAAGCTTATAGTGCCTTGAATTTATTTATGTGAAGTTTGTGTCTTCATGTCATCTGCCAAGCTTTCAAAATCAGGGATATTTAACATTAGTAGATGCACATGATGCAAGAAAGCAAGCTTATACAGCATCAGCCAAAAAAAAAAAAAAAAACCTTCCCATTTCACTGATCCATTCATTCCAAATGCTTGTCTAGCTCTGCCTTGAATTTATTTAAGCTATCAACTTCCAAACAACAGATGGAAGGTTGTTCCAGCAATCACTGGCTAAAGGCAAACTTCCACACATCTATTCTACAACTGTCTTTACTCAGTTTGAATCTATGCCCCCTCAAGTTTGTAATCTGAGCAAGAGGAAAAATCCCCTCAGCATTAAGCATGCTCAATCCATTCAAGACCTTATACACCTCAATCAGATCGCCTCTCAGGTGCCTAGTCTCCAGAAGCTGCAATTTGCAGAACTTAAGCCTTTCTTCATAACAGCGCCCTTTGTTCCCTTCACCTATCTTGTTGCCCTTCTCTGTACTCATTCTAGCAACTCTACATCCTTCCTAAAATGAGGCTTTCAGACCTGTATGCAGTACTCAAGATGTGTCCTGACCATTGCCTTATACAAGGGGATAATCATCTCCTTATCCCTGCTCGCAAAATTCCTGTATATCATTGACATGACCCCATGACCTACTCTTTTAGCTTGTCTGTACTGCTCAGAAAACTTCATATCTGACTGCAAAATTACCCCAAGGTCTCTTTCATTCTCCACTACCCTGAGTGTAACATCACATAGTTGGTACATTTCTCTGGGGTTACTGCTACCCATATGCAGTACTTTGCATTTGTCAATGTTAAACTTCAGTTGCCACTTCTCAGCCCATCTACCTAACTTTTCCAGATCTTGCAGCAGCATACTGTCATTACTGTTATTAACAACCCTGACAACCTTTATATCATCTGCAAACTTTGACATTAAGCTTGATATTACCTTCATCAATATCAAGCTTAATGTCAAAGTTTGCAGTACTGCATCACCACTGATAAAAAAAAAAAACAAAAAACAATACCCACATCACCTGCCACTCCCCTTTCATAATTTGTCTAATCCTTACTTAAATTTATTCCACCTATCCACTTCTACAACAGCAGATGGAAGTTTGTTCCAAAAATCAATAACTCTGTTGCTGACAGCAAATTTCTACATATCTATCCTGCAACCAGAACCGGCCCCAGGTCTATCAGCGCCCTGTGTGAGATTTTTTGGTGTACCCTCTCCAACTTGAAATTTAAAACAAATCAATGAATTTTTGGGGCATTTTGTGCACCCTAAATTTTCTCACCCTGTTCAGGCAAACTGCTCGATTGTGCCTTAAGCCAGTCCTGCCTGCAGCTATCCTTTTCCATTTTAAATTTATGTCATCTTATGTGTATATCATCCGAGCAAGAGTAAGCATGCCATTGAGCATTTAGTTTACCCAATCAATTTAAAGCCTTAAAAACATAACTAAAGTCAGGTCTCCTCACAGGTTTCAAAAAATTCCAATTTACAAAAATGAAGTCTTTCTTGGTAAGTGCGCCATTGTATGCTCCTATCTGGTTGCTCTTTTCTGCACCTGTCTGAACAGTTTCACACCCTTCCTAAAATGGGGCTTCCAGACCTGCACAATACTCATGATGGCGAAACCATTGCTTCATACAAATGGGATAACCACCTGATCACTACATTCCTCATTGACAGAACAATGTCCTATCAGCTTGCCACACTACTCAGAAAACTTCATGTCAGACTGTGCAATTATCTTCAGATCTTTTTTATTCTTTATTCTCCAGTATCATGAGTGTGTTACCACCCAACTGGAATGTTATTTTGGGATTATTGTTGCCGATATGCAGTACCTTACACTTCTAAAGGTTATCCTCAATTGTCACTTTTTAGCCTATCTGCATAATTTTTCCAGGCCTTGTTGAAATAATACTTTCTTCACACATGAATGTAGATACAAAACATTTATTGAGCAACCTGAACAGAACCATCAATACTTATGCCATTCCTATCTAAAGGACCAATGCAGTTCATCCCTTTCCTACTAGTGTTAAAATAAGCAAAGGAGTCTTTGCTACTTCTCTTCGCATTCTTAGCCAAAGATTTCTCGTAATCTGCCTAACCCCCCCTTATTCACTTGATTGCAGGCTGATTTTCACTTACTGTTAGTTTTTTTACCCATGATGATTTAAAAACATCTCATGCATTTTTCTTCTCTGCCACTAGTCTCATCAGCTCATCTGATATCCATTTAGGTCTAAGCTTTGAAGAATATCTCCTAGTTTAACTGATACTGTTCAAGATATAAAAAGCTTAGTAGCTTCTATGATTACTTTCCTGAATGTTTCCCATTTAGAATTTGCAGTATGCAACATGGAAAAGAATTTAATGACTGTATAAGTACTACTCATGTTACTAAAACAAAAAATCCTTTCTCTTTACCCATAACAGTAGTTGTCTTTAAGCAAATCCTACATCAACACCCTGTGATCACTGTCCCCTTCTGGGTCTTTTAACTGAAGATTCTTAATGCATGAAGAGTCATTACTGAGAATCTGATTAGGAGTATCTCTCTCTCTCTCTCTCTCTCTCTCTCTCTCTCTCTCTCTCTCTCTCTCTCGTGCTGGTGTAGAAAATAGTCATCCAATAAAACCAGAAAAGTCCTGATGCTGTGTAAGTGATCAATCCACAAATACCAGTCAATATCTGAAAAGTCAAAATCCCTTAAAATAAGACACTGTAATTTACTGTCCCAGTCTACTTGTTCATTATACTCATCGTAGTAATTTGGTTTATATATTCCAACTCTCATTTTTGTTTTTCCAGTGCTTATGTCAACACCAAACTGACTCAACATTCCACTGGTCATTCACACCAACCAGATGCAGTGACTTTTTATGCACTTTTTAACCAAGAAAATAACTTCCCCCCCTCCCCCCTACAGTTAGCATAGCCACCCTACATTCTGCTCTGTGCTGTTGCTGTCTGCCCCATTTCCATTGGCCACCTTTCTGAATTTTCTGTTAAGGGAGACTAGCAGAAAATTCTTGATTGAAACACTCTAGGCTTGTGGCCTCTGTACACTTGTCCAAAATAATAACAAACTACCTATGTGATTACCTCCTCACACATATGTGAGGAGGGGAAATCACATCACACCTATCCAGCTGGCCTTTGAATTTTAACAAGTTGCCAGCCTCAACCACCCATGGAGGCAATTTATTCCATTAATTAACAACTCACTGTCTAAAAGAAAACTTCCCACAATCTGGTCTAAACTTCTTTCCTTCAATTTACAGCTCCTAGTTTTGGAATCATTTATAACTGAAAATTTTCCCATTATTCACTTTACTTTCTCCCTTAATCATGTTCCCTCTAAAGTGCCTGATTGCCAAGCTCTATAGCTCACATATTCAAAGGGAGCTCTTTTTTCAATCTTGCCAGGTGCATCACCTTTCTTCGAACCCTTTCAAAGCAACTCAATGTGTCATTTTTGGTACAGTCTCCATAATTGAAAACAGTATTTTTAGTGTGATCTTACAACTGCCTTGTACAGTGGGATTAAACCACCCTATCTCTACAAGCAAATATTCAAGAAATCACTGACAAGACACCAAATCCTCCATGCCACCTATCTGCACTGCATGGAGACTTCCATGTCCACTCATACTGTAACTTCAAAATCCCTTTCTTTTTTACTTTTCTTCTTTTTTTTAAATTTGGCTCCACTCCATAGTTATTTTGTGGTTCCCATTCTCCAAGTGTAAGATTGAATTTTTCTGCATTAAAACATAGCAACCACATCTCTGACCATCCCTGATGAAGCACTGCTTGATGCTCCAGTGGTCCAAGTATATTCTTAGGGAACCCCCACTTCTTATATTAATACAATCAGACTTTATCCATTATATTTATACCATACTATCCCTATGTGCTGATATATGGTTAGATGTATAGAGTAAACACAAGGATTATCCCCCAAATATTGATATTTATTTTGAATATTTCTATTTGCCATTTAATTTTATACATGCACATGAGTATGCAGCAAATCCAAATTTCCTTAAGGAAGCACTTGAAATTTTTAACAACACTATAAACATATGTTTTAAAATTGATATTATGCATACTCACCATCAGTAGGAGTAGCTGTTGCCATAACTGCACTTCCTCGATGCCTCATTCGAAAAGTAATAGTTCCTAATTCATGCAAGCAAAACAGTGCATCTCTTTGCCAGCAAGAATGTATTTGTACCATTGAAGAATAGCTATGTTCCACTGCAACAATGCCAACTGTCTAAGGCACAAATAAGTAATGATCACATAATGATCAATATGCTTATTTCTTTATCACAAAGGACATTACAAAGCTAATGAAACTGAACTGAATATACACATTTGTTTCTAAAATTAAGCAACACACCTAATTTGCATCGTACACTGGTGTTCAAAGAAAGTGCATCACCTAGGAATTTCACATTTCTAACCCTTTTTCCCGATGATATGTTACATTAATGACTAGCATCACAAATACAAATATAAACAAAACATTTATTAATAGTTAAGGAAAGGCTAAGTAATATCTGACAGGTGCTCTCAAAATATTCCAAAATGAGCATTTGCAACCTTTATACAGTTTTATACAGTTAACAGTTTTGGTAAACACGATAATTATGGCTGAAATATTATCAGAAGCCCTCAAATTTCTTCAGTTTATCATTTCAAATGGAAAACAAACTGAAAAGTTCACCAGGTGCAAACTAATATTGAACCAGCAGAACCGCCTCTTGCCCTGATGACAGCAGCACACTGTCGAGGCATTGACAAGATCAATTTCTGAAGATAATCAACTGACAGTTTGTGGTTCCAAACACGAATTATGGCTTCCTGAAGTTCACAAAGGGGCTTTGGTTTCTTTCTGGCAACTGTAGATTCCACACAATGCCAACTGTTCTCCATAGGATTCAGGTCCAGGCTGTTTCTTGGCCAGCTAAGAGTTGTAATGGATCGTTCTTCCAACCATTTTTTCACCTGTAACAAATGTAAACACATTACTGTCGCACCTCTAATGCAGAAATGAAGCTACAGTAACTACAGAAGTGCCTACTTACACTTTTTGCCCGATGACAAGGAGCAGAGTCTTCCTGAAAGATGCAGTTACCTGGCAGGTTGAAATTGTCTCTAATGGTTGGCAGCAATTTTCCTTCCAATATAGCCAGGTATCCATTGGCATTTATGAAACCTTTTATAAACTGCAGGTGACCTACTCCGTGATACGAAATGCACCCCCACATCATTTGGCTGGTAGGGAATTTCACTGTAGACACCATACAGTCTGGATGGTATTCTTCCCCACATCTACGGCAAATAGTTTGTCTCCCATCAGAGCCATGCAGGTTTAATTTCTTCTCATCCAAGAAAATAACTGACTTCCACTGCTCAGGGGTCCATTTGACATGCTCCTTACACCAAATTAATTGGGCCTTTTTAATTTTTTGTGTGAAGTGGGGCGGCTTCTTAGGACGATGGGGCTACAAGTCTATTTTTGAAGAGGTGTTTTCTGACTGTTGCTACTACTCCTGTATGTTCTTCCCATTCTCTTTTTAGCTCAGATGAAGACGTTTTACAGTTTTTAAGGCATAAGCACTTCAAAATGCGGTCTTGTTTTGGCATAGAGACTCATTTGTGTCCGGTTCCTTTTTTCCTATCAGCAGAACCGGTATTCTTGAGTTTGGAAAGAAATCTACTCACTGTCAACTGATTACAACACTCTATAAGCAATATGACAAGAAGAACATTCTTCATCATGTAAAGCAACAATAGTAATCTTTCTTTCTGGCGTCAACTGCACGTAACTTGCCATCCTGACACAAGCAAGGCATGACTGCAACACTTGCAGAGCGTGTTTATATAGTATAGCTGAAAGTAACAGCTGATGCAATATTACATTATCAGCTTCGTGTGTCAATCTTATCTGATACAATCTGTAAGAAATATTGTCATATGCTTATGTTATTTGGACGACAATTACAATTTTAAGGGTTGATGCACATTCTTTGAACACCAGTATATATTCCATATTTCCTAAACATGCAATGTATAGATTGCTATATAACCAACAGACAGTACTAGCACTGGTTTTAAGTAGTGCATGCAACTTAATATGATCTGACATGGTGATATAGCCAATCCAGAAACACTTTATAAGCAAAGGAAGTGCATTCCTTATTTGGTGAATGGGTAGGTCAAGTCAGGGTTGACAATTTGTTAAGAATGACTAAAAGTGAAAGGGTTTCATTTGTGAATGACTAAAAGGTACCCCTGCTAGAAAGCTTGTGCCAGAAAGACACTGAAAGGCTTGAAGATAGTCTCAAGCAGACAAAGCTAGACAGATCAATGTTCATCGTCCAGAGACTTTGCAAAGGTTCCAAGAGTTAGTGTACTGGTACTAGAACATTTGATGAATGTAAACCTAGGGTAACAACTTTAAATGAAGAAACACAACTCCCATTATTGGCATGAAGACACAGGTTGGCAACACCATCTCAGCTGTTCAGACAGCATGTGCACCAACACAAATTTGCATCCAACACAAATGTCTAAATTTATACCATTCAAAAGTGCAAGCTCTTGACATAATATCATCCACATAAACTTGACAAAGCATCTCAAAACTTTCAATTGGTGTTTTCTTTAGTTCTGTTAAAAAGAGGCTAGTTTGCTGTTTGATTCTTTTGTCTGTCATTTTTCCAGCAAACTGCAAAAACACAAGGTAATGAAAACCTGTCTCACTGTAAAGCCAATGAGTGTTAGAACGTGACCTTGGCAGAAAACTAGAGAACACAGATGACACTTGGTGCGTAGTGGCTGTGTGCACAGTATTGTCATTTAATAGCCACACCCAGTATCAATACAATCTATTTTGTTTTTCCAATATGGCATAAGTGTCTTAATATATATATATATATATATATATATATATATATATATATATATATATATATCTTAAATTATAAGAGAAAACCTCATACCTTTATAGAAGGATTGTAATTCTCTCAACACTGAATCGCGTATAAATGTATTCTTATGTGAATTAGCGTACCATGTTAATTAAATCAATTTATAATTTTTAAAAAAGCTAAGTATTAAAATCATCATGTATTCAATACTCATGTCCAACTTAGCGCATCTGATCAGATCAGATCAAAAATATTTCATTAAAGTTTCCTATATACAGCATTGGTACAGACAATTCATTAACTTTTCAAGAACACTGAATTTAAAATAGTTCCACAACCCATGAGTAAAGTGCAAGTTGTTCTGAAGCGTATGTCAAGATTATCAAGACGATTTCAATTCTCATATTAGCATACATTATTGGTTGGTTTAAGGGGTTGATGGCTGTCGACTTTCCACAAATCTTCTCGATGTGCTAGGTTGGATATGAGTATTGAATACATGATGATTTTAATACATAGCTTTTTTAAAAATCATAAATTGATTTAATTAACATAGTACACTAATTCACATAAGAATACATTTATACACGATTGAGTGTTGAGAGAATTACAGTCCTACTATAAAAGTATGAGGTTTTCTCTTATAATTTAAGATTAATAATAATAGGACATATTGGGCTTTATTGCTCTTTCATTTTTGATTAATAAAATAAATATCCCCAAATTCAACTATTTTATCCCTCTACTACATCAAAACTTCCAACTTAATGACAACCTTGAACTTTTCATCAAAAAATTAGAAAGACCTTGAATAATACTGAAACCAGGAAGTCATCTGGTGCTGACACCATTTCTCCAGATATTCTTAACCTGTGTTTCAGGGTTAACTCTTATTACAAGATATTTTTACAATTTCTAATTATAGATGTGTTTTTACGGTAGCATGAAACCTAACCATCTCAGCTTGCTTCTAAGCTGGAAGAAAAATCTCTACTATTTTCTCCCTTTGTTCCTCTACTAAGAATTCAAGAATTTTGTTCAAAGGATAAAAAACAGCCACTATAAACCTATGAATTTTTGCACTCCTACTAGCAGTTAACTGCAAAATGAATAATTCTGACTAGTGAGAATTACTATTTAAAAACAAAGAGTTTAATTAACTTGTTTAACTTTTGGAAACTTCTCATTAAAAACAGAAGGATCTTTATACATTAATAAAATACTCAGAAAAATTGTAATGACCAATACAATTTTAGAAAATAATGCTTTTGTAAGCAGTTCTCATCCCTTCCTAATATGGATTTTTTATTCACATTCCATTCCATTCCATTATTTAACAAAATGGATGCAAGCTCTGCCATTGTTAATGAGAATTTGCCAAAAATGAGGCTGAAGCTCTTCTCTTCAATTTAAAAAAAAGTATTTAAAAAACAGTACTCATTTGTGGTTTTGAAGCAGAATTTAAAAAAAAGTTGCACTAACCTGGTTAATTTCCAAATCTAAAATAAGGACTTCACGTGGGTATAGAAGGAGAAGATGATGTCGGTATGCCCGATGATAGCTTAATTGCAAACATTCATTCAGAGTTACTCCTTCACCACTAGAATTAACAAAGATCAGGATATCGCAGATTAAAATTTAAAAAAAAGAAAAAAAAAAAAAAAAAGTCTTCTTTTGTTTATTGTTTAGACAAAATATGAAATATTAAAGGTTTTTAGACAAAAACCTTTAATATAAAATTTAGCACAAAAATTTGTGTAAAATCACATTACCACAGAACAACCCCAAATGAGATAAAAGTATACTATATTGTTGTCTTTTTTTGAAAATTATTATAAGTTATTCATAAAATAATATGAAAAATATTTTTATTATATAAAGGCACACTTTTCATTAAATGTATTGATTATAACAGTTCACTGTGTAGAATCAATAAATTAATGGGAATTCAGAACTTTACACATGAAAAATCATTGACGACAAGATCCACTTATAACATCCATATTATCTAAGCAACAATTCATAGCAGCCACGAACTGAATACTGGCCTCTACAGCTGTAAGTGCAGTTAGAATACCTCAATTCATGTCGCAATGAACTTAGATCATACATCATTCAGCCACTACTAAACAACTTAAATCCTGTGCTCTTAAAATGTTGAAGGGTAGACGATGAGTGAGAATCTCAATTGAGTAAACTGCTTAAACCTACTAGTGATCCCCCAGATTCCTTGCAACTAACTAGCAAACCTGTTCTTTCTTATGCACAGGCTACAGGAATATATACTCCTATACATGTTGCCAAGAAGTCTCCTGCTAAACCCCCAGTTCAGCAACGTGTTATTTTGATCAAGGCTGCTGATGGTAGTCCCTTTTCTATCAGCGAGGAAGTTCGTCAGAAGATTAAAACAAAGTTAGCTCCTGAAATGAAGGAAGTCCATATTAAATCTATGAGGAAAATTTGTGTCAATGGGGTACTGATTGAGACAGCTTCCTCAATTGACTTAGATAAAATAAAAGGATGTTCTAAGTTACAAGATTGTGGTTTAAGGTTGGAGACCCCCCAGAAAGTTGGGACCTACTGTCGTCATTTATGATGTTAACAAAGGTGTGAAAATAGATGATATACTTGATTTTTTGTATCATAAAAATCTGAAAGACCTGGGTTTTACTGAAGACTAGGTTTAGGAACAAATTAGGCCCAGATTTTCTACACACCCAAGATTAAACAAGTCTACCACTAATTGGATCCTGGAGGTTTTGGGCCAGGTTAGAAAAATGTTGCTTGTAACACACACACACTGTTAAAGACTATACCATAGTGCTTAGGTGCTTTAAGTGCCTAGGCTATGGTTACTCTGCCTGTATTTGCGCATGTTCAGGATCTACAAACTTGTGGCCAACTGTGGCTCTGTGGGACATAACCTCAGTGATTGTGAGAATAAGGACAAACCTCCAGAATGTCCTAACTGCAAGAAGAAGAAGAAAAGGAATTGCACTCACGTTTACCATGACACCAGCTGCCAGGATTATCTAAAAGCCTTGGGACTTGTTTGTGCAAAAACCAATTATGAGTAATATAATTATAAATACAAATACTCCTTGTGTAATATCAAGTGCAAAGATCAATTTCTTACAATTCAACTACACAAGAGCAATTTCTGTTATGAATGATCTGACTATGATTGTTCTTGAGAAAAACCATACAGGTATTGGCTCTCCAAGAGCCTTATTCGCATAAAGGGGCTAATCAAGGGTTTGCCTTTGAGATTCAAGGTTGTTCCTTCTGATCCTATCTCTGTTGGCTCTGGAGACAATGCCGGTCACAGAAACTGGGCTGCCATTGTTGTTGCTGATTCTTCTCTCATCATTACTCGTATAGTATGTCTTTGTTCTACTCATGCGGTATGTGCCTCTATCGAAGGCTCTTTTGGTCAGATATTTGTTGTGTCACTATATTGTCAATATCGAGAACCCATTCAACCATTTGACTATATTGAGAAGGTGCTTCATACACTCGATCAGAAGAATGATCTCTTGCTAATGGATTCTAATGCAAGTTCTGTTTATTGGAATAGCCCTATAACTGAAGAGAATTCCACCAGAAGAGAATTCCAGAGGGCTAGGAGGTGACCTTATCGCAGTAATCTGGAAATTACAGTCTTACAAACTAGATATAGGAATGCCCAAAGATGTTACCACAAACACAAAAGAGCTTCGTGGGAAGGCCTTGGAAACTCTCAGGGAAATACTAACCTGCGGGGTTTAGTTTATAAATTGGTCAACAATAAATTATCTCCTGGTGAGGTTTTTACATCAATACACTCTGATGGTTGCGAAGCGCTCTCTCTTGGGTTGAGTCGATAAATAAAATAATGGATGTCATCATACATCAAGATGGCTTAATCGTTAATACAGAACAGTCTACTATTATAGAGGAAAACTTGAATTATTCTGGTCCCTCTACTGAACTGCCTTTTTCCAAGGATGAGGTGGATTGTGCTATTATGAGCTTGAAATCTGGGAAGTGTTCTGGATTTGACAGACTGGAAGTCGAAGTCCTTAAAAGAGCTTGGAGAATTATACCTGATTGATGTATTAATCTTTCTCTTTAACTCCTGTCTATGGGCTGGTCTTTTCCCAAAGGTTTTGAAGATAGCCATTTTGAAAATTCTCATTAAGGGTCCTCAAAAACTGGCTAATGATCCTCTCTCGTTACAGGCCGATAGCCTTCTTGCCTGTTATGGGAAAAGCCTTCAAAAAACTCATTGCCGGAAGACTTATTTCTGATATTTGTGTAGAGGACTTATGTCTCCTTGTCAGTATGGGTTTGTGAAGGGACGTGGAACCGAAGATGCCATACATAAATTGCTTGAATACTGTGACCAGACATATCCTGTAAATACCTGCTGGGTCTCTTTGTGGACTTCGAGGGGGGGGGGGGGCTTTTAACACTCTTTGGTGGCAAAGTGTACTCGAGAGGCCCAAGTTTCTATGCCCTTATTCTGTACTCTCAGGAGTTACTTTTCTGACTATCTCATCAAAGTAAGTTGTGACTTAAATGAAACCTCGAGAGTTGTTATCAGAGGCTGCCCACAGGGGTCCATTCTTGGGCCCCCTGTGTTGGAACATAGTTTTTGATAAATGGCTGAGTAAAACTTTCTCTAATGTTTGAATGGTAGTGCATGCTGATGATCTAACTATCTCGGTCAGCAGAAATTCTAGAAAACAACTGGAGAACACTGCAAGCTTGGTACTAATGGAATTATCCAACTGGACCTTAACTCATAAACTTCAAATTTCATCTACCAAAATGTTCCAGATGCTTCTGAAAGGAAGGTTGGCTCCTAATCATCCCCCTGCAATCAAATATAAGAGAAAGGTGATACACTATAGTTCTACATTAAATATGTTGGTATACTACTGGATGACTATCCAAGTTTCCTACCGCATGTGAAGTATGTCAAAGATAAATGTAAGGTTCAGATGGTAAAACCAAGGCAGACTGCGAAACGAGATTGGGGAATTAAAGGACACACGTTGCAACTCTACTATAATTGCATGTTCTTGGCAATTATTTCCTATGGTGCTGGAGCTTGGGGGTTTCATGCCAACAAAGTTGTGATTATTAATCAACTGCAGCAAGCTCAAAGATCTGCTCTTCTTTTGATGTTACGGGCTTGTAAAACTACGCCCACTGCTGCCTTACAGGTCCTACTTGGCAAACTCCCAATTGAGTACCAGATACAATACAGGTACCTTCTTTTTCATTTGAGAAGGAATATCCCTGTCCTTTGGTGGTGTTCAGTTAAACCTAGAAGAAAGTTTAACTAGTGAAAAGAAGAGACTGCATACAAATTTTGTCTTCTTGTGGCAACAGGACTGGCCTTCTTCTTTGGTCGGCTCTGTAACAAGAGAATTTTTTCCTGAGGTGAAAGAGTTTCTCAAAAAAGATCTAATCTGGATGTCACCAAGTCTGTATGGAATGTTTCTTCTAACAGAACATGGTAGTTTAAATAAGAAGTTGTTTAAATTGGGTCTCTCAGACAATCCCCTTTGTTTTTGTGGAGCTGTTGAATTTGCTGACCACGTTCTCTTTGATTATCCATCTTACTGTGATCTTAAGACTGAACTGGAGTCATCAGTTCCAAACTTTTCCCAGGCTGTAAAAAGGACATTGGTGTAAATGGAAAATGTTATTATCACCTTAAACTCTTTTGCTGGCAGAACTTTCAAAAGATGAGACTTTATGCGTCAATCAGTGTCTCCTTAATTGAATGAGAACGTCACCATTATACTGAATTCTGTTAACACAAGTTGTTCTTAAATTGCATCTTCATGATATACTTGACTGCTGAGTGTTTCTCTGCTTAGAATCTAGTAGATAACATCTTTTGCCCTGTTTATGCTGTGCACTTTGATCCGCTATGCATTTTTGCTGTCAGTAGAACAAATTGTTATGGAAATGATGTGCTTGTGAACTTTCACCTTGTTTGGAAGCTACAGGTGCGTGGCTTATGAACTTTCATCTAGTCTGGAAGTCACAAGAAAGTCTGTTGTACAATTGGTAATTGTTGCAATATTGCAAATATTCTGTCACTTCTGTTAGAAATGATGTAATTGTTATAATGTAAATATTGTATTGTTGTTGATCATCTTGGTTTTAACTTACTGCTTGTGAAACTCATGCATGTGAACCTTGTTGGAAGCCGCAGGAATATTGTGTATTTGTAATTGGTTCCTGAGAGCTGGACTTAATGTATAATTGTATATATTGTTTAGTTGGTCTAGCTTATGCCCTGACTGGATTAAGTGTCAAATATGTGTAATCATTAATGTCTGCTTTTTTTATGAACTTTCATTCTGGAAGACATAAGTGAGTCTTATTTGCAAACTTTCACTTCTGGAAGTTACAAGTTGACTGAAGATTAAATTTTAAATTTCCAGGTATTAGTTGGAGGTCGACGTAGTTCCTCTGATGTCATCAGAGGAACCTAAGGTCAATCATTCTTTGGCTTATAACTTATTCTGCTGGTAATGTCACTGTTATTATTACAGTGGCCTTATGCCTTTTGTGTAAGGTTTGAGTTTGGTATATGCACATTTAAACTAATTAATTGTGCTGTATATGCTTTGATAATGTATTTAATGGTTATGTTTAATTAGCTTTGATGTTCTGATGTCTAATTACACTGAGAATGTTGTGATAAAGTTGTTATTGAGATTTGAGTAATATACTCAATTTTTAACTTCTTGCTCTACCTTGTCTTTGATCTGAAGATGTATTTAAATATATTTTAGCCATTCTACTGGTCATCTGGCTACTTAAGTTGTTTGCTTAGGATGACCTTTCTTTTATTTTATGAGTGTTAACCTGTTAGAAATTTTATATAGAACTACTGATATTGTTGATTGTCCTGAAGACAATTTTGTGTAGTTACATAGCTACTCTGCTCTCTCCACATGATGTTAAACAGCGGCTAATGGGAGAACCATGGGGTCTGCAATCAACATATGAATAAATGAAATGTGCTCTCGAAATGCACTTTCTCTCCTGAATGGAACATCTGTCTGGTGAGGCAAATTCCGAAAGTTCAAACACCAATGCTGAAAAAGAATTTTAGACCTATTTCCAATTTATCATGCATTCTGAAATGATTCAAAAGAGTCTTCTGCCTGTTTCCACCAAGCAGATTCTTCTAGCTATCCAAAATTCATTACTCACTGCCAAATGGATCAAAAGTTACCTGTCTCTTGGCCACAACCTACAGTATCCCATCCACATTTGGGCAGAAAGAACTCTCCATCACTTACACTGACACCGAAGCAGCTTCTGATGTCACTTGAGTACCTTCTCTCCTGTTACAGCTCAAGGAGCACTTCTACATAGGAAGTGCAAGGTGGCAGAGATACCTTGCACTTCCTTTCATCACTCCTCCTTAATCATTCAATAGTACTTCATGCTCATTATAAAATTTATTTCAGCCACATTCACTCACTGTGATTTAGGGCAGTCTTTGATAGCAAATTAAGATTTAACCATCACATTTATAAACTCTTCAACTGCACTGCATGCCTCAAGTGTAAATCAAAACAACATCTGTATTACATCTCAGATAAGGCTGTAATAACTGTGAAATATGTAAAGTCTATTGTATACCACCACTACTTTATGCTGCAGAGATCTGGACTTCAGCTGCACTGACCATAATCAAACACACTTTTGCAGAAGAATTTTGGCTCCTCGAGTGGCAAGCTACAAACATGAGACTCCGCCTCAGCTCTATACAACAGCAATATATGGAGCTGGGGTAGGATTCTATGCGTTGACCATAGGTATCTGACTATGATTGTTCTTGAGAAAAACATACAGGAATTGGCTCTCCAAGAGCCTTATTCGTATAAAGGGGCTGACAAGGGTTTGCTTTTGAGATTCAAGGTTGTTCCTATTAGAGGACAGATCCTTTTGTCTGTAAGTTAGGCCCTCCCCCTAACTTAAAGACAAAAGAAGATCCCAGAATCATAAATTCCCCACAATTCTCTCCAGTCCCACATACATATTTGAGATCACTTCATCCCTTATCAGATTAGCATTGGCATATGATGCGAGCAAGCAAGCTTATACAGCATCAGCCAAAAAAAAAAAAAAAAACTTCCACTTCATCCCTCCGTTCGTTCGAAATACCTGTCAAGCTGAGCCTTAAATTTATTTAGGCTATCAACTTCCACAACAAGGGATAGAAGTCTGTTCCACCAACCAACTACCTGCTGGCTAAATGCAAATTTCCGCACATCTATCCTACATCTGTCTTTCCTCTATTTGAATTTATGGCCTCTCAGGTGATTATTCTGAGCAAGAGGCAGAACTCCATCAGCATTGAGCATACTCAAACCATTTCAAGGCTTTATACACCTCTATCAGATCACCTCACCAGTGAATAGTCTCCAGACACTTGTAATTTGCAAAATTTAAGCCTTTCTTCGTAAGAGCAATAATTTTGTTCCATTCACTAATCTTGTTGCCCTTCTGTGTAGTCATTCCAGCTGCTCTACATCCTTCTTGAAATCAGGCCTCCAGACCTGTATACAGTACTCAAGGTGTGGCCTCACCATCACACAAAGGAATAATCACCTCCTTATCCCTACTAGAAAAATTCCTGTATATCATTGATAAGACACCATGAGCTACTTTTGCAGCCTGTCTGCACTGCTCAGAGAACTTCATATCTGCCTGCACAATTACCCCCAGGACCTTTTCATTCCACTGTCACTGTCAGTGTAGTACCACAGAGTTGATACATTGCTCTGGGGTTGCTGTTTCCCATGTGTAGTACTTTACATTTGTCAATGTTAAACTTCATTTGCCACCTCTCAGCCCATCTGCTCGACCTTTCAAGATCCTGTTGCAGCAGCATAGATTCAGTAGTGTCCTTAACAACCCTGCCAACCTTTGTATCGTCTGCAAACTTGGACATTAAGCTTGATATACCATCATCAATATTTATGAAAACAGTAATGGCCCCAACACTGAACCCTGTGGGACTCCATTAATAACATTAGTCCACGAAGAGCAGCACCCATTGATTACCACCCTCTGTCTTCTCCCACTGAACCATCCTTTTATCCATTGTAGCAACTTACCCGTAATACCATTCTGCTCCAATTTGTACAGTAGTCTTCCATGCACAACAGTGTCAAAAGATTTCCTGAAATCCAAGTATATGATATCAAAATTATTTTTAATCCTGTTCCTTTTTAACCATGTCATAATATCTAATCAAATTTGTCAGACAAAGACTTTTTCTTAACAAACCCACGCGGTGTCTGAATTATTGCTGCAATCTTGTTTAGATGATCTTGCAATGCATCTTTAACCATTGACTCCTTTATTTTACCCAGAACAGAAGTTAAACTAACTGGTCTGTAATTACTCGTGTCACCCTTCGATCCCCTTTTATGAATTGGGGATACATTTGCACATCTCCAGTAAGTGGGGACTTCCACTGAGTCCAAGGATGCTCTCATAATTATGACTAAGGGTTTGCTCTTCCTTTGCTGCCTCCTTCAATATAACTGGATAGATCCCATCCACCCCGGTGCCTTTCTTATGTTTAACTTCAACAATTTCTCCTCCACTTTATTCTCAGTTATTACAAAATCATTAAGCACCCTGCTACAATTTGATAAACTTCTGGGATTTTCAAACCTTAATAACTCCTCATGTGTGAATGTAGATGCAAAATACTCATTCAGTTTGTTTGCTATCTGAGCAGGGTCATAAACAGTTGAACTATCAAAATCAAGTGTACCAATCAGATTCATCCCCTTCCATTTAGAGTTTATATAAGTAAAGAAATCCTTGCTGTTTTTCTTAGCATCCTTTGCCAGCCTAACCTCCTTTGTGACTTGATTACAGACTAGCTTATATCTGCCATAGGCTTCTGTGTCACCTGATAATTTATATGCATTCCATGCATTTTTTTTCTCTGCCATGATTCTCATTAGTTCATTTGACAACCATTTACGCCTAAACCTTGAACAATATTTCTTAATAGGTATGAAACTTTTAGTAGCTTCCACGATTAATTCCTTGCATGCTTCCCACTTAGAATTTGCTGTTGGTAACATCATCAGTTGATCCCACTGTACAGAATTTAAAAACTGTCTGAGACCACCGTAGTCACCTTTATGGAAGCAAAAACCCTTTCCTTTACCCCTGATGGTAATTATATCTTTAAGTAAATCCCACATCAGTACACTGTGATCATTGCCACCTAGTGGTTCCTTTATCTGCAAATTCTTAATACACAAATGATCACTGCTGATAACCAGATCAGAAGTATTACCCGCTCTGGTTGCCTCTTGAACATGCTGCTGCAGAAAACAATCATCTAATAAATCCACAAAAGTCTTACTAGTATGTGAGTGACCAACCCACAAGTTACAGTCAATATCTGGGAAGTTAAAATCCTCCATTATAAGACATTATGATTTACTAGATCGCTATTTCTCTCTACAATTGTTCATTGTTTTCATTAAAGTCATTAGGCCTATAACACACTCCTACTCTTATTTTTGCTTTCGCAGTGCTTATGTCACATCAAACTGACTCCACAGTGCACTGTTCATCTGTATTAACTGTATGCACTTCTTTTGATTTTATGTTTTTCCTAATTAACAGCCTAACACCTTCCTATCCTGTCTATCCTTTCTGTGCACATTGTACTCCCCAAATTCAGGGGAGGTACCAGCAGATTGGAGATGTGCAAATGTGACCCCAATTCACAAAGGAGGATCAAAGGCTGACACAAGCAATTATAGACCTGTGAGTTTAACTTCTGTTCCAGGAAAATTAATGGAGGCACTAGTTAAAGAAGCACTGCAGGATCATTTAGACAAGACTTCAGTTATAGCTCGGACACAGCATGGTTTTGTTAAGGGGAAGTCTTGCCTGACCAATTTGATTGGATACTATGATGCAGTCACAAAGGAACTGGATGCAGGGAATAACTTTGATATTATATACTTGGATCTTAGTAAGGCTTTTGATACTGTTGCACATGGAAGACTGCTGCACGAATTGGAGGAGTGTGATATTGGAGGCAAATTGCTGCTGTGGATAAAGGGGTGGCTGAGGGGGAGAAGACAGAGAGTGGTAATCAATGGACACTGCTCATCGTGGACTAATGTTATTAGTGGAGTCCCTCAGGGTTCAGTGTTGGGTCCATTATTGTTTTCTGTATTCATAAATGATATTGATGATGGTATATCAAGCTTAATGTCGAAGTTTGCAGACGATACAAAGGTAAGCAGGGTTGTCAAGGGCACTACTGACACTATGCTGCTGCAACAGGATCTGGAAAGGTTGAGCAGATGGGCTGAGAGGTGGCAAATGAAGTTTAACATTGACAAATGTAAAGTACTACACATGGGAAACAGCAACCCCAGAGCAACGTATCAACATATCAGTGGTAGAGAATGAAAGGGACCTGGGGGTGGTTGTGCAGGCAGATATGAAGTTCTCTGAGCAGTGCGGACGGGCTGCAAGAGTAGCTCATGGTGTATTGTCAATGATATATAGGAATTTTTCTAGCAGGGATAAGGAGGTGATTATTCCCTTGTATACGGCAATGGTCAGGCCACACCTAGAGTACTGTATACAGGTCTGGAGGCCTCATTTCAAGAAGGATGTAGAGCTGCTGGAACGAGTACAGAGAAGGGCAACAAGATTAGCGAATGGAACAAAGGGGTGCTCTTACGAAGGAAGGCTTAAGTTTTGCAAATTACAGTGTCTGGAGACTAGGCACCAGCGAGGTGATCTGATAGAGGTGTATAAAGCATTGAATGGTTTGAGCATGCTCAATGCTGATGGGATTCTTCCTCTCGCTCAGAATAATCACCTGAGAGGGCATAAATTCAAATTGAGGAAAGACAGATGTAGGATAGACGTGCGGAAATTTGCCTTTAGCCAGTGAGTGGTTGGTCGGTGGAACAGACTTCCATCCCTTGTCGTGGAAGTTGATAGCCTAAATAAGTTTAAGGCTCAGCTGGACAGGTATTTTGAACGAACAGAGGGGTGAAGTGGAATTGTTTTTTTTTTTTTTTTTTTTGGCTGATGCTGCATAAGCTTGCTTTCTTGCATCAAATGCCTCTACTAATGCTAATGCTAATTCCAATTCTGCATTCCTAATATCTTTGTGACATGTCAAACAATATCTGGCTTTGATGCACCTATTGTTATTCTTAGTTACTCTAATGCATCCCATATATTCACCTGTTTCACGATGACTGCCATCAGTCCCTGAAACCTCCAGCACCACTCGCTCCTGGCCGCTGCTTATTCTAATAGAAGTAGTGCAAGAATCACCTTCACCTCTGTCTGCGGCTACTTTTAATCTTTTAGTCTGTGAATCCCCCCCTAAGCTAGAAGTTTTCCGACCCACCTAACACTGCCTCGATAGCATCAGCAAATATACTTGCACCCTTTCTATTTAAGTATATCCCATCCCTGTAGAAGCAGTCTTTTCTGTTAACAAGCACAGACCACGCTGAAAAAAAATTCTACCTCTTGAGCCTTGCACATTCTGTCCAGAGCCAAATTGATTGACAAGACTTATCATATTCTCCCTCCTATGTCAGATGAACAAATGAGACTTGTGGCAGAGAAGAAAAATGTATGGGATATATATAAATTATCAGGTGACACAGAAGACTATGGTAGATAGAAGCTAGTCTGTAATCAAGGGACAAAGGAGGTTAGGAAAGTGAAGGCATTATTATGAGAAATCTTTGGCAAAGGAAAACAGCAAAGACTTCTTTACTTATGTAAACTCTAGAAGAAAGGGGATGCTATAAAAGTTTGGTTTCTTGAATCATATGCCTCTACTAATGCTAGTGGTAATAATCTTAAATATAGGATACTTCTTAATTAAGGAGATTCCCCAATGGGAATAAATCTGAGTCAAATTGTTTAAGCAACATGATTCAACAAAATTAGTGATGAGTTATAACTGTTTCACAGATGATACAAGCTTGCAGCCAATGTTCTCAGAATGCACTATGACTGCTGCTGATCTCTGCCACGAGTTCCATTTTTGCTGATGTTTGTAACAGATCTCAAAAGTAAATGAAGTGCACACATTTGTAAAGTATGTCAATATGCTTTTGATCTTTGGACCACATGTCAGAAGTTGTGCAGCAGAATGTACAGATTCCCTAATCAGTACGCATCTTTTCTTAATATGGAACATCAAATATTCAAGAGGGAATATCATTCCATTCAGTGTCTATCTATATGCTGTGCAAATGAAGCAGCTGATAAAAAACCTGAACCAAATTCACAACAATCCAAACATCAGCACATACCACAAAGCAACACTCATTAAGTGTTCTAGTCTTGTATGTAACAGTCTTCAAAGAGCGCCATCAGTATTGGCACCATACATAGGAACTGTTGCCAATTGATAATTTTATGGCAGGTTGTTTGCTAATGACGTGCCTGATCAGTGTCCATAATCCAAGGTTTCTTCTGTGACCAGAGACCCTGGTCACAGAAGAAGCACGATTATCTCACCCGAGCAGGGAAATCTCATACAATATAGTAGCAATTATCTATCAATATATAAGTAACGAAGAATTTTAATTAAATACCATTTGCCACAATTATAAAATCAAGAGTGATCCTTTCAATGCATAGACTAATCTTTTGAGAAATTTCCTGATGAATTAAAAATATGCTCTCCTGTCTTACAAGTAATATATCTACATACATTTTTTGCATGCAATGCTCCGAGATGCAGTAAGATATCCTGCTGCCATACATATGCATCAGGTTCATACATACGAGGGGGATATCAAAAAAGTTCGTACCCTTACCTAGAAATAATAGCCCTAGAAAGGTGAAATTTCACAGGAACTTTAATCCTTTTCTATGTACTCTTCATGTATAGTAACACATTTCTCTCATCTATGGAACAGTTCTTTAATCCCTTGTTCATAGAAGTCTGCACTTTTTGCCTGAAACCATGATTCCACTTCATTGACGACTTCCTGAGATGAACCAAAGCGACATACACGCAATGATTTCTTCATTTCTTGAAACAAGAAGTCTGGCAGTGTTGGGTCGGGAGAATAGTACTGCAGTAGTTCGAAGTCACACTGGGCAGCTAAGTTGGTGGTGGCAATGGCCGTGCGAGCCTGTGTATTGTCTGATAGAAGACTGACAGCTCTGATTAACATTTCTTACCTCTTCACCTTCAAAGAATCGTGTAACTTTATACGGTAAGTGTGGAACCACAAGGTAAGTAATTTGTCAGGATAACCCATTTTTTGTCCCAAAACACGGACAATATCACCTTCTTCGCAGATGGAGCACACCTCCTTCCCACCTTTTTGGGAGCTGGAGAGGAGGTGTGCTTCCAATGCTTTGACATGTCTTTAGTCTCCGGATCATACCGGTACACCCAGCATTCGTCATTTGTCACCAACCGATCAAAAAAGTTCTCAACATCTGCATGTAAATATAAATCAAACAGTTGGTAAGAACATTGCTTCTGCAAAGGCATCAGCAATAGTAGTAACAGTAATAGAGGCATGTGAAGCAAGAAAGCAAGTGTATAAGCTTATGTAGCATCAGCCAAAAAAAAAAAAAAAAAAAAATTCACACAACCATTCCCTCTAAATGTTTGTCCAGTTACACCCTGAATTTATTTAAGCTATCAACTTCCACAACGACAGATGGAAGTTTGTTTGAGCAATTAACCACCCACTGGCTAAAGGAAAATTTCCACACATCTATTCTATAACTGTCTTTCCTCAATTTGAATTTATGCCCCGTTAGGTTTGTAATCTGAGCAAGTGGAAGAATTTAGCACACTCAACCCATTCAAGGCCTTATACACCTCAGTCAGATCACCTCGCAGGTGCCTAGTCTCCAAGCCTCTGCAATTTGCAGAACTTAAGCTTCTCTTGGTAAGAGGATCCCCTTCATTCCCCTCACCAATCTTGTCCTTCTCTGTACATGTTCAAGCAAATCTACATCCTTCCTAAAATGAGGCCTCCAGACCTATAAGCAGCACTCAAGGCATGGCCTGACCATTGCCTTATACAAAGGGATAATCATCTCCTTTTCCCTGCTAGCAAAATTCCTGTATATCATTGACAAAACCCCATGACCTGCTCTTGCAGCCTGTCCGCACTGCTCAGAAAACTTCATAAATGACTTCACAATTACTCCCAAGTCTTTTTCATTTCTACCAACCCTAAGTGTAGTACCACAAAGTTGGTACATTCCTCTGGGGTTATTTCTACCCATATGCAGCACTTTGCATTTGTCAAGGCTAAATTTCAGTTGCCACTTCTCAGCCCATCTGCCCAAATTTTCCAGATCCTGTTGCAGTAGCACACTGCCATTACTCTCATTAACAACCTTGTCAACCTTTGTATCATTTGTCATATAAAATGCTGTGGGCAGATCCATAACTAATTCCCACTGCAATGATAAAAGCAATGGTCTCACTGTCTGTGGATGTTGATGGCCTTCCTTCTCTTAGTTCATCAAAGACACTTGTACGACTGCACTGCAACTTCCGTTTCCACTTTTTTACAGTGTCATAGGATGGACAATTCTGCCCATACACAGCTTTTATTTCTTCGTCCATTTCCCAAGCATTCTTGCTGTGCAAATTCAGGAACTTGATCACTGCTTGATACTCCACTTTGTCAACCATAGCATGCTTCCTCAGATTCTGGGCTCAACCTCTGATGTATGATCACCTACGGGAATGAAATTTCACACGTTTCGTTAGTTACTGAAAATGCAGACAACTTATATTATAAACGGCATCTTCCTACTGATGTTTTTTCTAGGTCAGGGTATGAACCTTTTGATACCCCCTTGTACGTATTCTGACACAATAACAAATCAGGCACAACCATAACTAGCAATGTGCATAACAGAAACAATGGGGAACAGGTAGAATGGTTTGCACATTCACCAGCTTTGAACAACTTGTGGAACATTAAAATATTTTATTTATTATTTTAACTATATACAGAGACTCTTAATAACTCAAAGTTGAAGGGAGAAAAAAACATTACATTATCAATAATTCAACTTATCAAGTTTTACTGTTTTTCTAATTGTTGTTGTTATTGTTATTTTGGTTTTTAGGAGCATTAGCAACTAAGGCCATATTGCTCCGGGAATATGCGGTGGTCATTCCCTGACCTTTCCGCATCCTCCGTATTTGGTGGTGACGGGCTCGAACCCCTGTCTAATCAAGAAGCGTGTGCTACGCACTGCTGCTCCTTCCCACCTGGCTACGGAGGCGCCTATTCTAATTAAGAAGGGTGACCATTTAATTTGTGGACTCGTGCAAGATCTTATCTTAATTGTCATCATCTGAATCTTCTGTGGATTTCTTCTTCTTCTTGAAATACTCTCCCTTGAACTTTACGCATGTTTACCACTGTTGTAACCATGCATTAAATGCTTCTTGCAAGCCACTTTTCAAAAGATTGCAAAGTGCTTCTATTGTGTCTCTGTCAGCATTGTTGTTGGACACAAAATGCTTGCCTTTCAGAGTTTTCTTTAGACATGGAAACAGGAAGAAATCACACAGGGCTAAATCCAGTGAATGAGGGAGATGTGGCAGAACCTCGGCACCTATGGCAGTGATCACAGGTGGCACAATATTAGCTGTATGGGATTGTCATTGTCTGGCATTGTCTTGGAGAAACCACTTCACACCGGAAAGTTTTTGCCGTTTCTCACAAATGGTGTGCCGAAGTTGACAATGAGAACCTCAGAGTATGCTTCCTAATTCATAGTTGTTCCACAAGGCACAAAATATGTAATAAGAATGCCTTTTATGTCAAAAAACACAAGAACCATTTGTTTGGCAGCCAAACGAGAAGCTCGAAATTTCTTAGGTCTTGGTGAATCAGAATGCTTCCACTTACTCTATTGTTGTTTTGTCTCTGGATTGTAGTGAAAAAAATCCAAGTTTCATTACAAGTCATTATTCAATTTAAGAAGTTTTGACCTTGTGTTTCAAAACAATCAAGCATTTCTTTGCACAGGTCTACTCTTTGCTGTTTTGTTCTGGAATTAAATTGTGTGGAATTCAGCAGGCACAGATCTGTGACATTTTCAGTTGATTTTTCACAATATTGTGAGCACTACCATATGAAATGGACCTTCTAACAGCTAATTCACAAAGAGTAAAATTGCCTGTCTTCATCCAAGATTTCCTGGATTTTGCGATTTACTCAGGAGCTGTTGGGAAGGAAGGCTGACCAGGTCTTAGGTCATAAGCAACAGACTCATGCCCTTCACTGAATCACTTATGTCATTTAAATATGGCTGTCCTGCCAAGACACTCAATACCATATGTTTCAATCATTCCTTTAGTTATTTGATGAATTAAGCTCCATCTGACACAATAGCAAATCACATATCGCTGTTCAATCTGTATGTCCAACATGATACTTTCTTCAAAATGATCATTAGTGAAATGCGGCTAAAAAAAAAAAAAAAACTCTTCATGCAACACTAGCTCAAAAAGTACTGCTATTTACTTTTTGAGCTACTCAGCACACACAGTCTGCTCAGTAGCGACCAGGAAGAGTGCCTCTCATGGCAGTTATGGAAAGTTTGTGCGGTAAACATAAAACCTTGAACCAGTCCACGAATTAAATGATCACCCCTAGTAAAGCATATTATTGTATAAAAAAAAAAAACTGAAAAAATACAGCAGCCTTACAGATACATTTTTTAACCATGCAATTTGTAACTAAAATCTAAAAAAAAAAAAAAAAACAGCTTTATAACAGAACTGTATTATATTGTATTAAAAAAATGTAAACTTATACACTTAATCTATTTAAATATTCAGTAAGAAGGGTGTGGCACATTTTCTGTTATTGATTTCATTCCATATCATTATGATTTATTGTACAGAAATTATTTTCTATTACAGCTGGAAGACCTTCAATAAATCTACATAGTATATTAGCATTAGCAGAGGCATACAATGCAAGAAAGCAAGCTTATGCAGCATCAGCCAAACCCCCCCCCCCCATTTCAACCTCTCCATTTATTCCAAATGCTGTCCAGCTCAGCCTTAAATTTATTTAATCTATCAACTTCCACAACGACAGATGGAAGTTTGTTCCAGCAATTAACCACCCAATTAACTAGACAGAGTTTTGGAGCAAATGGATGGGTGAAATGGGAAGGTTTTTTTTTTTTTGGCTGATGCTGTATAAGCTTGCTTTCTTGCATCATATGCCTCTACTAATGCTAATGCTAACTAAGTCATAACACAAACTGGTGCATAATATGCTCTTCACTTTCAAACAATTCATGTGCAATTATGTGAAGATAAGTTGTATTCTGTTCAAAAAATGTTGTATAATTTAATTAACAAAAGTTTACAAATAAAATTACTCGATCAGAAAAACTTCAGATATGTTTCTGTTGGAACATTCTGCCAACTATCCTCAATGAAACAAGAACAAGGAGAGTTAGAAATGATGGGAAGAACCACAGGCAGGGTCACTGTATGACATGTAATATTAGAAGCATTTACATCTAGAAAGTCTTATATCATTTTCACCTGTACCTTCAAAATTCTTACATGGATGTATTTCAAACCCATGTAAGAATGTATATACTCAATTTCATTATTTCTTGTCATTCTGTCATCTCATCAACATCACACTGAAACAATTTACTTTTAATATATTAAAGTGTAATTAATATTGTCATTTCTAATATAAATGATTACCCACATTTTTCTTACAAATATGACAATGAACTTTCAAAAGCATCATGTCACCTGCAGTTAGAACAAGCAAGATTTACATATTTAATAATAAAACTATTAATATTAACATGCTAGATGCTGTAATATTTTCAAAGAATTCTATGTAGAGATGGTAAATAGTCTTCTCAACTATTAATTAAATCATTCATAAAAGTACTGATTATTTTTCTTACCTGTTTTTGGAATCAGCCCTAATCAAAAACCTCATCCTTCTCAGCAAGACACTTCGGGATGCCAGCCGAGATTTATCATCACCAGTAGCATTATAGCGACCTGAAGGTGGCTGACTGCTGGATGAAGAGTTGGATATGTAAAATTTTCTTCCATTGCTTGAGGGAGCTTTAATTAAACTAAAGTCATCCACAAAAAGGATGCAATCAGATGCCAGAACTGAAAAATAAGTAGGGTAAACTTGATTTGTTAAACTGAAAGTTTGCTATGATGAAAATTACTATTCAGTTATTTTAGGGTTATTTTGTGGCATTAGTCAATGCATCACATTGACTAAGGCCACAAGACATCAGTGTATTGTAAACAGTGTGTGTGCGTGCGCACACACACTTTGTGGTCGATTTGCCCATTCTATGGATGAAAAGCCCATGCAATCATAACTCAAGACCAGGCAGCAGTTGCATCAGCTATAGTAGGGGCAGAGCGATTTACACGTAAGCTAAACAAGCTTAGGGCCTCACATTACAAGGGGCCTCCTCCATCTTAAAAAAAATCCTTTTTTAATATTGTCACAGGTGAACTGTAAGAGAGAGCAGGGCCTCGTACATCTTATAGCTTAGGGCTACAAGTTTAAATCCGACCGAGAAGGGTATACAAAAAAGTCCATAGAAGTTCTTTCCACCTAGATGGCACTCTAGCCCAGACTTTTCCACATGATCTGGAAAGACATTCACCAAAAGAATGGATATTATTTATTGTTTAACATATTTTCAGTAGCATGGAAGCCAATCTGACTGCACATTTTTTGCTATTTTGGTCTGGCTTCCCTGGTAAAGCATTCTGTTTCTCTTTGGACTAATCCACAATGCTTTCTAAGGTCATTTTTGCTACAGTTTCTCTATTAGAAATTCAAAAAGTCCACTGAACATGGTGAAAATACACTGAGTGATCACTGAATTATGACCACTCCTATGAAAACTGAAAACTACCCGTTGACCACGTGAGGTAAGAGAGTGCAGAGTTAGTCGACCTACATAGCATAGATAAGGTGTCAGTGGTTCAGTAGATAGTAAAATTCCGAGCGTGATGGGTAAAAGGAAGGATTTATCGGACTTTGATAAAGGAGAGACTGTGGGTGCTCGACGAGTGGGGTGTTCAAGAGCTGCCGTAGTTAAAGTGTACCAGACTGGCATCAAAATGGTCAAACAACCCGACAGCAAAACTGCAAAGGTCAGCGTCAGAGGTGAGCACCGGGTCCGATAACTTGTACTGGCGAACAGGCACAGCACTGTTGAAGAGTTGATTACCCAATACAACATGGGCCAACCCGGAACAATATCTGGCATGACCATGCATCGCACGTGCACACGTATAGACTATACTAGAAGACTACCCCTACAGCATCCTCTCCTAACCATGGTTCGTCAGTGTAAAAGACTCGCCGGGTGTAAAGAGTGTGCAAGTTGGACATTAGAAGACTGGAAGAAGGTTTGCTGGTCGGATGAGTCACATTTTTTACTCCACACAGTGGATGGTCGTGTGCGGATTTGGCATCAACAACTTGAGGCTCTTCATCCACCATGCATGGCATCAAAAGTGCAGGCCGGTGGATGCAGTTTTATGGTGTGGGGCATGTTTCACTGGCAGGAACTTGAACCCCTGGTGCATGTGCAGCAACATATCAGTGCTTTCCACTATCATCAACTGCTTGCTGACTGTGTACACTCTGCTATGTTACACTTTTTCCCAAATGGTGATGGTGTCTTCAAAGATGACAATGTGCCGAGCCATCGGGCACTTGTTGTGCAGGAATGGTTTGAGGAACACAGTTCTGACTTCCAGCATATCCACTGGCCTCTGAACTCCTGCCATATCAATCGAATAGAGCACTGGTGGGACACTATGGAAAGGCATATCAGGCATCTGGATACACCAATCACCTCCATACTTGCATTGCTGACTGCATTACACACAGCTTAGTTGTCCATACCTCCTGAACATTTCCAATATCTTGTTGAATCAACGCCACGTCAGACAGCTGCTTACTGAGAGTAAAAGGAGGACCTACGAAGTATTAGGTAAGTGGTCATAATTCAGTGGTCACTCAGTGCATACTACAAAGTTGAATTTTGCAGAACTGCCATGTAATGTGCTAAAATATACTTATATTCAGAATTGCTTCCATGCAAGATTACCTCCTCAGGTGCACACTTTTTAAGGAACAGAATTTTCACAAAAAGAAAGATCAGAAATCAAGAAATAAATTATTCAAACAATTTACACACCAAGATAAATAAATTCAGTAAATGATCATCACATTACAAACTCTTTACTGCAGCCATGGCAACCTTTCCTAGTTCGGAGGCCAAATTATCATTCTCTCTCCAAGTCAAGGACCAGACCAAATTATTAAATAAAATAAATAAATATTAAATGAATTAAAACAAGTTGCTACTTCATATTGCATTTATTTATAATATAATGCTTTGGTATAAAGCTCTACATAAATTTTATAATATAATGAACGACATAGCAATTTAACGTGAAGATTAGCCTTGTACTTGAACTACGAGACTATCAATACTGACATTAATATTACTTAACACGTTCGCTGTCGGTCATGAGGCAGCATGCTATCGTCAATAGCCCGGCACAGAAGGTGGAGACTATCGCCAGAAGCCGACTGTGTTTCCATAATGAAAAAGCTTGAAAATTGGTAATAAGGGATTGTTCGGTATACGATATCAATATTTAAGTGTCGTATAAACAGTTTCCAAAAGATTTGGAGATTCACGCGCCAGCGCGTGATAGGCACTGGAGGTCAAATTTGGCTTTAAATGCCGAATCACGTGCTGGCGCGTGACACAAAAACATAATAATGTAGTTTGTAAATAATAAAACAAAAAACATGGTAACATTAAGAAATACGTTTTATTTCATACCGAACCACTACAGATTATAAATTCTATGTGTAAGAATGTTACTTATGAATAATTTTCGCACAATCTAAGCAATAGCCGGGTGATCCTTCATAAACTCTGCAGATATAGATTGTATCCTTACGTTTCCCTTCAGAATAGCAACGTTTGCATTGCTTCCTCAATAACTTTCCACCTTTTCTTTCTTCCCGTGGTTTGAGCACATGTTCCAGTTCAGGTACATCATGCACAGTATGAGGGAGATCAGATGGCTGTTTCAATGAAGATCTGATCACTGATAAACGGAAGTCATAAAGTTGCACCTTGTTATGTGAATATTTATTATAGATATGGTGTGCATTAATCATTATTAGTTGCAAAATATGCATAAATATTTTTGTAGGCCACCTAATGGTTTTCCTTTCGCAAGGATAATAGGCAAGCATTTGATCTTGCTTGTCAATGCCTGACATAAACCTATTATACTCAATTATAGGCAATGGTTTTGACTTCAGTTCGCCTCGTTTGTTCTGCATTTCCATCATATCATTTTGGTATTCTGTAGATATGTAACTGATATCTCTTCTGTCCTTCCACTTAGCAATCATTACACCACGGGCACACCTTGATAAAGTTTCCCCTTTCTTCACGAACCTCTTTCGGAAATGTTTTCCTATTACTTCTGATTGTCCCAGTACAATGGGTTTGTCTGTCAGCGAGACACTTAGCGAGTTCATAGCTATTGTAATAATTGTCCATAAATATGCTATGCCCGACATCTAACATCCCATTAAGTAAGTTCATGACGACTTTTTGTGCATGTCCTTTTCCACCAGAATCATCCAACATACCGGTATACACTTGAAATTTGATAACCATGCCAGTAGGCGTTGTGATCATATATAACTTGATGCCGTACTTATGGCATTTGTTTTGAATGTACTGTCGAAAAACAAGCCTTCCACGCCACATTATCATAGACTCATCTAAGCTAATCTCACGTCCTGGATAATATATTTCCGACATTCGTGCATTGAACAGATTTACCATTTTTCGAATTTTATATAGCGATCCCGTGGACATACCTCTTTCTTTTCTGGATTTTTTGCAAAATGCAAGGCCTGCAGTAATAATAAGAAACGATTCCTGCTCATGTTATCTGCGAACACATGTAATCCGAACAGCTTATCTTTTTTCCAATAATCTTGTATGCAGTTCAGTCGAATGGTTCCCATATGTAAAATTAATCCTAAAAATACCAGCATTTCATCTCTAGTGGTGTCCTTCCATGCATTTAGTCGAGAATGTTTTTTATTTTCTCGGGGAAGAAGTATTTCATGAGCATAAACATTTATTTGTGTAATTATTTCATCCAAGATATTGTCGGTAAATAAATTATGAAAGTAATCTATTGGATTATCACCTGGCACGGATTGCAGCAAAGACT
The DNA here is from genome assembly GCF_048544385.1 of Mastigoproctus giganteus. Classification (NCBI taxonomy): domain Eukaryota; kingdom Metazoa; phylum Arthropoda; class Arachnida; order Uropygi; family Thelyphonidae; genus Mastigoproctus; species Mastigoproctus giganteus. The sequence continues at coordinate 140,789,962 of NC_143576.1, forward strand.
CGGATTTTGTGAAACGAAACTGTTTCATCGATGTTGCGTCATTTTCCCACATGACATTTTCCAACTTACCGGGATCCTGCAGTGAAAGTGTAGCCTCTTCCACAATATCTTCTTCATCACACTTTCCGAATCGTCCTTTGGAGGGATAAAATCGTCGTCATAACTGACGTCACTGGGATATACATCAGATAAATCCTCCAACATCTTTGCAATTTCTTCATCTGTAAGGGATTTTTTATATTGCACTTTTCTTCTTTTTGGGCACAACTGGCCTGCTAAACTGTCATCTGCACAACTCATATTACAAAGCTTTTCCGCACGTCACGTAACAAAATATTCAACACCACATACAACTACATATAGTTTACACCCTTAACTTGACGCCGAAACAAATATACACAGCAGAAACACAATGCCAACTGAAGTTGACAACTTCATACAAAAGTCTAATGAATCCCGCGCTCGCGCATGATTGGCTACTGGGTAATGATGCCACATCCCGCGCCAGAGCGTGATCGGCTTTTCAATACTGCTGCGACATCACGCGCTGGTGCGTAATCGGCAGCGAATGTGTTAAGGATAATCGCATAGAATTTGAGGTTTTCGTCCGTTATTCTTGTCTGAATTTTTGATTTATTGTATTTCATCCTCGAAAAAACTAAAAAAAATATATACTTTTTTAGTTTTTCAAATGATTTTTCTTGAAAAGGCGCGTAAATTTGTATATTTTTCTTCCACCAAATAAAATTTATAAAAATTCGTCAAAGTAATGTTGTTAAATAGTGTTTTAGCACTAAATCCACCTGAAGCTCAATAAGTTCCATCTGTAAGTTTTCTGGCACATTATTTACATCAGCATCCATCGGATGGGCAAATATAGCGAATGTGGAGTTTTTATTTTGGAAATCGGCAAACCTTGTATCAAATTGCTCTATTAGTGCCATCAGTTCTTCTCCATAACAATTATAAGGGATATTTTTATGAGTTACTAGAGTAGGAAAATTTTTAGTTCTTATCTGACTTTCCAACAATCTTAGTTTATTACAAAAAGCTTTGACATGTCCATGCAGTTCATGAACCAATTGTCCTTGTTTTTGCAATTTGAGATTCAGTTCGTTTAGGTATCCGGTAACATCTACAAGTAATGCTAAATCACACACCCACTCATCATCTTTTACTTGGTTAATTGTGTTTCCTTTTATGTCCATAAAATCTGCAATGTCTTTTCTCAGATCATAAAATCGTTTTAACATTTTACCTTTACTCAACCACCTCACTTCACAATAATAAGACATATCTTCGTAATCCGAAAATAGGTCTGCCAAATACTCCTTAAATTGGTAGTGATTAAGTGCACGTGACTTAATAAAGTTAATACTGGCTACTACAACTTCCATAACATTTGTGAATTTAATCGATTTTGCACACAGATTTTGTTGGTGGATAATGCAGTGAAAATGTGTTAAATTTTCCTGATGGATCTGTAGTTCTATTGCTCTTTCACGAACTATTCCAATAAATCCCTTCGGTGCACCAACCATTGCAGGGGCTTCATCAGTGCATATGCCAGATAGTGAACTCCATTTAAGCCTAAATCTCTCAAAGACTGTGTTGACTGTTTTAAATATATCTTCACTGGTAGTTGCTCCTTTTAACGGCTGAAGCGCCAATAATTCTTCTATGATGTTGAAATCCACATCAACTCCTCGAAGAAATATGCTAGTTGTGCTGTATTGGAGGTATCAGTGCTGTCATCCAAAGCAATTGAAAATGCTTTCAATCTAGCAATCTTCTCTTTTAAACTTATTTTGATATCATCAGCCATAATTTATATCCGTCGGACAACAATACGTCTCGACAAACGAATATTCTCAAAGTCTTTTTTTCTTTTCAGGACATATTATACTTGCAACATCCAGCAGACATTCTTTGATAAATTCTCCTTCACCAAATGACTTAGAATGCTTAGCGATTTTTTTCGCTTACCACAAAGCTGGCTTTGATAATGCTGTGGTGCTGCGTTCTTTACTTGAACATTTGCTGCTGGGTATCCAAGTTCTTCTTCAACTTCTGTATTTCATCTTTTCGTAGTTGTCCAATTTTTTGGTGATCCACATGTCTCGAAGTAAAGTGTCTCTTCAAGTTGTATTCTTTGTTGACAGATACGGATTCCTTGCACAGCAAACATACAGGAAATCCTTTATTCAGAATAAAATAATAATCCTCCGTCCAGCTGTCTTGAAATTGACGATTCTCTGCATCTACTTTTCTTTTTTTTTACATAACCCCTGACATTGTCCCAAATTTATAAGTGATATTCAGAACTGTCAAACAAACTGTCTTCTACACCGCAGGCACTGAACAGAACACAACATCAACGCAGGAACCAAACAGAACACAACATCAATGCAGGCACTGAACTGACACGTTGTAACACGTTCAAACATGCTGCTAGTCAAAGTAAGAAAGAGACCTTGGTGGGAGAAAACATGGTGTGTTTTGTGCAAGTCATATGACGCCAGCTTAATATGAGTTAGTAGAACACACCACGAATCAGACAAACTTTGCTGAAATAGATTAGGGCCGGATCAAAAGAAGTAGAGGGCCGGATATGGCCCGCATGGTGCCCATATGTGCTTTACTGCATCCTTGTTCATATGAATGAGTCAGAACAAGGATTTGCTTCTCTCAACTGCTGACATCCTGCCTTAAGAGGATGTCTCCAATCCAGTGTCTAGCATTCTCACAGCCTCTTGTTCCCAAGCCACACCCCATCTGAGAAGTTCCATTAATCCTTACTCAATTTTATTGTTGAAAAGCCCATTCCATAATTTCTCTCTATTTCTCCTCTTGTTTCTGTTTAACAGAATAGGGGAATTATGGTTTTAACAAAGACTTGGTAAACGATTGTGAAGAGTGTTCATTTATTAATATTACTTATTGCTGTATATAAAGTGTTTTATTAGTATATTTCTTGAAGGATAACACCCGCAAAGAAAAAGCATTAACATCTAATTTAAAGACTTGATTAAAACCAAAGCTTAGAAAATTTTAAATTTACCTCGCATATATCACAGTGGTTGCATGCATTGCAACAGTTTATGTTGCAAAAACCGAGTACTTAAATAAATAAAAAGCTTTTTAATGATATTGTAAAAACTTTACAATATCATTTAAAAAATTAAAATATTTTTATTTTTATTTGCCCATGCCTGCCTTTCTTTAAAATACAGTCATGTATCATGACTGTATTTAAAAAAATTAATGAACACCCACACATTAGGAAAGTCTTATTGCTATAAATTTTTGTTACCTTTAACATCTTATTTGTATTTATCTACAGTACTAGAGTAATTAAAATATTTTTATTTTTATTTGCCCATGCCTGCCTTTCTTTAAAATACAGTCATGTATCATGACTGTATTTAAAAAAATTAATGAACAAGACCCACACATTAGGAAAGTCTTATTGCTATAAATTTTTGTTACCTTTAACATCTTATTTGTATTTATCTACAGTACAGGTAGATTTATAATAACAACAGAAACGAACATTGTCATATAAAATCAGATTAAAAAAAAAAAAGTACTGATAGAGTGTATACGCAACAATATTGACAATAAGCAACCCTCAACCTATGTTATTTAGATTTGAATAGTAACAGAAACAGAGGCATGTGATGTAAGAAAGCAAGAGTATGAGAATGTAGCATGAGCAAAAAAAAAAAAAAAAATAAATAAATAATTTCACGCATCCATTCCCTCTAAATGTTTGTCCAGCTCCTCCTTGAATTTATGTAAACTATCAGCTTCCACAGCAACAGATGGAAGTTTGTAGTAGTGGCATGTGATGCAAGAAAGCAAGTGTATGAACTTATGCAGCATCAGCCAAAAAAAAAAAAAAAAAAAAAAAAAATCACACCATTCCCTCCAAATGCCTGTCCAGTTCCTACTTAAATTTATTTAACCTATCAACTTCCACAATGACAGAAATTTCCTTTATCTGCAAATTCTTAATACACAAATGATCACTGCTGATAACTAGATCAAGAGTATTACCCTCTCTGGTTGCCTATCGAACATGCTGCTGCAGAAAACAATCATCCAATAAATCTACAAAAGTCTTACTAGTGTGTGAATGACCAACCCACAAGTTCCAGTCAATATCTGGGAAGTTAAAATCCCCCATTATAAGACATTCTGATTTACTAGCCCACTCTATTTCTCTGTACAATCGTTCATTGCACTCATTCGAGTCATTAGGCCTATAACACACTCCTACTCTTATTTTTGCTTTTGCAGTGCTTATGTCACACCAAACTGACTCAACAGTGCACTGTTCATCTATATCAACTGGATGCACTTCTTTTGATTTTGTTTTTCTTAATTAAAAGCATAACACCTCCTCCCTTCCTATCCTGTCAATCCTTTCTTTACACATTGTACTCTCCAAATTCCAGTTATACATTCCTTATATCTGTGTGACACCATGTCTCTGCTATCCCAACAATATCCACCTTTGATGTCTTGACCAACACTTCAAATTCATCAAATGTATTTACTATACTTCTAGCATTGGTATTGTAACTAATTGGTATTGGTAACTAATAATAAGGATAGGTACATGTATATATAAGTATACATGTACCTATCCTTATTATTAGTTACTCTAACACATATCATATACCCACTTGTTTCACGATGACTGCCATCAGTCCCTGAAACCCCAGCACCACTTGCTCCAGGTCGCTACTTATTCTAATAGAAGTTGTGCAAGAATCACCTTCACCTCTGCATGCGGCTACTTTTAACCTTTTAGTCTGTGAATCCCCCCAAGCTAGCAGTTTTCCAACCCACCTAACACTGCCTCAATAGCATCAGCAAATATTCTTGCACCCTTCCTATTTAAGTGTAACCCATCCCTGCAGGAAGCAGTCTCTCCTGTTAACAAGCACAGACCACGCTGAAAAAAATTCTACCCCTTGGGCTTTACACATTCCCTCCAGGGCCGAATTGATTGACAAGGCTCTCATCATGTATTCCCTCCTATTGTGTCTGGGCAGAATTGCAGACACTCAAATTTAACCCTGACTCACGACTTTTATGCAACATTGACCTGTACTTGTTAAGTAAATCTGCAGATCTCCCACTCTTAATGTCATTTGTGCCAACATGTACAACAATATCACCTTTTGTGCTCTTAAAAGATGATATATGCTTTACAACATTATCAACTTTTGCCCCTGGCAGATATACCCTGGTCCAGTTCCATCTATCCTTTTTACACAATATATTTCCCATCTCCTTAACAATAGAGTCACCAACAATAACTAGTTCCTTTGGGACCAGCGCATTCTGCCTTGAAGATTGCTGCTGTGTTGCCTGATGCCCAGGAGTGAGCTCTGGTGTTGAGTTAGGCAGCTGAGAGCTTGACGGATCCCTCATATTAATTTCTTCGAGGGCATCCACCCTACACCTCAAGCTCTCATAGATGCCTAAAATCTAGACACTCTCTGCACCTGGCACACACACAAAGACATTCCTCCTTGGCTAGATCATGTTCTGTTCCAGAGAGTTCGGCAAACATTTCACAAGTTGCACATTTTTTTAGGCTGTGATGCATTGGAGAATTGCACCCCCCCCCTCAGTTCTACCCCGAGTCACAGAACTCCTGCCACTTTGTGCCCGTTGCTTTGCTGCTCTAGTCTGGGGCATGATATTTTAAATTAATAAGATCAATAAATTTAATTGATTAATTGTCAATACTATGTTATCTAATAGAATCCTAAATGCAGTGATGCGTATTAAGCTATATAATTATACGGTAGAGCTGCCTAGTTACCACAATTAAAAATTTGAATTCCCTACTACCCATACAAAAACAATGGCTGCAGATTCGAACAAAATAACAGTTTTACGTATATTAAGTAGTAATCTACAAAAACTCTTTATCTAAATTAAAAATAACTAGTGTAACAATAACTATAAGACTACGTATCAAGTACAATATAAAATAACAATTAGGTAAATAAAAAGGCAAACATTTATCGCTTTTTCAGAGCCTGCAATTCACAGCTGTAATTTTTAAAGAGAGTCAGCGCCCTCATTGTTAATTGGTCCCGCAATTAACCACCCGCTGGCTAAAGGCAAATTTCTGCATATCTCTTCTACAACTCTTTCCTCAATTTGAATTTATGCCCTCTTCACACTCGTAATCTAATCAAGCGGAAGAATCCCATCAGAATTCAGCATGTTCAACCCACTCAAGGCCTTATACACCTCAATCAGATCACCTCGCAGGTGCCCAGTCTCTAACTGATGCAATTTTCAGAACTTAAGCCTTACTTGGCAAAAGGACTCCTTTGTTTCCCATACCAATCTTGTTGCCCTTCTCTGCACAAACTCAAGCAACTCTACATCTTTTCTAAAATGAGGCCTCCAGACTTGTACGCAGTACTCAAGGCATGGCTTGACATACATTGCCTTATACAAAAAGATAATCACTTCCTTTTCCCTACTAGCAAAATTCCTGAATATCATTGACAATACCCTATGACCTGCTCTGGCAGCTTGTCTGCATTGCCCAGGTGTTTTTCGTTTTCTACAACCTTAAGTGTAGTACCACAGAGTTTGTACATTTTTCTGGGGTTACTGCAAAATGTTACTGTAAATGCAAAGTACTGCATATCGGTAGATATGCAGTACTTTGCATTTTTCAATGTTAAACTTCAGTTGCCACTTCTCAGCCCATCTGCCCAAATTTTCTAGATCCTGTTGCAGTAGCACACTGCCATGACTGCCATTAATAACCCTGCCAACCTTTGTATCATCTGCAAATTTCGACTTTAAGCCTGATTTACCTTCATCAATATCATTGATAAATATACAAAACAACAGTGGGCCCAACACCAAACCCTGTGGGACTCCACTAATAACATTAGTCCATGAAGAGCAGCATCCACTGATTACCACTCTGTCTTCTCCCACTCAACCACCCTTTTCCATTGTAGCAACTTACCCTTAATACCATATTGCTCCAATTTGTATGGTGGTCTTCCATGCTCCACAGTATCAAAAGATTTCCTGAAATCCATGTATATGATATCAAAATTACTTTTTGCATCCAGTTTCCTTGTAACCATATCACATTATCCAATCAAATTTGTCACACAAGACTTTCCCTTAACAAACCCATGCTGTGTCTGAATTATTACTGCAGTCTTGTCAAGATGATCCTCCAATGCATTCTTAACCAGTGACTCCATTATTTTTCCAGGAACAGAAGTTAAACTGACTGGTCTGTAATTACTCGTGTCACATTTATGATTTGGGGATACAATTGCATATCTCCAGTCTGTGGGGACTCTCCCTGAGTCCAAGAACGCTCTCATAATTATGTCTAAGGGTTTGCTTACTTCCTTTGCCACCTTTCTTATGTTTAACTTCAACAATTTCTCCTCCACTTTGCTCTCGGTTATTACAAAATCATGAAGCACCCTGTTACAGTTTGATAAATTTCTGGCATTTTCCTTCCTTAATAATCCTCATGTGTGAATGTAGATGCAAAATACTCATTCAGATTATCAGCTGTCTGTTTAGGTTCATCAACAGTCGAACCATTGATATCAAGTGGACCAATCTGAATCATCCCCTTCCATATAGAGTTTATATAAATAAAGATGTCTTTGCTGTTTTTCTTAACATCTTTTGCCAAAGATTTCTCATAACCTGCCTTCGCTTGCCTAATCTTTGTGGCTTGATTACAGATTAGCTTATATCTGCCATAGGCTTCTGTGTTGTCTGATAATTTACATGCATCACGTACATTTTTCTTCTCTGCCACGAGTGAAGGTTAACTATTCAAGTCAAGGAAAATTGCAGACACGTACACCATACTTAATGATATAATGTATTGTTAATGCTATTTCAAGAATGAAAAAACTCTTTTAAACTAAACAGAATACAAAGAATAAAAAAAAAACTAACACCATACATTAAAGTGTTTGTATATATTAATTATAGTGGATTTAATGTGGATTTAGTATAATAAACATATTAATTTAATGCATTTTAGAGATTAATAACAAAAAAAAAAAAAAAAAGATTTAAATTTAATGTGCAGAGGAAAAATGGTTGGTTGGTTGTTTTGGGTATTTTTCTGGCGCATCAGCTTCTATGGCTATAATGTGCAGAGGAAAAATGGAAATTATGGTATTTTTCATACTGTACATGTATAAATGAGTTTATACATAAAATAAATCAGAGAAGGAACGGTAACAAAATCAACAACCGAGGAAAGCACTAGATTTAATCTAAAAATTAACCATAATTTTAATTCCTAGATTCACTTACAAAAAAAGAAAAAAACATAGTTAAAAGGCTAAAAAAAAAAAAAAAAAAAAAAAAAAAAAAAAAAAAAAAAGGAAAAAATCAAAAGTAAAATAGTAAATTGAGTTCCATGGAGATATGCAGTCATCCTTTTTCTTTTGATGCCACGTAAGTGTGGATTGTCCAAAAACCTGCAGAGTCACATCTCAGAGGAGGGAGGGTGATTGAATTAGTTACATTAACATGTTCATTGCCTTTTATAGGTGATAATCCTTTATGTGTACCTTGGGGGTACTTGTCTGGGGGTGCTTAAACAAGTAGGCACTGCTTTTTAGTAAACTGATTTCATCTGTGAAGAATCATCACTCCAAGTAACAGATACTGCTGTGTGTAGCATTTTAACATCAACAGATACAAGTTGACAATCTGCATCTCAAATAGAATTGCATTTCAGTATCAGATAATACATACATCCCTTGATTTACACAGTTTCAGTTTACCACAGTCAAAAAAATGCTACCAGGTTTTGATTTACATGGTAAAGTTTCAGTTTAGCATGTTTTTTTGTTTTTTTTAATTAAACTCCAAAGGTTTGTCTAGTTCTTCTTTGAATTTATTTAAACTATCAACTTCAAAATGACAGATGGAAATTTGTTCCAGTAATCAACCACTCACTGGTTAAAGGCAAATTTCTGCATATCTATTCTGCAACCATCTTTCTTCAATTTGAATTTATGTTCCCTCAAGTGCATAACCCGAGCAAGAGGAAGAATCCCATCAGCATTGAGCTTTCTCAAACCATTCAAGGCCTTAAACACCCCCAATCAGATTACCTTGCAAGTGCCTAGTCTCCAGATGCTGTAATTTGCAGAACTTAAATTTGAATGGACATGTGTTAAGGTACAAAAAAAGTGCAGTTCATTTGTACACTATTTTGCATTTGGGCAACAAACATTAAATACTATCACTACATCCTTTGTGGAACTATCATACTTTAATTTTACAGTTTTCCTTTTGGTTTCCATTATTTAAGGAACACACTTTTTTTGTATTTTAAAGTTTTCATCACTGTTTTTTTTTTGACCAAATTAATTAGATTTTGAATGAATCACAATAAACTGGTTCACTAGACTATCATATGGCAGATGGAAATAAAATAACTTGTAAACATTAAAACTTTAATCTTTTGTTTATGTGTTTGAAATAAGTAAGAAAGGGATTCAGTTTCAATAACTTATCAGGACATCTTGTCTACAAACTCAAGATAATTATTTGTTGAGTCTTATTTAAAAAAAAAAAAAAAAAATCTGTTGTTCCCATTTTAATTTTTGACAGTATTCAAATTTCTAGACAAGACCAGATATCTTTATTGGAAATTAAGTTAGCCTGGCATAAGCACATCACAGATATATATAAAAAAAAAAAAAAAAAAAAGTTCTCTTGCTCTTCATAAGCTCCTAGACTATACCGAAAACAGAGTCTAGAGTTTAAGAGATTACCCTTTACAACATGAATATTCAGTTTCTGCTATATGCATTTTCTATAGATATTTCCAATGGAATGACTCTTCTGAAATCACCCCACCCACACACCCACACCCCTCTCTGTTTTACAAAGTTGTCCAAACACATGCTTCAACTAATCAACAGGCAACATCTATTCTGTGATCTGCTCCAACCTCACAAAACTAACAATGCAATACCAGTTATCTCTTCTACATCTCTTATTTGGAACAATCTTCCTTCACCTATATTTCCTGAAAAGGAAATACAGGTGAAGGAAGATTGTTTCAATTTGATTTAAATTTCAATAAAAATTAAGTCCAGTGTTAAAAAGTAATCTGTATTCTCAACTTTAAACAAATACATTCTACTAAAGTACTATGTATATCTAATAAGTTCTAATACCTTTCATGTTTAGAGATCACCATTAAAAATGTATGATAGCAAAAGAACATACCCAACATATTCAAGTGCACAAAGTAATGCAGTACATTTTGGTTCATGCAAGGTAGCAATAAAATCTTGATGACTGAGCAGTGCTCCAATATAAAGTTTTATGTGCTGTTAGAAGGAGACATAAAAGTTTAGATAAAAATATTTTTATTCCTAATTCAGTAATGATTAAAACAATTAAAACGAAACTTTGCATAAACTTTTATTAATATATCACAAACATTTCATTTAATACATACATCTTCATTCACATACAGCTTAATTTAATAGCGTGATATGTCAGAAATGTATATAATACATATGTATAAATAATAATAATTTATTTTAATCACTACCCTCAATGGTTCTGCTGTTACTGATTTTTAGAGTATTTTATTGTCAGAGGAGTTCTATGCAGTCATCAAAGATCCTCAAATTAGACATTCAGTAAGCGTCGGTTATAGTGATCACATTTGCAAATTGAATTTTGATTATAATAAGCAAAAATCAATAAATATTATCCAGAGATTATAAAAAAAGATAAGGCACAAATTTACGCTTTATCACCAAAGGTTTATTACTAATTAAATGATATGAGATAATCGGAAGAATATTATCCACAGGTTAGCAAAATAAAAATAAATTTATACTTGCATACATAGCAATGTGACACATTAAACATAACACTTTGTAATACGATTATAATTTAAAATAGTCACTTATTTTAGATTGCTTTAAATTATCACTACAAAATCTATTTATCGATTTTTCAATATTGTATAACAGTCTATATTCACAATCACTTGCACTAGTTTCTTCCAACACTCTCCCCAGGACGGCTATAACTTCATGAGTTTGCCATTTTGTAACTGGAATTCGTTCGGGTTCATCTTAATTTTCCTCCTCGGCAAAATTATCAGTAACAGACTGGGCAATTTCTTCATCTGTTAAGGCTGTAGTAAATTGTAGATCACAATCTATGTCCACCCAATCATTAAACTCCTGTTCACCCATGTCTTTAGGCTTTTCAACATGACTTAGTTGCCCGTCATGAATAATTAATCCACATTTTTTGAAACAGTTGCCAATACAGGTTTCGAAAAAATTCATTCCAAGCACTCATTGTCATATGAAGTGCATCTGGAACAGTTATCTGCTTTGCGATATCTGATGATGTTCCCAAACCTTCATCTATAGACTGGATGATTCTTCGCCTCATATCCGATCTATAAAAGGTCTTAAAAGGTTTTTATTATTCCCTGGTCAAGAGGTTGAATCAGTGATGTGGTGTTCAAAGGTAGAAAAACTAATTCAACGTTTTTGAAAGTCAACTTTGGCTGAGCTGGGCAGGTCCAAAACCAATGCATTTTTTTTT